>NC_090927.1:477754159-478059899 GCF_040938575.1 Ambystoma mexicanum | reverse complement strand
TTCACATGTTTTGGGAGTTTCCACATGTGCAAGAGTATTGGAGAGAAGTAGGGGAGCAAATGGTTGCTGGTTTCGGGATGGATTCCAAATGAAATACTAGCGTTCCTAGCACACACAATGAGTCTGGACTGAATGAATAGTGGTAAAAACTGTGTGTGTAGAGAACTGTGACCTGTGCTAAGAGTGAACTTTGAAGGATCTGGACATGTAGATACAAATAAACTGTAGATAGGTGGCTTGAGGATATGACAAACCTGACCGTTTGGGAAAAATCTCATTTAGGTGAGGTGGAAATCTGAATCCCTGTCACGGTATCTGTGGTAACTTTGTGGAGATGCCTGGCGATAACTGATTAGGCAGTAGACTGCGCTCAGTGGCGCAACACCATGGAGCTGATCGGACCCTAGCCCCCTCTGAAATTCTGGGTTATGTTGACCCGACCTGGCTCACCTACAGAGCTGTGACAGGACACGGTCGTTAAAAGGCACCTGGGCTTCCCTGATAACAGAGTCCCTGCAATTGCTGACATAAAGCATTTCACTGTTAGCACCTGCATTCATATGCATACATTTTTAGGCAATTGAAATCGAGATGTGAGGTTAGCACTTGCATACCAGCAGTGGTCGAAGTGAGCAGGAGCGGTCGGGAGCGGTGCTCCGTTTTAAAATAACATTGTAGGAAGAAGTTGAAACTTGCACTTTCAGTGCACTGCACTAAACATTCCCTTGAACAGCAGGCACATTTGTTTGGGGGTTTGTATTGTGTGTGTGAGGCAGTGTGGGGAAGTGGTTTGTGGGGAGCGGGACATGCCAGCAGGGAATATAGTTCCACTACTTCTTTTCTTACACTTCGACCATTGCATACCAGGGGAGTGATTTGGAGGGCAGGGGCACAGGAGACCTCTCATTCTCACAGCAGTCCTTAAGTGGGCGCTTTTAGAAGTAAAGGGCAGAGTTATATGTGTAAAGGTAGATGCCCTTAAACAAGTAGGTTTGCCCCTCCTCTACATTCTCTGAAGTTAGCGCCTCTGCCAACATTTGAAGGGTTATCCCCCCCCTCCGAAGTTTTAGGCTAGGTGCACCCCTGGAAGGGGCTGATGTGTGCACTTGCTATTGGCAGAGCAGTGTGGAGGGAAGCCTTTCCTCAAACTTGTGGAATTAAAGTTTTACTGCGTTTGTGCAGATGCAGAAAAATGTACTTGCACAAACGCAGTAAAACTTTAAAGTTCCTACTTTCAAGACTTCCATCGCCCATCCCACTCATCAAAAACAAATGCTCTCATCAGCCCCCTCCCCACGGGTGCGAGGCAACATATAAGCACATTATGTGTACTTTCACATCCGAGGGTAGGGGCTTATGTGCACACCCGCGTTTTCTTTGGCATATGTATTATGTGGCTGGAATAGTATTTTGGTACAGTCAGTCTAGTAACTTATAACTGTGGCATGACCTTACATTTTCTTTACTTCTTTTTAATGGGGCATCTATGATAAAGTAGGCATGGCATCTGATCTTGGCTATACTGGCATTTTGGTGGAGCCAGTCTAATCATTTATTCTGTGGCATGACCTTATATGTACAAGTGTTATGGTGTACAATGTACTTTTTTTTCTCAAGAATATTTTTCTAAAGTTGCTGTCCATGGCATATACAAATTATCACAGCAACTAAATGTGTATGTTGTATTCAAATCTAATAACATTTTCACTCTCACTGGCATACTGCGCTTTAAAATGTACCATTTGATTCTTGGTCCTCACACCACATGACCTCTGGGGGTAGAACAGAGGGGTTGGAGCCTCCAAGTTGGCCCCA
Organism: Ambystoma mexicanum; assembly: GCF_040938575.1. Lineage (NCBI taxonomy): Eukaryota > Metazoa > Chordata > Amphibia > Caudata > Ambystomatidae > Ambystoma > Ambystoma mexicanum. Next base: position 478,058,084 of record NC_090927.1, on the reverse strand, counting down.
ACCAGTGTTTAAAGTGGCCCCTCCTATCACCAGTTAGCCCCCCCCGAAATGTAGGTTTCATTGCACCCCCCGACTGTGCATCACCTTTGGTGCCCCCTTCCTCTATACCACAGCACTTTCCGTCTCCCTCCCACCTTGTTCTTTTATGTAAAGTTTTCAATGAGGATTGTGTGTTTGTCCTTGAAAGGGAGACTTCACCAAATGTGGTAATAACTTCACCGTTTTATTGCAGCAGGTAATTTTTCTGGCGCTGGGGCAGGAAGGATGAAGTGTAAGTCTATGTGTTTGTTATACTTTACGTATGCCAATAAAAACCATTAAATAAAACAAAAAAGAATACGCATGACGACTGATCAATCTATAGAAATCCTTTGATTGTGTATGTTTGTATGTTGTAGCAAAATCTGGATGTTAATGCAAACTTTGGGAATCCCAAGTGATTTGCTAAAATGCATCATTAACTTACATGAAGGAAATACATTAATATTACTATGCGCACTGAATTGGATGTGTACTGAACCATGATAGTTAACAGAGGATTACAACACGTTGCATCTTAACCATGTTAGTGTTTAACTTATATTTTGTGTACATGAGGGCGGGGTGACCTCTGACAGGCCCATGGGATCAGAGCTCACCCTCGAGTACCTTAAGACGAGATAGCTGCACCTTGAGGTGGGTGGGGTGCAGGATTCTCTTACTCCAACACCAATCAATAAGGACAACTCAAATGGTTTGGCAAAGGGAAGTCCGTTTAATGACAAGTACAAAAAACGGGGAAACATCAGGAAATCATCAGTGATGCGATCGCCTGTCTCATATCAACTCCCAAAATCTTCATTCAAACAGCAATTCTTATAGGCAAAAGTCATCATCATTGACGTGTAACACTCGAAGTTTTGTCATGCAAGTGTATTGGTTGGAAAAGGTAACCTAAGTATAGGTACTATAACTGTATATGGTAACAGGGTGTGGAGATTGGATAACTCTTATCGGATGGGCGTCTATGCCCATCCCTCTACATCACTCGTGCTAGCCGTCACTGCAAGTACGACGTCTCATTGGTTCTACTAGCTATAGGACCCTAGATTATTTGGTCCATTGTGATTGGGTCAGTTACACCCCTAGACATAAATCTCCACTTTAATTAGCAGCTTGCAGAATGGTTACCCAGATGCGGCATGCCCCAATATTCACCCAGCCTCCCTTCCATCAATCATTACTTTAGGGTTATGTGTCAATTAGTTGGCTGAGGATGGCCTCGAAACTGTAGCTTCTTATCAGGGAAAGTTATTGCATCCTCTGGTTTTGGGTGACATCAGACGTTGGTACCTCTTCGCGTTTAGCTGGTCACGTGTCAGTACACCGTGAAGCTGCTTCATTTTCCATCTATTTGCGTATTTGATTCTCTCTTCGGTCTCGCCATCTGCCTGGGCCTCCTTTTCTTGACCTTCACGGGCAGGCTGCTATGCTCCTAAATTTCAATTCTTCGTGAGTTGCCGCTCTCCTCCCTTCCTTGGATTGACCTCGAATTCCTAGGCATGAGCTGTTTCTTGTTAAGTTTCGATTCCCCTCTTTCGTCTGGCTTTGTGCTGGTATATGAATCCTGGCCTGTTTGACCTCTAGCATCCTGGGCTTAATTCTGCTTTCATGTAAAGTGGACTGCACTTATAAAATGTGCTTTATTGAGGTACATATATATATATATATAGCTGGTGCTTGCCGCTCTATTCTTCTACTAAGCATAGCAAGCCATACTGGTTTCTTAGCTTCTTGCTTTACACGCCTATGTACAGGCGTTAGCAGGTTGCATACTTTCATCCTGTTTTATGGTTACGTTTCTTTACATTTCGACATTGTCTCTTCTTCTATGTCTGTGATATCGTTATCCATGGTGTTTCGTCTCAGTGTGACATCTTTTGGTGGTTGTTCGTTCATCTGTGTGTCTGTCCGGGCCCTTGTGTCATCACCATTCACCTTCGATTAAGGCCCTTTGGGTCTCTTCTGGGACAGTTTGAAAGTAGTTTTCATGTCTTGCCAGTTGTTGGTATGGTTGTCTCAAAGGGTACCGTACTGCCCATGGTTGTCTGGTAATTGGCACTTCAACAGGTATTTCACTTCTGATGGGCAGTGGGCAGAGCCCTAGCACGGCTCTCTGCTGGTTTATTTGCTCATCATACGTCACGTATCTCGGCGAGTATGTTCCTGGTATTTCAAAATGGGTGGCTGGAGTGCAGGCCATATCTGGGACCTCCTCTACACTCCCCCCTCTGGTCGGTTCATCAACCACTTCTGCTTCCTTCTTTGGATCTACCTTACTTGGTTCTTCTGTATTCATTTCTTCTTCATCTTCTGGGTTTGTGATGGTGTGAAGGAGTGTCTCTTTGGAGTCCACATTTTTATCACTCCTTTCAAACTTCCTGCTGTTTTTACATGTTCATCTTTGTTCCAGGTCATTAGCTGGCATTGTCCATTTGGGCTATAATAAATCAATTTTCCTTTGTACTTTCATCTTTTCCTGGGATACACAAATTTTGTTCCTTCAGGTGCATATTCGCTGGCCTTCAGAAATTCTCTTATTTCTTCATCAGTCAGTTCTTTGGCTTCCATCCTTTTTTGACATTGTTCATGATCTTCATCCCTATGGCTTTCTTCACAGTTTTCTGGCATTGTGAAATAATTATCTTGATAACACAAAATCCTAATAGTATCATCAGTAGCAGGGCTCCCAGGAGCTTGAATATGTCTACCATCCATTGTGGGACCCATGAGAATAGTGTCACAAACCAGCTGTCATCATCGACTTCATCCGTTTCATCAATCATCTGGGTCTGTAGGTTTATCAGCATACTTATGGCTTCTGTTAAAGTTCCATTTTCTTCGTCATGAGAAGGTCTAAGTGTGCAACATGATTCTCCGATTTTTGCACAAACTCCTCCATCCATCGCTGTGATCATGTCAAGCACATATCTGTTCTGTAGAGTCATCAGTCGGATTGCTCTTAACTCTTCCTTGATTGCGTTGAATCCCTTTATTGTCAGATTGATGGTCTGCAGTAATTCCCATCTGGTGATTTGCAACCACTTAATATTTGCTCCAACCTGGAATCTTGGCATGATGATCATTGTGAATGCAGATGAGGTGAGGCTGAAGAGCCTGTGCTCATACGGGATTGCATGGAAGGCTTCTTCTGATTTGGCAGAAAAGTAATTTTCTCTCTTCCTTCGGGATACCAGCTCATCAGATCTCCTTTTCCTCAGGTGAGCATCTGCTTTCGGGAAACTGTCAATCTTCAGGTCACTTTTCGGAATCACTAGTGCAGGAACGTGGACGTTCACTATTGTGCATATGCCTCCCCAGTTTTTCAGCAGTCTTATGTATGCTTTAGGTCCCACGCCCAATAATGATCCATAATTACTGCAGTTCCGTGAGTCATTCCTGGAGCTTCAAAGATTCGTCTGCAGTTCTGATTCTCTCCCATCTTCCTCGTGCCATTGTCCCTGAAGCACAACTTCGGGTTTTTGAGTGGCACTATCTGTAGGGGTCCTCCTCTGTCTTCAACCCATGTTAGTAATTTTGGGAGTTTCGACCCTAAAGGTTTGCACAACCTCTGAGAGTTCTCTATTGGTTCCTTATAGGCTCCAAAGACCATCCATGCTCGAAAAGTCACCACACCTTCTTCCCATCCGTCTGGTGAAAGGGTTCCCCTGTGGGATGTTATTACCCATGCATCCAAGCCCTACAATAAAACTGTGCAGTACTGGCATGGAAAACATCATGATGGCCAGAACTCCCCAGAGAGTGCACAGGGAAAACATGAAGAATAGGCTGCCACCCATTTTTGCCTATGTTGTGAGCACAGGAGGGCACTGCCTAAAACCACCATTGGGCTACACACACAGTAGCCTGAAACCATTGGGAATGGCAATGCTGATTGCCAAAAGCAACCCAGAACTGTGGGGAATTCATTTTCTTAATCCCAAAAATGGTTGCATTACCAGTACTCACCACTATCAGAAAGCCGGCGTTTTAAAACCACCAGACATTTGTGTAAAACTGAACAAATTAAACAAAACCAGACCAAGGAAAGACTTGCTAAGAGGTGGAAGAATGTAAAACCATATTCTGAAATGACTTGAAGGAAGTAATTATTTAATGTATAGGTACAAATTGTCAGTTTGATTTGAATGTAGAAAACTGGGAACAAAAAGTGACATTTAGCTAAAACCTTGCTTAGTGAAACTGGATTCTGCCTGACAACTACCCCCGACAGGAGAAACCTGTTCAGCCACTCTTCCCAGGCCTAGCTGCATCCTGCTGCCCCTGGCCAAAAGGAGTTGTCACCTCTCTGATTAGATTAGGGGTGGAGCAGCTGGGGACTACAGGGAGTTGAACAAAGGCCTGTCCTGGACTCAGGCAAATGTTATATTGGGGGCATCGTAAAAGTGGCTTCCTCTTAGGGGAAACTGGGACGGGCAGTGCCTCTGCTAGCAGCTGAGCTTGGGGGAAGTGGATAAACCAGTTATTCCACCCTGTGATGTGGGAAGCCACACCCCTTTTTGACCAGGGCATAATTTTAAAAAGATAGATAACTCATAGTGCGGACTTGTCAGAATTATATAAGTAATATCATTATTTTTGTGATTTTTCTGTGAACATTTTAAGAGGCGTTAGGACCCAGTGGTGTATTCTGGGGGGTTGCTAGCGGAAAATAGGGTCTCACTCCAAATGTATGCATGTTAAAAATCTGACACTTTATCATCTGTAGCCCATATCCCTGGTGCACATTTGTGTAAAATCTGGAAAGGTTTAGAGGTCGTTATCTGGATGAAAAGGGGAGAATTCTGTCATCAGTGGACACAACATAGTACAAAGACAGGGATCGGATGGTTTGGTGCTACAGAAAATATGTTAACTGGACCTATAATATTAGAAAAATGGTGCATAGATAAATATGTATTTGGGTCAGAAATAGATTTGTGTGCAATCTGACAAGGGGTGGTTCCTCTGACCATAAAACCTACAGCATCACTCTGACTCACATTTCCTTCCCCCAATCATGGGAGAGGGGAGAATTGGGCCAATGACAAGTGAGAGGGGCAGGTTTAGTTATGACCAAGGCACACCCCCATTTTCAAAACACATAAAAAGGGACTGCTGGGACAGGTAGAGACATTCAATTCCATTTGCTGCGGAGCATGCTGACCGACGACTTCACATCCAGAGATCCAGACTTCAAATCCATCAATCTCCAAAGACCAGAACTTTACTTCAGAACTTAAAGCAAGGGCCTAAACCCACAAACTGAGAGCTTTTCTCAGCAGGCCTCAGCAACCTTAAAATCATTTGCAACTATTCCACAGCCGGGCTGTGAATAGTTGCAAATGATTTTAAGGTTGCTGTTTGAATTCTTTTGCCAAGAACAATTGCCAGAGACCAGACCAGAGATCCAGAGTGACCCAGACCGCTGTGAACAGAACCAGAGAGCTGACCCAGATCACTGTTAAGTGCCGAGACCAGAACCGGAGTCCAGTCCAAAACCTGACCAGATCCGTGGCGAGGCCTTTTCAAATTTATATTGTGAGTCCCTAGCAGAACTGTTCAGAACCAATCTCTTAGTTAAAATAATGTAATCCAAACTATTTTAACCTAAGTAGAACAGCCTCCTAGAAATCGTCTCATCTGTCATTTGTAAAGCTGCACAACTGTCACCTGTCAATTCTGAAGCTGCAAGCTGTCACCTATCATTTTGAGTTTTACTTTAAATCCGAAAAACGACCTTTACAAAATCGTTCATATCTCTGGAACAGTTTGTCCTAGGAACTTGGTTTAACTTTCCTCTGAAAGCTTAGAATCTCAGCTTTCCGACTTGCTACCATCCTATACTAACTCCTCATTGATTATAAAGAAGTGTGCTAGTGTCAGGTTACCCATTGTTGATTAACATTATATTTATAAGGGCGATATCGATTATTAATTTATTATAAAAGCGTGGTATCTATATTTTGTTTTATTTCTCAAATAAACCTTTTAAACTTGCAAAACAGAACTACTTCTTGGCTCAGTGGGGTCAGGGGGATTCTAAGAGAGGGGTGTTATATAGGGGTAGTCATCCAGAACTCATGAACTGGACATAAAGATATATCAATAAGGGTTTCCATTCAGTATCCCAGACTAGGCATTGACTTAGCTGTAGTGTTGAATTGAATCCTCTTACACCCCAAATCTGCATTTGGCCTCTGTTCTTCCAATTTTTTGCCTCTTCTGGAGTTTTTCCTTGGACATTTAGCTCTGGGTTCACTTCCCATCTAATTGCTGCTCCTTTAACTACAGGCTTCTCCTACCTGATCACATGATTCCTTGTATGGGTTCTGTTTCTCGTCTTAATGTCCTGTATATAATCATCTTCATCGGGGTAATTTGTCTCGGTTGCCCATATCAATGAGGCATCCCTCCCCATAAACTGCCCTCTGGTGGTGCACATTGCTACATGTGAAAGACAGTGTGCTGTCGGGACATCAATTTCTACAGCCACGAAGATCTTGAATTTCCCCATGCTGTAAGGTAGGAGTGCACAAACGAAGCATTCTCCTTCTGATTTTCTTCTTCCAACTTCTTTCATGTGCTGGTACCAAATGTTGTTTCCTAGATGTGCTGTGCTGTCCAGGTAGTCATTCAGTACACTGTTATCTTCATGCAGGCTCTTCTTGATCCTTAGTGTCTTCCTGTAGTTTGCTATAACTACATCTCTAAATGTGTCTGTGTGGCTTTTCCTTGCTGGAGGACTCTCGGGCATTCTGGTCGATGGAGCAAGTTTCTTTATCTGCATCGATGTGGTAGGTGGAGGTTTTGCAATTCTCTCCTTCTCTTCTTGCATTCTTTTCCTGCCCTCTATAAGTGCCTTTATCAACCACCAGCCTGTCACCGGCCCAGTGTATGGCTGCATTGTGGGCCTGGTACTTGTTCCCTCTGTTGGAACTTGTGTGATTGTCAGTACAGTGTCTGCGGTTTTACTTTTCAGTTCCTCATGCCGTTTCTTCGCTCTAGCTATAAACGGGAATAAATGATCTATTAACATTTGTGTCTTTGCAGTGAATTCTCCTACAGCTGCTTCTGTCTTTTTAAAAGCTTTTGTTAAGTCTAGTTTAGTTGGCTTTTCTCTTGATTCTTTTCGGTTTCTCTCATTATTTTCTGGGACTGATTGTTCGGTAGGCAGTCTCATGCTCTCGATTGCCTTCGCTTGAGGTCCTGTGGCCATTGACACATGCCCTGGTTCATGTGCAGTCAGTGTGTGGGTGCGTGTAGTTGTCAGTGCTATTTTTTCATTCATTCCATGCTGACCCTGCCTCCAGCTCTTTTCTTCATTCGTTACCTCAAGTGTGTATGTGTCACTGTTAATTACATTCATTTTCAGTTCATTCACTTTACCATCAGATTTTCTCGGGACTGGAATAACTATATAGGGTCTGGGTGCTTTTGTGGGACTCATGTGTACATCATCAGGTGGGTGCACTGAAGATGGAACGCTTTGTGCACCAAGAAAAAATGCAGTTCTGATCGTTAATGATAGCAAAATAATGATAACCACAATGCATAGATACATGATAGCTCGGTAGGTAAACCAGCAACACTTCCTTCCAGAGAAGCGGGGGCACCCCTCTGTTTGTGGGAGGACCAGGTTACTGTTCTGGGCCCCCATCTTGATCATAACAAAATGTCAATGTTTATTCTTTTCCCCCAATTCACTGTTGTTCTCGAACAGTTTGTATAATAAAGTGTCTGGTGATTCACAAGTGTCCCCTCTCTTGCGGGTGACTATTGTCTCTTGATACATGATGCAGTGTCCTTGCTAGGCTATGGAAAAATAGATTAGACTAACACTTCGATAAGTCACTTTTACTGTGTATATTAAAAGTAGGTGAGTTCCCAATCCACCCTCCGATCTGCTTCAGCCCTGAGGACATGCTGGACACTGTTCAATGTGAAGAAATGGGACAAATGGCAATCAAAACAAATAAAGGTGAAGTTCTTGTCTCTGCTCCCTCGATCTGTCCCTCGGCAGAAGGTTTCACTGGAATCTCCTCATATAATCCCTCTGAAAATTGGACAGCTCCACTTGCAGCATGATGCCATGGAGGAGCGTTCCCATCTGTGCGACGTTAGCTGGATCTCTGATGAAGGTGAGGACGTCAACCTTGACAGGTCTCCCTACCATTTCCGGAAAGTCAGTTACTAGGCGGAAGAGGACGTTGTGCGCCAGTCGGCTGTCCTCAGGTGACAGTGACATTTGTCCTGCCTTGCTGGGTTCAGGATTATAGACTCTTCCCTTAATGTGAACAATGCTTGCACTTTCCTGACGCGTGGGTTGCGACCAAATAACTTAGTTTGGTCCACAGTTGGCTCAAAAGTTCAGAGTTTGCTGGATCTCGAATAAACGTGAGAGTGTCTGTGGTTCTCCCGACAATAGCTGGGCACTCCTCTATGATGCGAAAGAAAAGCGTATTGACGAGTTCAGCTATTATTCTCTATGGTGGAAGCATTTGTGTTCTTATCACTGTATTCAGGCAGTCCAAAGAAGGCTTCCGCGATGATGGTAAGTAGTTGCCAGATTACTTTCTTGTTGGCAGGATCCTGGATAAAGTCTGTGACACTGGTAACCCTCCCTACCAGCGACGGATATGATGCCAACACTAACTGGAAGTAAGGGAGTACGTCCTCTGTGATGTTTCTGCTGGGGACACCATAAATGTTGCCAAACAAGGTCTTGATATTTGATGATTCAGGATACTGTGTTTAGCTCTCAAGGTAAAGGTCCTTTATCACTGTCTGTTAGAGTCTTCTTTCTCAACAATGCTTAAGTGTGGATTGGTTTACAAGTTTGTGTCAACAAAATGTGTTGTGGCTCAACTGCGCAATTTTCTTCTTCACCCTGCAACTAGTATACAGAGTGTCCGTTTTATGTCCGTATCCCCCTTTTTGCTTAGAGAAAATGTCCGGTTTGAGCCAAGGGGTTCTTTGTCTTGGCTTTGCTACTCATGCAGCCTTCTTCCTCATCATAGATCTCGTCTGCACGTGCTGAGGTTCTTCCCCGTTGTCTGTGGGTTCTTCACGGTGCGGTGCAGATAGAGGGCTTTCTCCGATATAGGGCTTAATGTCATTGAGAAAAATCCATGCTCTCCTGCCCTGCAGTTTTACAGATGAAGAAGTGCAGTCCTCTACGATGAAAGGGCCATTGAATCTTGGCTCGTCCCACCTCTTCCTCGTGTGGTTTTTTACTAAGACCACATCTCCAGGAAATACGAGTGGAACACGTAGACCTTGAGCTGGGTCTGTTGTAGCGTCTACTGCTGCTTTTTGTGCTGTGCTGCACCCTCTTCATCATCGCTGCAGTTGGGCTGAAATGACAGTAAGACTGGATGTCATGCATTTCAGATATTTTTGTAATTCGGATCCCAGGACCTCTCGGGCTGGGTGGGCATCACATCTAGCTCTGTCTCTAGAGTTAAGGGGAATATTCATTCTCCTTCCTGTGACTATCTTGTGCGGTATAAGATGATGGTCGGAGCCTGGTTAGTTCCAAAGAGCATACAATGCCAGTGGAAGGCAGTGCAACCACCGCCTCTTTAGAGTAAGCTTCAACTTGGCTATCCTTTATTTTAACAAGCCGTTGAGCCTCTCACAGATACCATTACCTTCCGGATGATACACCTACGAGAACTTGTGCTTTATACCAAGCAACAACATAATCTGGTCAAAGACTGAATTTACAAAATGAGCCCCATTATCTGATCTCATCACTTCACACATCCCCCACCTAGGGAACACTTCCCTCACTAGGAATTTGGCCGCAGAGGTAGAGTCTGGGTGTGTACATGGACCTGCTTCTATCCATCTAGACAATGGACACACCACTACAATTAAGTACATGTACCCATTGCACACTTGAATCATGTTGACATAGTCGATATGTAGGTGCTGAAAAGGCCCATTTGGCCGGGGATGACTCCGCTCACTACTTTTAATGTGTGCCCAGCAGTGAATTGCTGGCAGACTATGCAGTTCACCATAAAGAATGCAACATGCTCATCTAAATTCAGTATAAACCAGTCTTCTGCAAGCGTTGCTGCTAGATTCTCTTTTGACATGTGTAGTGGGTAAAGCAATTGCTCAAATGCTATTTCTAGTAGGGCTACATGCATTACTGGTTACCAGTGCTGTCTTGCCACCACAATCCAGCAGAGGGGTTTAACGGACACCTTCAACATTTCCATAGGTTCTTCTCGTCCTGTGGTGCCTCCCCTTGAAGCTCCATTAGTTGCGTCTGCCCCAGATTACTATAGGCTTCAGGTGTGGTACGTGCCACCATCATTCTTTCATGGGTGCACGCCACTTCCACTTCCATGACCATCTTACTTTTGGAGGCCATGCACTTGGCTTCCGTGTCTGCTGCGTGGTACCCGCATGACACAAAATCTGTTCCTTTGGTGTGGGCGGCGCATTTCACAACCGCTATGCCCACTGGGAGCTGTAGTGCCTTAATCAGCCTGTCCAATAAGGCTGCATGCTGCACTGGCGTGCCGTCTGCTCGGAGGTAGGCCCTCCTTTTCCAAGGCGCTAGTGATGCATGCACTGTGGATGTCACATAGGCGGAGTCACTGTACACCGTTACTTCCTGGTCTGTGTGATTCTCTATGGGAAGTATCAATGCCAATAGTTCTGCAGCCTGCGCTGAATAATGAGATGGTATTTGTCTACTGACGAGTACTCAAAATTCTCTGTTTTCTATGTGTTTCATCACGGCAACACCTGTATATCTTTGTCCGTCTTCTTGGTCGATTCTCGAAGATCCGTCAATAAAAAATGATCACTCCTCCCACCAGGGCATTTTCTTTCACCCTGGGGATTTCATCATAGAATTCTTCATAGTTTGCACAGTCATGTATCGGCTCTCCTTCGGTGACTGGCTCTGCTATGAATGTAGCTGGGTTCACTGTTTTACATCAAACTACTTTGATCGATGGATTATATATGATCACTTCATATGCAGAAACTCTCTGAAACTTCAACGTGCCTTTAGGTTTCTCTAAAATAGCGAATAGTGAATGTTCGACGTTTAACGTCATGGAACATCCCATCACAATAGTGGTTGCCTTTTCTATGGCGAACGCTGCGGCAGCTAAACTATGTTCACATGGGAAGTGGCCTCTCATTACTGGGTCCAGGATCCTGTTGTAATATGCCAGGGGCTTGTATCCCAACTAAGTTTTTTGAGCGAGCACTGCCGTCATAACATTGCCATCCGTGGGCGAGAATAGGTAGAATTCCTCTGCATAATTAGGTATCCCGAGAACTGAAGCTGTACAAATCGCTCTCTTGAGTTCAGCAAACCCTTTTTCCATTGTCTCAGACCTTTATCACCTGGATTCCTTTAGAGCCTGAAGCAAAGCCTTGGTGTATGAGCTGTAATCGAAGACCCATGCTCTAACATAGTTGCATAGGCCTAGAAAGCTCTGCATTTGCTTTATCGTGTGTGGCTTAGCCGTGTTCAATATGGCTTCAGCCCTTTCTGGGGTCACCTTCTTGCCTTCCTGTCAGATCAGCTGGCCTACGTATAGCACCTCCTGTTGACAATATTGCAACTTTTTCTTGTCAACCTTATAACCTTTCTCAGCCAGTACAGTCAATAGCTGAATAGAATCGCATCTGCATTGTTCTTTCATGGAGCTACAGATCAAGATGTCATCCACATATTGCAAGACGGCACTTTCTAATGCAATATTGCTCAGGTCCATCTGTAGGACTCTGTTGAAAATGAACGGGGCCTCACATTACCCCTGTGACAATCTCGTGCTTTTCAGACGCATTTGTCGGAAAGTGAATGATGTCAGATCTTGAGAGTCACGGTGCAATGGGATTCAGAAATAGGCATTTTTCAAGTCAATCACCTTAAAATATTTTGCCTCAGTGGGTATATTACATAAGATTGTAGATGGATTAGGGACTAGAGGGAACTCGGCTTCAACAATATCGTTGTCATGATCTCTGCTTCCAAAAGGTCAGGGTTTTCCCAACTCCCTTGGAAGCAGATCCATAACCCAGGTTCCGAGTGCCAACCAGTCCCAATTGGGACCTTTTGGACCCAGTCCTGGCGCCAGTGGCACCAGGCTCATAAATATGCCCAGTTTCAGCGCTGGAAGCGCCGGGCTCATAATGCTTGGGTGGACTTACCTGCAGCAGACCATGCTGCTTACTTGCCTGCCAGTTGAGCCTCTGATCCTCTTCTGTTTGGAACTACTTTTCCTGTTGGGTGGGGCAGGAGCCACTCCCTAGGTTCAGAACACTGGAACTCTTCTGGAAAGCAGGAACTCTTTTCTTACCTAGGTGTGGCTGTGGAAGGAGACACCTAAGCACTACAGGAGGCTATTTAAACCACACCCGATGGATGAATCTTGCTTTGCGTTATTCTGCATCCTCTGCAGCAGAACGCTCATCGTGTCTTCTGCATCTGATCCTGGGCCTAAGGAAAAAGGCTTACCATCCTGAATCCAGTCTTCAGCAACACCTATAAAGACAAGAAAGAACAGGTTAGCATTACGGTCTTCAGTGACAGCGCTTCACTTACCTGGTCCATCGGCTGTCACCAACGCCTCGCGCTGCATTCCGGCATCTGAAAGACAAAGGCTTACCTACTCTTCGTGCGCTCCGGAGGTCTTCGCGCTGCATTCCGGCATCTGGAAGACAAAAGCTTACCAACTCTTCGCACGCTCCGGAGGCCTTCGGCGCTGCATCCCGCATCTGAAAGACAAAACAAGGTGCGTTTAAAGACATTGGGGAACTTTAATACTCACGTGCCATTACTCCTTTCCACATCTAACCCAGTGGGTATTCCGGCACCCTGCAGCCGCTCCGAACTTGTACCTGCAAAATAAAAAGACAGTTAGAGCGCATCGTGAAGCAGGCAACAAGCGCTTACTTACGTGCTTCTAGGCGCTTCTATTCATCACACGGGCTCCATCTTCAACTCACTTCAGCCCATCATCCGCCATCGCCGGAACCCTGCAAAACAAGAGACATCATTACTAAAGACTTTTAAAGACATTAGAATTACTCGAAACTTACCGTTCGTGCAGTAAACGACGGACAGCAGTCCTCTGAAGTCAAGAGGCCTGCTCCCCTTATCCAGTGAAGAAACTGGTTACAGCACCCTGCCCCGAGGCAGATGGAGAGCACGGCGTTCACTTACCTAAGGTGAGAGCGTTAACCTTTGGGGTTCTACAGGAGAGGAGAAAGGGAAGAAGAGAGAGACATTCAATAACCCAGTTCATTAATCCCATATTTTCTACCTGCAGACATCTTACCCTTCGAGTCAGACATCCAGTGCACAGAGGTCCAGCCCAAAGAGCTAGCCGTGTGTTACACATCACCTTTGAAGATACGGTATACGCCCAGTCAAGACCGGCGCCTCTACGGGAATCAGGTGAGCGTTACAATCGTTTAATGCTCTTAAATCTTGGATTAAACGCCAAGACCCTCTCTTTGATTTCTTGACAGGATAAATCACTGTATTACATGGTGACTCTGACGTCACCAAGATGCTCTGGTCCATCATGGCGGAAATTGTCTTCGCGATCCCCTCATCTGCCTCTCTGGACTTGGGGTATTGTCACGCTCTCGGTAAAATTGCTCCTGGTTTCAGTTTAATTTTCACTTCTCCCACTCCCTTCAGGAGGCCTAAGTCATATGGTCCTGTAGTCCATACTAAGACTGGCACCTGGGCCATATCGTCTTCAAAGTATTCCAGACGTTTCAGTGCGAACATCATTCTCTGAGGCACTTCGCTTTTGATCATTTTTACCCAAAATATGAGACTCACTTCCACCCTTGTCTCTTCTGAGTCTGGTTGTTCTTCAAACAGATCGTCATTGGTGACGTCAGTCACTCGACACCCTTCTTCAATGGTGATAATTTCGCACCATTGTCTGCCTTCATCATCGTAGCCTTCAACCAATACTAATTTCCCTCGCACAGCTGCGGTATGTATCATCAAGGGAAATACTTGTCCCTCCTCTTCATGCATCGGTATTCTTGGTCTGAATAAAAATTCATCGGGGGTTCTCATGGTGCTATCTGTAAGGCCTGGCAATCCTGCCATGAGCACACGCATGCCATATGCGAAAACCTCTGGATCTAATGGTATAGCTGTCATGGCTATGTGCCCTGAGTATGCCCTGATCATTTCGCACACGTTTGAATAATGCATTCCTGGAGTGGAGCATACTATGCCCTCCTCCGCAAACGAGATTGTCATGTTCAATTTTGTCATTAAGTCTCGACCCAAAATGTTTACTGAGGTCTGACGTGAATATAGTAAAGGTACATTCATCTTGCACTCTCCTATGGAGACTGGGAATGCGTCTGTAAAGGGAACTCAGCTGTGAGCTCCTGTAAAACTCTGAGTATCTATGGCCTCGCCGGACAAGGAAAGCTTGCCTTCACATATGCACGAGCGTGTTGCACCCATGTCAACTAAGAAGAAATATTCTTTATCCCCTATGACAACATTCACCCTAGTATCCCTGTTAGGGTCTGGTGTCACTGATAGGATAGAGCACATCAGGGTTCCCAGTGAGCTGCCCTAGTTCATATTTAAGTTCGGCCCACTCTACACTTGTGGATTCCCTCCACTCCCTGGGCTGCCTCCCCTTCCGGAGTTTTTACCCTGAGATGATTGCAGTGGTGCCGGTTCAACCCCTATGTTTGGGGGTTGAACCCCTTGCTGCGCACTCTGCAGCACGCCTGGTGCTTGTTGCTGCACTCTGTGGTTTTGCGTATTGCCCTGTTGTGAGATCGCAGGTGAATTTACCATGCCTGCTCCCATTCCTTGGCTATTCTGCCACACATCTTGACTTCTGCACGTGCAAGCCAAATGCCCCGTCATTCCACACAGCCAACATACTGGCGGTGGTTGGATTATTTGTCCATTTTACATATCTGGGTTGCCCATTTGCACGTTTTGAAAACCTGCTTGATTACTCTGGAAACCTCCTTGATTACTTTGCCATCCTCTTCCTCTAAATCCCCTTCCCCTTGGGTATAGTCCTACGTTACCCTGGTTGTTCTGCTGTGGGTTAGCCATCTGTCGTAGACTCTGTTCAGCTGGGCTAGTTAGCATGGCTCCTTCAAGAGCATACTTTGATCATTTCTTTTGCACCAGCTTCGCTTCCTCACCCTTTCATGTTGCCTCCTTTTTCCGATTCTTTTCTTGCAACAATCTACAGTAATGTGCAATAGTTAACTGTATTTCAGCCCAAGGTTTAGCCTCAACCCCTACCAATTTCTTGAGCTGTTTCTGCACCGGTTCTGGCAACCCTTGTCACAATATGTGGTAAAACACTGGTATAGATTTCGTCCAAGATTCATGCGTTTCGAGCACCCATGCGTCTTGGAAATTCTAGATATAAATCAACGGATCTTCTGACTCCTTCATTTTTTGAGTCATTATAGCTCCCATATCGGAAGTGTCTGGGTAAAGCACTCGTAGCGCTTTCCATACTGCTGCTCTGCAATTATTAAATGGAGCTCTGTCGTGAGCAGTGTTAATTATGGTTACACCAGGGTACCCTGCCCATGTCCACACATTGGCCCTCATTACGACCCTGGCGGAAAGCGAAAAATGATGGCGGAAATGCAATACCGCCATCGAATAGCGCTCGGTGCGACTATGACCCGTCACCGTAAAGTACGATGCCATTAGCGACACCGTAGTGAACGCCAACGCTAACTGCACCAAGTACGCGCGCGCGCGCCATGCCAAACCGTAATTAGCACCATGGCGCAAGGGTACGCGAATTCCGACCCTGGCGGACATGTACCTAACGCCATCAAGCACGGCGGAAAGTACCATTCCGCCATGGTGAGAAGTACGGCATCGTGAATCAACCGTAAACGGCCCCACTGAGTGCCTGTACACCGCTCCCTGGCCACATAGTACAACTCCCCGTAGGTGCAACGAAGTCACAATGCAACCAGTGAAATGTACAAGTCACCCATGCATGCCAACGAACAAAAGAATCACAAGAGGGGCCAATGGGAGCTGCAGGGCACAGATGGCACGAATACAGAAGCTATACCAATGGACATGACCTCAGTCTCCCACCAAGAAACGCACACAAACACAGGCAGCATAATTCCGATAATCACATCATTCCACCAATCCACCTGGCTGACCGGCATCTGTTACACAAAACCTAATCCCCCGCCCCTGAGCATGACATCATCCAAACAGTCATATTGGCAGCCCTCACCCCTAACCTCACTGGGCTTCGTAGGCAAACGCGCCCAGCACAGTACCACGCAACTATACTCCGAAGCTGGAACCCAATGCAGATCTCCTCACAATACATCGCTCCCCAAATAGGAATATGCCACATCACTTGCAAAGAAGAACGCTACACGGCCCATATCAGAATAGGAATTTAATGCACAACAAATTCACCAAGCCCATACAGCCATTAGGCCATGAACTCCAAAACACATTTCACCATTGTGGGCTGCATCCGCAAGAAATGACCAGCTACTTCTTGTGTGACGCCCTGTTCCTTCATGGTACACAGGGGCTACATTCTCGTACGAAAAGGCAACATGGAAGCGCCTAGAACCGCAGGGCCGTCCCAATAGGGAGGCACTAGTCCAGCTGAAAGGCCGAAATGTTGCTCCGAGCCACTAGTACTGCGTAAGGGCATGTGGCCCATTGGCGATCGTCCCATAAGATCGTAATGCTGCTCCACTGATTAACACGAAGCAGCAGGTGTCGGGAGTAAAACCCATCTGCAGGAGTGGCATACAGATGGCAGTGGCAAAAGGGGAGGAGATACCTGTCAACCAAAAGAAAAGAAAAAGAAAAGAATGGCCATCAGAACTACATTCGAACAACTCACTTCAATGATCACACTAGATCCACAGCCATATGCATGCTAGCCCACTCCAAAGGATCATCACCACCCCAAAACCACTTGCGACTCATAACTATCCATATCGAGGTGAAAACACCATCACAAACGAGTGTACCTGTGCATGCGTCTGTGAAAACAGAATCCATCAGATGGGATTGGTAACGTGCATGGACACAAGTGTCTGAAGGCGCGTCGAGACAGGGAGGGCTCAACAAGGCCAGATAGACGATGGTCCCACTATGGCAGCCCTGCATCACATAGCGCAGGGGAGGCGGACAGATTCCAAGAAGCCCTGTACATGGCAAACACCGTATCAAATCATCTGCCCATGCATCCATTCATCATTCCCTCATCCCGTAATGATAACGCCTGTTTCCATACTCACATAACATGTGAGAATTCCATTGAGTCTGTGCGTTATGCAGCCTGCAAAATCCACTGTGCCCCAGCCCGTAATTCCAGTGTTGTGAAGTAACATGTATTTGGGAACGTCCGGCCTCATCATCCACTTCGCTATTGCGCATCCCAAACTATTCATATCAATCATTGCATCCTCGCCATGGCCCCTGTCCCAAGGACACTGAACAATAGAACGTTATATTTGCAGTCAGACCTGTGGGCATCTCCTCGCCGCTAGCTGAAGACCGAAAGCGCCGCCCTTCGAATTCCTCATTTGCAACATCACGTCGAAAAGGCATCTGTGGCCGCTTGAAATCACAAATTAATCCATCTAGTGCGGCTGTGTGTGAAAATGGCAACTGCCTTCACCCACAAATGGGACGCCCCGCCCGTCGGTGCAACTCGGTACAGTGATGCATGAGGGCCCACCGTTACTCGAGTACTACGTTCCACTGACCCTTCACAAGTCTGTTCGCGACTGCAAAGAATGCATGTGAAACAATGGGACCATAGCCGAATGAACATATCAACCAATGTTACACGGCCATCGGGTACTAATACATGATTGTAATAGCAAGATGCCATTCCTCGAATTGCAGCGTTGTGTGCGGGACGTGCTCGCCCAAAGGGGAGAGCAGCTTGCACAGGTGGAATGAATCACCACAGGTGGAGGCCATACAGCCTGAAAACACATAAATTGCACGCCCAGTCTCCTCCCACAACCACTCCGAAATGCTACCGGCAGGACTCGCGATGTTGGCCCTGGGGGACCTGATAGCACTGCAAGTACTCCAACTCCAAGAAGAAGACGAACACCAACTACAACCGGCCGCACGGAGGAGACGCAGGAGGAGGAGGAGGGCAAGGCAGGGCCAGCAAGGGCTGCCAGCACAGCCACTACCACCACGCAGGCAGCCCGCAATCCCACGCCTCCGAGCACATCCGTTCAACCTCACTGATGAGCAGATCCACACCCTCTACCGTTTGGACCGGGACACCATAGCCGCCATTGTGGACATGACACAGGCTGACCTTGTCAGCATGATAGATAGCCCAACCGCCATCCCACCCCTACTGAAGGTGGTGTCTGTACTCCACTTCCTGGCCACAGGCACCTACCAGCACACAGTCGGACAGTTTCATGGCATTTCTCAGCCACTGTTCTCACGGACACTATTGCAAGTGCTCGATGCCCTCCTGCAGCACGCAGACGACTACATCTCTCTACCACGCTCGGAGCAGGAAATTACCAACACAAAAGTGGGATTCCATGCACTTGCCGGCATACCGGGTTGCATTGGTGCCATCGACTGCACCCATGTGGAATTGGTCGTCCCACATGCCATGGAGGCCCAGTACCGCAACCGAAAACAATTTCATTCACTGAATGTACAAATGGTGTGTGACTCCAACAGGATCATTACACATTGTTGTGCCCGATTCCCTGGATCAACCCATGATTCTATGGTCTTGAGGAACTCTACAATACCACGCTACATGGAGCGACACGCAGGGAACAGATCCTGGCTACTCGGTGAGTCTCATTTCATGCATGATGATGTGGGGTATGTGATGCGGCAATGACCTGGCAGGAAGGGGGGGGGGGTGCGTACGTAGCAATGGCATTCCACATAATTCGTTTATCGTCCACATACAGGTGATGCCGGATATCCACTGAAGAGATGGCTCCTCACACCAGTCCGGAACCCACGGGACCAGCATGAGGAGGACTACAACCATGCCCACTCACGTACCCGTGTAGTCATTGAACAGGCATTCGGCCTACTGAAGACTCGTTTCCGGTGCCTCAGCAGGTCTGGCGGGGCACTCCTGTACCGCCATGAGAAGGTTGCAAAGATGGTGATGGCATGTGTCATGCTCCACAACATGTGCGTACGTAGAAATGTGCCCATGCCCCCTGACGCAGAACTGCAAGCACCTGAAGATGGTCATGATGAGGGTGGGGATGTGGCAGCACCTCAAGGAGTCTGCGAGGCACAGGAGGGCCGTGAAATTCGTCAGCATCTCATAGATGCATGCTTCTAGCACTCACGCCTGGTGGCTGATACATGGACACGGGACTCGTGGCACTGTGTGTGTCTGGTACATGCACAATATGGACTGTACGCCTATGATGGCCTAGTACACAAAGATCATTGTCCACACATCTCATTGTTTGATCGTGCATTGTTTATGGCATATGTGATATCATGTGGAACACCCTATCGACCCGCCACCCAAGTGAGCCCAACACACCCCTTCCACCCTCCCACCTCCCCCCCGAACACCAGTGTCCAAAGATGCTCATTGTCAGTGGGCAGTCGCTATTGCAAGCCCCCTCTGCGGGTATCAGGGGCACCCCTGCCTGTGGAGCGCAGGTTCCTCCCAGATCTACGTTGGGGGCTGCCCTGGACGGAACTTGCAACGGATGATGTCTCTGCCTGCTCACGTCCATGCATGTCCCTAAGGGTTTGTGAGAGCTCAGTGAGCACACGGCGCACTGCGGCAAGTTCGGCACATACGTCTTTGGACGTCGCATGCAGTTCCCCCCTCAGGCTCTCTGTGCTTCTCTCCATTTGGACTCTCAGGCTCTCGGTGCTTCTCTCCATTTGGACTCTCAGGCTCTCGGTGCTACTCTCCATTTGGACTCTCAGGCTCTCGGTGCTACTCTCCATTTGGACTCTCAGGCTCTCGGTGCTACTCTCGATTTGTGCCCTAAGTGTCTCAGTTGATGTTTCTATGTCTGCCTTAGTGCCCCCACATCCATCGGCATGGTCCTTGAGGAGCGTGGCCAGTTGCTGCTGTTGCACGATTAACTGGTCGAGGGACTGTTGCCTCTGCTGGGCCATGGCCATTTGCGGTGGTGTCACAGAGGGGCTGTTCGCCTCATGTTGCCCTGCTACAGGGCTTGTGGGGGATGGCCAGTCGTCGTCTTGTGGGTGCCCCTGCGTGGTATCCTCATGGTGTACGGGATGGAACAGACAGGGGGATTGGGACAGGTCATGGATGGATCTGACTTCGACATCCCCGTCTTCTGTGTCGGAGCATGCTGCCATTAATGGGGTGTCACCTATGGTGCTGCTGCCACCAGAGGCAGTACATTCTGTGGCATCCATTGGGGGGACCTGTGGTGGTGCTGTTGTGGGCATGCTGGCTGCTGGGGTGCCTGTTGATGTTCCCTCCTGTGTGCTGCCACTTGATATGTGCTGCTGCCGTGTCTTGATGCGTGCAGCTGAGGTGGAGGGTCTTTGGCCGTCGGTCTTGGCCCGCTTTGCAGGTGTGCTGGTAGGGGTGTCCTGGAGCTCGTCGTTTGGATCGGACCCTGTGGTGGAGTAAAGGAGGGCGAGCGTTATTAATGGGTCTGTGGGAATTGGAATGGCAATGTATCACATGCATTGGGGTGGTACCTGAGGGTGATTTGGGTCGGGGCCTTGGAGGTGCTTTCATTTGTGTGTGGAGTGAGGGTGCAGTTGTTTGGCAGCCTGCAGTTAGGGTGTGCCTGCTGCACGTGTAGTGGGTGTTTTTGGGGTTTTTAATTATTTATGTATTTATTGTGGTTTTAAAGTGCGCTATCAGGCCAATGTGTGTGGACGTTCTCCTGGCCATGTGTTTCTGTTGCACTATGTGGGCACGTGGTACTTCACATGATTGTACATTGTGGTTTTGGCATTGTTTTATTTGGGCCACCTACCTGATTCTCCGGATGTCTGCACTCCTTTCTCCATCCCTCCGACTCCCTCTATGCTCTCCATTCCAATGGTGGAGGCACAGATTTCTTCCCAGGGGGTCAACTTGATGGGTGATTCCGACCCTCCCCCGGTGGCTGTGGCAATGTTGAGGTTGGCAGAAAGTATGCTACGGACGCGTATCCGCAGGTCGTCCCACCGCTTCCTGCATTGCTGTGGGTTGCGGGGTGCGGTCCCCACCGCACTTACCCGCTGTGCCACCAGGGCCCATATGGCCTTCTTGTTCGCAAGTGCCGTCCTGGTCATTTGCGTGGAGAAGACGGCGGCGGCATTCTCCTGGAGGGTCTCTGTGAGTACGGTGAGTTCCTCACGGGAGAAGTGGACCTGCCGCTTGCGGTCGCACGCTTTCTTCGCTACTTTTCCCATTTTTCTTGGTTTCACTAGGGTGGATGACGGGTTGGGATGTGTCTCAGGGTGGTGTTTTTAGTGGTTGTGTGTATTTTGTGGTTTTATAGGTGTACGGGGTGTTGTTTCCCGTTCCGGGCCCATGTTTTTACTTCCGTTTCCGTATATTTACGGTCGCCGTACTTTCCGGTTGGCGCTCACTGCGGTGTCCGCTATGATGGGTGGCGGTATTGCACCTAGGGCGCCGTACGGCGGCGGTGTGGGCCGTTTTGGGGTCATTTCCGCCATCGCGGACTTTGCACTTCCGCCATGGCGTGGTGCTCGTGCCCGATGGGTCGGAATGGGCCGCACTTTGCTCCATCGTGCAATGGCGGAAACGCTATTTACGCTGTGGCGGTCCGGTCAGTCGCTTTCCGCCAGGGTCGTAATGAGGGCCATTGTCTGCTCTCTCACCAAGTATGGCGATCAGGAGACCTTTAATGTCCCCTATAGCTAACGTGACACCCCCTGTAATTTTTTCTAACTCATGTATCCACTTCTCGGCTCCCGATGTCAGCATTGGAAGCTTATTTTTTAGGTTTTCGTGATCCATGTGTGGCCATGGAATATATTGTGGTCTTGCTCCCCCCTTTTCTAGTAGCGGAAATTGGAATACGCAGCCTTCCTTCTCTTCTCTCATAGCTCTCCTGTCTAACGCTGGGGTAACATTCCTGCATAGTCGTCTGCCTGGTAATGTCCTCAACCTGCCTACATAGGCGGGTGCCGACAACCCCCTCTGACCATGGGGTGTTCCATCATGCCGGTCCGATTGTGTGGCAGACTCTGATGTCCTCGGTGCGGACTCACTAGCACCCGATCATCGTACCCCTTTGGCCGTTGGAAGCCGTTTTTTGCGCTGTCTCCCTTCTTCATTTGTCTTGCGCTCCGTTTCCTCTCCGGAGTCGGACATTGATTGTTCCCAATTCACACAACTCTTTGTGTCATCATCGTTTTTACTGATTTCTAGTCTGTCCAGGGACAGTCTCCTGCTCCCACTACTTCGGGTGACATCCTCAGTGTCATACAGTTGAGTGCTTTCCAAGCGCTCGTCTTCCCCTTCCCTTTGGGATATTTGTTCTAGTCCCATTTCATCATATATTTTATCGATCGTTTCCCCAATGCGTCCGGTGTCAAGGTCATCTTCAATATTTGCCCCAATCGTGCCTGGTATTGAGTCGTGTACAGGAAAGAATTCTTCAATGTCTTCCCATTCTACAACAGGATTGGGTTTTTTAACTTCCCGCTCCAAATATTCGAGATCGCGTGCCCTCTGTCTATGCTCACGTTCTATGACATCATCACATTTCTTGCACTTCCTCGCCTCTTCTCTGACCTTATCTTCTTCTCTTCTTCTTTCATTTCTACGTTCATTTTCCCTTTGAAATTCCTCATCCCTTCGTCTCCTTATCTTGTCACGTACTCTTTGCTCTTCATCTAAACCTTGCTGTTTCTGTCTGTCCAAAGCATAGACTGCTCTCTGTTTGCTATCGAGCTGTTTCTCTTGCTCTTCTCGATATAGCTGTTCACGCTTCAGTCTATCCTTCTGTCTTATCCTTTCATCCCTTGACTCCTTGTCTTTCTCCTTTTCTGTGCCTCATCTAACCTCTCTATAGGTCTCACATCATCACTTCCTTTCCCATCAAGTTTCAACAATATCTGTCCTCCCATCCATTCGTCCTTTGCGAATGCTGTCTCATCAGTTCTGCTTTCACCTTCTTTCCATTTCTTTCATCTCTCTCCTTATCGAGAGATGCACTGGTATGTGCCTGATCCTTCCTTTCATCATCTTGTCTCTCCTTGTCCCTCGGGACTGCAGAGGTAAGAATCTTGTCCTGATCCTTCCCTCGGTTTTCATCACTACTGTAAGTAGGTGACTCATATGCGGGTTGCTGTACCCTGTGGCTGCTTTAAGCTCTCTTAATGGGTAGAGTCCCTCAGGCTTACTTCCCTTGGTTTCTGTTTCAGGCGGGGCAGGTGGCGCGGTAGGCGTCTCACCCCCCTGCATGCATACGTTTAATATCCAGTCAGCAGGTGGCTCTTTTTCCTTCGACTGTTCGAACATTTTCCAAAGTTTTAGAAGTCGTCATATGCTGTAAAACGGCTTTGGATAAGGACCCATTTTGTGACCACGGCATAAACATCTTGTCGGCGGTACCCTTAACCCACTCGGTGGTATATTTCTTAAGCTTGGGTGCATGTTTCGGCAGTTGCTTACATAAGTGTGCTAATGGTGTAATTTCTTCCATGCTTAAATCTGTTCTACTTTCCTCTTAAACACCACGTTTCAATGCTTCCATGCAATTTTAACACTGTCAATAATATGCGCGAGCACCAAACATAGCAAGCCCCAATCCAATTTTTTCCTGCCAAAACTTTTTATCACCAATTCACTCAAGAACATCAATCCATGTGCGATTCCCTCTAAACTATAGAATTGCGTAAAAAACATATTTGATTTTAACCAATACAAGACAAAATGTCTTACATGTGACATACAACATAACACGTATGACAAACTAGACAGACATCAGCTTGACAAAAATATCTGTCTCTAATTTGTACCCAGACATGGAGTTTAAACAAACTCCTTTTACAACGTTTTTAAACGTGGTAGTATCCTAGTCGCTCCCCATTATGTGGGACTCTGAGTTCACGTTTCTTCTGACCGCTATATTAAAACGCAGGAACAAGGCGAATCCTCTCTCTCCTCAGGTGTCCGCCCTGGAATCCTCTCTCTTCTCGGGTGTCTAACCCGGTATTCTTTAATATCTCAGGTGTCTACTCTGGTATTCTTTAATATCCCAGGTGTCCACCCTGGTATTCTTTAATATCTCAATTATTCTCGAGTCATTATCCCCTTATAAATATATACAGTCTTCTCTACTTCTGACTATTTTGTTTTTTCCACCTCCCTCCGTTACCTTTACCCTTGCTTGTTCTAATGCCTATGACATTTGCCAAAGCATTCAATTTTTGTTTCACTCACCGCTTGCATGGTTCCTCTCTGGATCCTCGAGATCACTGCCTCCGTTACCTCCTCCTTTGGTCTTTTGTCTGTTCCGCTGCCCGGAGGAATGGAAGGGTTTATGTTTATAAAACGGGTTCCTTCAGACCCACTGCAGATTTTGGATAGTTTTACACGATCATTGTCCACGGGAAGCTTCACAGTCTACTCAGCCAAATGGCGAAGGACTTGTGATATTGTCGAAGAACTAGAGTTACTTCATGTTGACGGTCAAAAGGTGTCTTATTTTAATCAATAATCAATAATCGATGGTCAAAACCATCCTCACCGCTATCAAGTGTACATGAGGGCGGAGCGACCTCTGACGGGCCCATGGGATCAGAGCTCACCCTCGAATACCTTAAGACGAGATAGCTGCACCTTGAGGTGGGTGGGGTGCAGGATTCTCTTACTCCAACACCAATCAATAAGGACAACTCAAACGGTTTGGCAAAGGGAAGTCCGTTTAATGACAAGTACAAAAAACAGGGAAACATTAGGAAATCATCAGTGATGCCATCGCCCGTCTCGCTTCAACTCCCAAAATCTTCATTCAAACAGCAATTCTTATAGGCAAAAGTCATCATCATTGACGTGTAACACTTGAAAGTTCGTCATGCAAGTCTATTGGTTGGAAAAGGTAACTTAAGTATAGGTATTTTAACTGTATACGGTAACGGGGTGTGGGGATTGGATAACTCTTATCGGGTGGGCGTCTACGCCCATCGATCTACATCACTCGTGCTAGACATCACTGCAAGTACAACGTCTCATTGGTTCTACTAGCTATAGGGCCCTAGATTATTTGATCCACTGTGATTGGGTCGGTTACACCGCTAGACATAAATCTCCACTTTAATTAGCAGCTTGCAGAATGGTTACCCAGATGTGGCATGCCCCAATATTCACCCTGCCTCCCTTCCATCAATCAGTACTTTAGGGCTATGTGTCAATTAGTTGTCTGAGGAGGATGGCCTCGAAACTGTAGCTTCTTATCAGGGAAAGTTATGGCATCCTCTGGTTTTGGATGACATCAGACGTTGGAACCTCTCTTTTTTTTTTTTTGATGTTTGGTTTGCGCTTTGAACCTTTCATCTGACTTTCATTGTGTTTATTGCTCAGATTGCAAAGTGTGGGCCAATGAAATTTTGTCCTTATTCTTGTTCTTTCTTTCTTGTTTTGATCCTGCGTGCTTATATTTTACGCTGTTCCTTTATTATACATGATGTTGTTCCAGAACGATGTTAGTGCAAATACTAGTTTTTTTTTTCGTTTCCAGAGAGCATTCTTGCCCAGCGATCTTCTGGTGTTAGAACAGTTTGTGTGTTCATGAACCATTCTCTTGATTGTTGTCGTTTTTCATTCAGTGCCGGGCATATCATAATTATATGATGAAGGCTCTCGGTCATCTGAGGGTTCTTGCAAAATCGGCAGTATTGTTTGCATTCGGGTATTTGTTTTCTGGCTGCCATTATTTCTCGGGTCGGGAGGATATTTAGCCGCAATCTCATAAATGTGTCTCTTGTTTTAGACGATGGAAATATTTGTAAGTATGAAGGGAGTTGATTGAGTCTTCTGTTGTCAGATGGATTTTGTATGATGTGCCGGTATTTGTTTTTCTCTCGGTCGGTTTTCATCCAATCGCTTTCTTTTAATTTTGTTTTCGCTTTTTCTGGTCTCTCTGTTAGCATTTGCATCGATATTTCTTGCTCTTTTCACTTCTGTCGCTGTTTTCCATTTTTCCAAGACATGATCGCAGTTGCAGCTGTTTTCTGTTCTGAATATTTCCAAAGGTCGGGTGTTGGTTTTAGTCATTATTTTCCTGTTTAAGTCAAGTTGTTTCCATAAAACAATGGACTCAAGCGATTGAAGTGCAAATTCAGCTCCGATTCGTATGGTAGATAATGAAGCTGGCAAATTTAGCACTTTTTTCCAGAAGCTCCCTTCTAGTTTATCCCAGATGTCATTGTTGATGTTTATCATGCTTTCTGTCCATATGTTAAGATGGCCGTGACTTTTTGTTTGTAAAATGTAGCTACTGGGGTCATGGAGAATTTTCCATACTTTCGATGTATTGTTTTTGCTTATCGGGCTAGGGACAAGGTTTTTTCTTTAAGATGTGCTGCCCATTCTTCTTCTGTTGTTGATTGGGATATCCATATTCCAAGATATTTTATGGTTTTTACTGTTTCCATTTTTTCCTTCCCTATATAAAAGGAGGCAAGCTGACGATTGATATTGTTTTCTTTTTTAGAGTCATGATTTTTGTTTTTTTCGTATTTATTTGCAGTTTGTTCTTTGTCATGTATATTTCTAATTTTTCAAGTGCAATCTGTAAGCCTCTCAGAGTTTTAGCCAGGAGTACTATGTCGTCAGCATATATAATGCAAGGTATTGCTGTGTTATTGATTTTTGAGGGTTCGTTTGAGGTGTATAGATGTTTCGTTTGAGATCTGCCATATAGAGATGAAATTAAGTGGCAGCCAATGGGCATCCTTGTTTTAGTCCATTCCATGTTCTGATTTGATCCGTGACTCCCCCTTCTTTCGATAATCTGACTCTAACGCTGGTGTCCGCGTATAAGAGTTTGATCGGTTCGATGATGTCTGTTGGACACTTCCAAGCGGTCAGTTTGTCCCATAGAATGTCTCTGTTGACAGAGTCAAATGCTAGCCGTAAGTCGACAAAAGCGGCATAGATTTTGATTTTGTTTCTTATGGCTTCATGCTTTAATATGTTTAGTAGAAATAAGTTGATATTGGTGCCCAGTGTTTTAATGAAGCCAGTTTGTCTTGTAGCATATTTCTTTTCTTTTTTTGCCCATCTGTCTAGTTTATCAAGTAATATTTTATCAAAAATTTTGCCCAAAGGGTCTAGGAGCGCCAGCGGTCGGTAGTTTAGTGGATCTTTTGTGTCGCCCTGCTTATATATGGGTACGATGGTGGCTTGCTTCCATGTAATTGGAATTGTTTTAGTGTTTTGTATCATTTGGAAGATGCTTTCACATATTTCTCTCCATACTGCTGCATTCTGCTTGATTATCATGTTGGACAGGCCGTCCGGGCCTGGAGCTCTGGAAGCGTTTAGAGTATTAATCGACCTTTTTAGATCTTCATGGTCCCATTCCCATTGCCATATGTGTTGCTGTATATTATTTGCTTCTTTCGTTGGATATTTGCCCCTGTAGATCTCTGTGAAATATTCGGTCCAACTTGCTTCAAGTACATCAGTTACCATGCTGTTTTGTGTGTGGGTTTTGTCATGTAGTAGCGCCCATAGTTGTTTTGTGTTTCTGTTCTTTAGTGTCAGCAGCATCTTTTCTGCATCCTCTTGTAATATCAAGGCTTTGTTGTTCTTTCGCCAATTTCTGTAATGTTGTTTTGCTGTTTTGATTTCTTTATATTTATCCGGTAAGTTTTGTTTCATTAGTAATTTTATTTTTGTTCTCAATTCTCTTTTCTTGTTCATTATATTGTTGTTGTATGCGTGGATGTGGTTTTTGGCTGTTGATTTTCCATTTTGTGTATTATTGCATCTGTAAGGTAACAGTAACCATCCATAGTTGATCTTTTCTAGATCACCTAGTGTTGAGTTGGTCATTATTTTTGGCAATTCTTCCATTCTTTTCCTCCCAATTCTTAATCTATTGTTGCTGATATTTATTTCGATTTTTGTTGAGTCAGCTTTATCTTTCAACATTTTTCTAGTATTCGCCGTTCTTTCCAGTATGTAATGATCACTTTCTTCCATTTTCATATTTCTTGATTCCCGCAAATCTTTGTGTAAATTTTCGGTCATGTATATGTAATCAATTATGGCAGTGGATTTGCCTCTTGCCCAGGTTTCCTTTTGTTTTCCAGTGGTTGTGTCGATACTGTCAGATCTCCTAATATTTCTGCAATATAATTCTTTAGTCCAGCATTTGGCTCTGAGTGATAGGTTAGATTTTTCTATTTCTTCTCCTTTTGCATTGAATATATGGATGTTTAAATCGCTGCATAATATAAATTCTATCTCGTTGTATTTTCCTTTGGTGTTATCTATTGCTGATGTTACTGTGTCTATAAATTTCTCGTCCGTTATTCCTGCTGGGTTCCAATATAGGTTCATTAGGGCCCATAAGCATTCCTTCTTGTGATCCTTAGTTGTGGGTTCTTTCTCTTTATTGTCCGACCGTTTCTGAAGTATGGTAATTTGAGTCCATGGGTTTAAATTGTCGTGTTCTAGTATGTCAATGTTTTGTCCATTTTTGATTAAAGTTAGGAGTCCGGCAGACGGTCTGCCTTTTTGCTTTTGGATTGCAGGGTTCATTAGTATGGTGTATCCATCCGCTATTGGTTGTTGCGTTATCCATGACTCTTGGATGCAGATTATGTCAGCCATTATGAGATTTGAATTTGTTGTATTGAATAAATGGCTGTGTCCCCGCGTGTTCCATGAGCAGATTCTGGTTGGATGTAGACTTTCTTCCTCTAATTGTTATCTTCTTTGGTTGTGTATATCTTCTTTATTTGTGAGTAGGTTCTCTGATTGCCTCCATATTCCATATTTTCTATAGAGGTCATGATGACTTTGATAATCTTTGTTGTCGTTTTCTCTACTCTCATACATGTCACCATCATTCTTGTGTTCTGGTGCTGTATTTCTATAGGCATCGTCCAGTTCGTATTTGCTTTGGTTCTTTTCAGGCTGGTTCCAGCTTACTGTTTTTGGTTTTTTTCTCCTCTCTGTGTTATGTATTTCTTCGATCAGGGTTACCTCAAATCCTAGCTGCTTATAAATATTTTTATTGTCTATCATTTTGTTCAGTGTTTTTTCAGAATCAAAAAATATCTTCACTTGGTCCAATGTTATTTCATCACAGAATTCGACTGTTCTTATATCTTTAGTTGTAATTTCTTTCATGTTAGGAATGGCTTGTATCAATCTTAGTACATTTGTGCGGTTCATGATTAGGTTATCATTTTTTGTTGTTATTCTTGATAATTTTATTTTCTTGACTTTTATTTCCGTCTGCTGTTTTTGTGGAAGCACAAAAATTGGCAGTTTTATTTTTTTTTCTGTTTGTCCATCGGTTGTTTTATCATCATCCTGGCTGCTTTGGGTCCCCCTTATGGGTAAGGGATGGTTATTTGTATCCGATGCTGTTTCATCGTTGTTTTCCCATTCTATTTTGGATATTTCATCGAGTGTCATTTCATATCCTGATTCTTCGAGGTTTTGGTCTTCTTCTGGTTCCTCACCTTCGTATTCATCTACCGTAATCAATGATGCCTCTGCCATTTCGATTTGGGCTTCTTCAGATTGATCAATTTCGTCCTCCGTGTGGGTTGATAGGTTGATTAGTTCATCCAATTCTGTGTCTATTTCATTGTTGTTTGGGTTTTTCTTTTTTGCTTTGGGTTCAGGTTTGTTTTGTTTATTCTGCTGTGTTGCTTTGTTCATCTTGGGGTATAATTCTTTTGGAGGATTTGTTAGATTTCTCAAGAATGCTCGTGAGCCCCTTTGCTTTTTTTGTTTATTGATTATTGTTCCTTTTTTTTCTTGCTCTCTGTTGGGCTGTATCTTGTTTCCTTTGGAGAAGATTTCATACGTCTCTTTCCCTTTTGAATGGGGTATAAGTCCCTCATCGTCAATTGGTTTGTTAATCTCTTTTCCTTTGTCTGTGTCTATATGGGTGTGTACCTTCCTTTCCTTGGAGGGTTCTCCGGTAAGGTCAATAAGATTTATTTCTGCAGGAGTAAGGTTCCTATTTGCTTCGTGTTTTTCCAGTAAATATGAGGGTTCGTTGTTTTCAGCCCATTCTTGCTGTTTTTTCATATTACTATGACTTTGGTATTTTGGGTGAGACATCTGTTTTGATTTTACTTGGTTAGTTTCTGTCATCATTTTGATTAGTGCGTGAGTGAGGTCTGTCTTTTCAGCTCTGTCGCTACGGGCAATGTCAAATAGCCTGCTTTGCCATAAGTGGCTATTTTGTGCTTCGATGTCAAGTCGCTCCAATATTTTATTCATACGTTGCTCTAGATAACTTTGTTTGGAGTGTATCAAAGCCATGAGTGTTGTTTGGTCTTTTATTGAATCTACTAGTGCCTCTTGTAGCTTCATGTGCGGTAATAAAGATTGCGTTGTAGTTGTTATCAGCATATTTTGTAAGTCTAGCATTGAAGTTGGTATTGAAGCTAACTCATGGTCCGAGCGGAGGTCGCAGCTGCATTTATCTGCTGTTTCTAAGTTTGGAATTTGTGTTTTTTCTCCTTCTATATTCGTATTGTTTGGGTTTTGTGCTCTTTTATCTCTGCTATGGAAATCTTGTTCTTTTGATGTTGGTACTTTCCCTTCTTGTGACTTTTGTATCCATGGATCTGTATCTGTTTTCTTTGTCGGTAATGATGAATTTCCGAAGACTTCTTTTCTTCTTTCATGGTTCATCATTAGGTTTTCGATTTCTGTTATGTCAAGTGATAATCTTGCAGCTTTAGGATGTGTATTCTCATTTTTCTTTGGGTCAAGTTGTTGGGAGTGTCTGCGACTTTCATACAGAGCCTGCCATTTCTTTTGAGCTTTAGTAGCTTTTTCTTGTTGTGTTATAATTTTTCTTTCTTTGTCTTCTCTTCGTTCTTGTAGTGCCAGTAAATGGGGTGTCTTCTCATTACCCTTTGTCTCATCCTCCAAAGTTGTTTTTGTTTTGTCTTTTGGGCTGGTGGGAGTTCTGTTTTTTTGTTCCACCTTTATGGCCTCTATTTCCCCAAGTGCAAAGTAGCCTGGTACAGGCTTTGCATTTATTTCAAGTGAGTTTATTATCACTTTGGTCGGGGGGTTTTCTGTTGTGTCTTCTGTCATGTTTGAAGATGGAGAATTGCTTGTATTTCCCTCATTTTCATTGTGTGTGTGGGTTATTGAATTAATTTCTGTTTCTCCACATTTGTTGGTGTCACTTTCCATGCAGGTGTTTGGGGCTTCGGTATTACATTCCCTTAGGGTGGTGGCTCTGTTAATGGCGCCTGATTTGATTATTGCGTGTTGTGTTTCAGGCTTCTCCATTGCCTTTCCTCAAAGATTCATATGCAGTGGTGTTAAGTTAGCGGTTTTTCCGCGCTTTGTTGTCCGAATCATTTGGTCGTTGTTTCCTTGGGTTCCGTTCACAGGACCCTTGTCTGGATGTATCTGTCAGACCGTTGTATCTTACAGTGGATCAAAGGCTATAAGCCCGCAGTCTCTATTGTCAATTCTTGCCTGGACCCTATTTGTTTCGTGAGGATTGTCTTCGCCAGGTTCTGTTTTAATTTCAGCTGCCTTGCACCATCGCCACCAAACAGCCGCACAACAGTCCCTGTGCTTTACTCCTGACGGGCTTCACGCCGCAAGGGTGGTTCTTTCTGACTTTTGAAGGTGAGATGGATCACGTGGTTGTTCACATGCTTCTGCTGGCTCCGCCTCCTCCAGGAAGCAAGCTGAATGTGGCAAGAGCCCCTTGGCGGCTCGCAATGCCGAGATGTTATCCGTTAAACAGAACACTCGTATTCTGTAAAAAAAGAAGCACTTTTCCTTAGTCCAGTAACACTCGCCACTTGGGCGGTTCAGTCTGGCTTTTGAAGGTGAGATGGATCACGTGATTGTTCACGTGGTTCTGCTGGCTCCGCCCCCTCCAGGAAGCAAGCTGAATGCGGCAAGAGCCCCATGGTGCCTCACAATGCCGAGATGTTATTCGTTAAACAGAACGCTCGTATTCTGTAAAAAAAGAAGCACTTTTCCTTAGTCCAGTAACACTCGCCACTCGGGTGGTTCAGTCTGGCTTTTGAAGGTGAGATGGATCACGTGATTGTTCACGTGCTTCTGCTGGCTCCGCCTCCTCCAGGAAGTGAGCTGAACGCGGCAAGAGCCCCTTGGCGGCTCGCAATTCCCGAGATGTTATCCGTTAAACAGAACGCTCGCATTCTGTAAAAAAAGAAGCACTTTTCCTTAGTCCAGTAACACTCGCCACTCAGGTGGTTCAGTCTGGCTTTTGAAGGTGTGATGGATCACGTGATTGTTCACGTGCTTCTGCTGGCTTCGCCTCCTCCAGGAAGTGAGCTGAATGCGGCAAGAGCCCCTTGGCGGCTCGCAATGCCGAGATGTTATCCGTTAAACAGAACGCTCGTATTCTGTAAAAAAAGAAGCACTTTTCCTTAGTCCAGTAACACTCGCCACTCGGGTGGTTCAGTCTGTCTTTTGAAGGTGAGATGGATCACGTGATTGTTCACGTGCTTCTACTGGCTCCGCCTCCTCCAGGAAGCAAGCTGAACGCGGCAAGAGCCCCTTGGCGGCTCGCAATTCCCGAGATGTTATCCGTTAAACAGAACGCTCGTATTCTGTAAAATAGCCGGACTGGCGTGGTGGCTGGGGCTAGATGCGTGCTGCAATACGTGATGTACTGACGTTGGTACCTCTTCGTGCTTAGCTGGTCACGTGTCAGTACACCGTGAAGCTGCTTCATTTTCCATCTATTTGCGGATTTGATTCTCTCTTCGGTCTCGACATCTGCCTGGTCCTCCTTATCTCGACCTTCACGGGCAGGATGCTATGCTACTAAGTTTCGATTCTTTGTGAGTTGCCGCTCTCCTCCCTTCCTTGGATTGACTTCGAATTCCTAGGCATGAGCTGCTTCTTGCTAAGTTTCGATTCCGTTCTTTTGTCTGGCTTTGTGCTGGTATATGAATCCTGGCCTGTTTGACCTCTACCATCCTAGGCTTAATTCTACTCTCATGTAAAGTGAACTGCACTTATATAATCTGCTTCATTGAGGTAGATATATATAGATAGTTGGTGCTTGCCACTCTATTCCTCTCCTAAGCATAGCAAGCCGTACTGTTTTCTTAGCTTCTTGCATTACAAGCCTATGTACAGGCGTTAGCTGGTTGCATACTTTAATCCTGTTTTATGGTTGCGTTTTAAATTTCGACATTGTATCTCCTTCTATGTCTCTGATATCTTTATCCATGGTGTTTCGTCTTAGTGTGACATCTTTTGGTTGTTGTTCATTCATCTGTGCGTCTGTCCGGGCCCTTGTGTCATCACCATTCACTTTCAACTAAGGCCCTTTGGGTCTCTTCTGGGACAGTTTGAAAGTAGTCTTCATGTCGTGTCAGTTGTTGGTACGGTTGTCTCAATGGGTACCGTGCTGCCCATGGTTGTCTGGTAATTGGCACTTCAACAGGTATTTCTCTTCTGATGGGCACTGGGCAGAGCCCTAGCGCGGCTCTCTGCTGGTTTATTTGGTCATCATACGTCACATATCTCGGCGAGTATGTTCCTGGTATTTCAAAATGGGTGGCTGGAGTGCAGGCCATATCTGGGACCTCCTCTACAATTGTATTGTATTGCATTGTATATTATTTGTATAATGCCAAAAAATGGCCCGTAGGCAAAGGGGCGCAGACACAAGATACAGGTCAAGTAACACAATACAGGTCAGAAACAAGCAGAGATGTACGCATCTAACACAAAGACGTGAGTTTTCAGAGACTGTTTAAATAGATACCTTCTAAATCAGGTTGCAGTGCATTCCAAAGCATGGGAGCAGCATGAAAAAAGGCACTTTTAGTAACCAAAGTCAGCTTGGTTCTGGGAACCGCCAAATGGTTGCTGTTATTAGAACGCAACGTTCTACGGTTCGGCAGCAAATTCAGGCATTCAGATAAATATGCTGGGCTAAGGCTAATGACAAACAAGCACTTACGTGTCATTGTCAGGAGCCAAATTGAGATTCTCTTAGTTACTGGTAGCCAGTGTAAGTCTCTTCTGGCCTGCGAGACATGATCTCGCCTCCTTAGCCCAGCTACCACCATACCATGCTGTTCTGAAGTACCTGGAGCCTATTCATGAAGCTCTTGCAGATTTCATACAAGAGGCTGCCCCGGTAATCAGTCTTAATACCAGTAATGGCTCTAGCAACCATGGCACAGTTCTGCTTAGTGATGAAAGGTCGAATTCTGGATCGGAAGCTTGATATAATAAGCTGTTGATGAGATGGGGAAGTTAACAGTATATCTCATGTCCATGTGCCAATGAAAAAGGTGTTATGCTCACCTGGTATCCATGGGGGCGCCACACGATACTGGATGGAGGTCTAAGCGCTATCCCGGACCCCTCTCTGCTTGGTTATGTGCCAGACATTGGGTAGCGCCTATAAAAGGAGAATGGATGGTTAAGATACTGGTTCTGTGATGGGTGGACTCCCACCTCCCTCTGGTCCAAATCCCCTCCCTTCGGGCTATTGCTCACCTTAGGTTTTTGTGCGTTGAACTCTCCATCCTGCATCTCTGTGCAGTGGCGCGTGGTTCATGTGGGTGTTCCGTGGACCTAGTTGCTTCACTGGTCCGTGTGCCCTTATGTCAGGTCCAGACCGGCTGCGACTCTGACTCTGCTTGCTGTCTTTCAGGTGAGTTATAATATCTTTTCTGGCTTTATTCTGTCTCTTTCTTTACCTCCGGTTTCTCTGTCTTCTCTGCATTTTGCTCCACTACGCTGTTCCCTAACAAAGGCCCTCATTACGATACTGGCGCTAAACCATGGCGCTGTTAGCAGCATGGTTGGTGCCGGTATCGTAACAAGTCTGCCAATGTTCAATGGGGAATTACCACCCCATTCCAAGGTTGGCGGGGCGGTAATTCCCCATTGAACATTGGCCCTTCCCCATTCCCATTTTTGCCCCATAGGTCTCAATGGGACTGAGGAAGGCGCTAAGTACGGTACCGCAAATTGCGGTACTGTACTTAGCACCAAGGTCCCTTTGCGGGACCCTACTTTAACGACTGGTCTAGACCAGCCGTTCAGGTCGGGTCCCGCAAAGGGACCTCGTAGTAAGGCGCTAATGGGTTAACGGCGCCGCAGCCTTTTAAGGCGCCGTTAACCCATTAGCGCCAGGGTCGTAATGAGGCCCAATGTCTCTTTTTTTTTTCACAGGGATGGTTGCGATATCGGAGTTGCCGTGCCGATGGCGAAGACCACAGTGAGTTATTGATGCGCAGAGTGCTGGGCTGTTTATTGGTGTTAATTGCTAACCTGTGTTCTCTTCTCTTCTTTGTACAGGTTGCAGTGATGTTCCGGATTGATGAGCGATCGAAGCGCTGCTTGCCCAGGTAAGTGCTTTGTTAATGCTGACCTTCTTCCTTCTCCCTTACAGGTTGCGGTGAAACCCAGAGATGGGCGAGGTAAGAGAAGCACAGGGTGCTGCCAACACTCGCTGCTTGCCCAGGTAAGAGTTGTTATTAAAACTGTCCTTGTTTCTTTACCTTTGCAGGTTGCGGCGAACGCCGGAGATGGGCCAGGTAAGCAAAGCGCAGGATGTATTCAAGGCCAGTTACTTCACAGGTAAGTGTTCTTGCTTGCTAATGCTGTTCTTGTTCTTCCAGGTTATTAATGGAATCCGGATCTAGGGCTTCAGGATCAGACCGATGGAGAAGCAGATGAGCAGGAGCTGGACACGGTGAGCGTTACGCTGCAGGAGTGCAGAATAACTTGAAGCGTGTTCTGCTGTTTGGGTGTGGTTTAAATAGCCCAGGCAAAGTAGTTCCAGGCAAAGTAGTTCCAGGCCCAGCCACACCCAAAACACTAGACCGCATGGCTTGGTTCTAAAGAACTGAGCTGTGTAATAGGCCTCCATGTTGGATTAAGGTCCAAAACTGGTATTGCTTTATTCCTGACAATGAGCCTGGCGCCAAAGGCACCAGGACTGATTCCATGTATGTTTCTGATGGAGTTGTAAGGCCCTTGGGGCCTGTGTGAAGGACTTTAGCCCCACTGCTGCCAGGGGGATGTTATACCTGAGGAGGTCAGGGGCATGGATCGTGACAAAAGGACCCCCAGAGTCTTAACATTAGATAAGGTGTCCAATTTACATCCTGCAATATCAAAAGCTTTGGACTCGGATTCCAGCTTCTTGAGCTTACCGATGTACCTATGGCCAAAAGCTCCATTTTAGCATTGTTCAATGCCAGACCATTAGACATCATCCATTGCTGTATCAAGGAGTATGCCACATTCATCACCTCAGAATCTTTTTCATAAACACTGGACAGAGGGATTAGGCACTGCGTATTGTCAGTGTAAATTACCTCCACGGCACACTGTCAAGATTATTAGTTGAAGAGTTTGCAGCATACTCTGGCGGAAGAGAATCCCCCCTGGCTCCAATGGAAGATCCCATGGCACATGACAAGAGTGTAAAACAAACCCCTAGTTATTGGAACTCTCCAGAGGAAGAAGGGGCTGAAATAAGCAGGAGGGCCTGGAGTGTCTGGACCGTGTATCCTTTAGTCTTCGAGACATCTGCCTGGGGGACCTCGTTGAGCACCACCTTTGCCTGCCATGATGCCTGCTTTGTTTTCGACACTCTGAGGACCCAGGCTCATCACATCTGCTTGGGAGACCTTGTTGAGCACCACCTTTGAATGCTGTGATGCCTGCTTTGTTTTCTACTCTCCAAGGACCCAGGCTCACCCCATCTGCCTAGGAGACCTCAGTGAGCACCACCTTTGCCTGCTGTGATGCCCGCTTTGTTTCTACACTCTGAGGTCCCAGGCTCACCCCATCTGCCTAGGAGACCTCAGTGAGCACCACCTTTGCCTGCTGTGATACCCGCTTTCTTTCTACAGTCCGAGGTACCAGACTCACCCCATCTGCCTTGAAGACCTTGTCTGCAGCATTTTGTCCCTGTAGCACTATGTCTGAATGGGCTGATATGAGCACCAGCAACATTTCAAGATGGCGGCCTCTGCCGCAGATTGAACGTACTACTTGCCGGCACCCAGCAGAATTGGTTGGTGCTCGGCAGTGTTCTGCAACCTGATTGGTCACCATTTTGGTCTCCTTGGCCAACCCACAGCATGCCGGCAGGCGATGCCGACCTGTGTCTAAGGCACGGTTCAAAGGAATCGTGAAAGTCTGCGCCAGACTCATGACAAGCTGCATGCTGCCATTCTGCCCACCAATCCTTCAACTTGGAAATGTCATTTTTCTTGCTATGGCCCCACTGCTGAATCCTATCTCTGGCCCTTTCTGTTCTACAATGCCTTCTCTGGTATGCCCCAGTGCAGCCCACAATTCCTTCCTGTCCCCGAGGCTCCTTGTTCTGCCCCCTTCCCTTCCTCTTATCATATTCCCCCACACTGCTACCTTAATCATTTTAACAACCTGAGCCTCTCTTGAGGCTAACCCTCTTCCTCCCCCCCACAGAGTTGGGTGAGGTATTACCGCCTCTTGCTGCCTCTTTCTCTCCTCCTTGTCTCCTTCCTCCTGGCCCTCTCCGTGCTCGTTGCTTATCTTGCATAGAGTACTTCTTGTGACCTATCCCTGCGGTGTTTTGATTCAATCAACTGACTTTTGAGAATCTTACCCATGTCACCGACCCCCTTCAGACTTTGACTGTTACTCCGCATTGGGCTGTCTCGCTGTTATGTGCCTGTAACTGCCACTCTTACCCCTCACTCAGCCCTATGCACCCTCTGCAATTTCTCTTGCAATCCCCATTGTGTTACATTGTCAGCTTGCTTGCCTGATGTAGACCCTCTTGCCAAGCGATGATACATTCCAGTCTACAATCATGTTTACCTGCTGTCTTCATAAACCCATATCTGTATGCCTGAAGTAGTCCCTCATTCCTTAAGGTGTGGCATATCCAGTCTGCAGTCATTCTTGCCTGCTTTTCACAAATGCATGTCTGTATGCCTGGTGTAGCACCTCATTCCATGAGGTGAGACTTTCTCCAGTCTGCAGTCACTCATACCTGCTTGTGATAAATGCATGTCTGGTTTTATTTCCTTAATGCAGTTTACCTTTCTTGTTCCTGCATTTTTTTTTACTTGTTTTCGCATTCAATGTTCCTCTCACCTTCTTCCCCTCCTGCACTTCCCTTCCTCCCCCTCTACCCACTTTTCTTGTTCAGCACTTGCACCTTCTAAATCATCTCACGACCTAGTCAGAACGCGTTGTTTGTTTCTTCCCCCTAGCCCTTCCTGCACTTCCCCTCCTGCCCCTCCCTGCTGTCATACTATAGCACTTGTACGTTCCGAATGTTTCAAGACCTTTTAAGAATGTTTTTTTATACCCTCTTCCCCATTCCTATTCCCCTCACCGTTGTCTTTATGCGCCTTGAAACACAATGTTGCTGTGCGATGCGCATTATAAATAACCAATAAATAAATAAATGTCACTGCTCAATATCTGGAATTGACATAGAGATATATGGATCAGTTCATGTCAAACTCCCTTGCTGCAAAAAAACTCCGTTTGAAACACATCCATCAGACCAGACGTCAGAGTTCCCTGTACCAATGGCTGAGTAATGCAACGTCACATCTGCAGATTGTGAACAGGAGGATTTGCAACATGTCTTCCTTCCTTCTGGAGGCTCCTTAAACCACGTGACAGGAAATAGATTCATATTCACAATGACGAATTGGTAAACTCCACACCCTCAGTCTGCATCAGAATTAACACCATGAAATCAGATGTCTGAGATTCCGGCGGATCGCGGTGGCAGCACCTGCTAGGCAAGCCAGTGCTGTGCTCTGCAAAACATTATGGCTCAACACAAGCACCACATCTCCAACCACCAAGGCTGCACCTGCAAGCCTGAGGGAGAATGCCATCAGATCTCTCTAGGTTGCCATGAACATTGATGTAAATCACAAGACTACACCATCATTTCATTAAAAATACAAGGGAAGTCAATGGGATGGACAAATTAGACTGGTGATACTGCATAGTTTCCCAATATGCTTTTTACAATTTAAAAGCCTGAACCACACAATACAGAACCACAATCAAAATCATGCCTTACGTCAGGGTTCTACAACCTTTGGCTCTCCAGATGTTTCAGACTGCAATTCTCATCTTCCCTAACCAGCATAGTCAATAACCAGATAACATGGGAACTGTAGTCTAAAACATCTGGAGAGCCAAATCTTGCAGACCCCTGTTTTACGTGTTTGAGAAAAACCAGCGCTTTTTGAATCTCTAGTAAGAATCTGTGTTTGGACTCACATTACATAACAACACAACAACCTATCAATCAAGCAAGTCTATCAAAACGAAATCTGACTTGGTGATGGTCTTAGTGTATCAGGATGGAAATTCACAAATTCAGCATACCGGCACCCTTGTTTCCAGACTGGAAAACTATGTGTTTGCCTGCCGGAGCCGCTGTACCCGACAGGTCTGACCCTGCCGGGTGCAGCGGTCACAGTAGGCAAACCCTTCACGGAAGAATTGGCACTGTTAGTAACAGATCTGGTGCTTCTGTGTCCCTACTCCCAGAGAGTCCTATGGGACTTTATGGGAATGGGGTTCAACAAATATCCCAGGGCCTGACTTTCCGGCCGCCGGACTCATAATGACCAGTGGCACCGCCTGGTCAGGCGCTAGTAAATTATTAAGGGTCTGTCTCATTACAGGTCTGGCAGTAACCCTGGTGGTGCTACCGGCGAGTTGCCGCCGGACCAGTAAAAATGTACCTGCGCCATCAGCTCATTATGAGTCCGGCGGCCGGGAAGTCAGGTGCTGGTATACTGTAATTGCTCTTGACTAATGTTTGAACAAGCTGTCTGTAACCTCGCTGTGATACCTCAGGGTCTGGGCGTGTAACAAATGCAATAAATAAATAAAAATGTATGTGTTAATCCCCATTCCCACAGTGTCCCACGGACACAGAAGCACCGGCACTGTTGCTAATGGTGCCGGTGCTTCCATGAAGGGTTTGCCTACCATGACCGATGCACACGGCAGGGTCAGACCCATCGGGCACAGCAGCTCTGGCAGGCTTAGACGTAGTTTGCCAGTCCAGAAACAAGGGTGACGGTGAGCTTACCGGCACCCTTGCTTCTGGTCGGCAACAATGTAATGAGACCCAATGAAATGGTGATTTACCTCTGTCATCCGGCACTCATCATCCAGTGGTAATACTAACAGACTGTGAAGGTAACAGTATTACCATTTGCCAGTATCCTGGTGGAATTACCGCCAGGATACCGACAAACCCGTAATGAGGGGCATTGTGTGCCGGCCTCTGGGTATGTGTGTTCCTGCCTCCATGCATGTTTAGATTTCTTGTTGGAGAAGCACACAAATCATTGTGAAATTGTCTGTAAATGTATGTCATGAATCCTCGTGCTTGCGAATCACTCTTGATTTAGTGCAAGACCTAACTGGTGTTTTAACAGGGCCCTGCTGGACAGCAATGGACAATTATGAAAATAGAGCTTCTGTCAATCTGCAGAAGCTAGAAAACTTCTCTTG
The DNA here is from genome assembly GCF_040938575.1 of Ambystoma mexicanum. NCBI lineage: Eukaryota > Metazoa > Chordata > Amphibia > Caudata > Ambystomatidae > Ambystoma > Ambystoma mexicanum. The sequence continues at coordinate 478,017,324 of NC_090927.1, read as the reverse complement.
CAGCCCCATGGCTTCATGGGTAACATAACACCTCCACACTCACGATCAGTGAAATGCTTCAGTGGCGCTGCAGCCTGTAGGAACTTGGCATTCCACAATTCAAAGCTTTGTTAGAAGAGACACTTTTTGTTATGGGTCCCATAGAGCAAACACATTATTTTCAAAACGCTGTATCCTACTGTGAAGTCAGTGGAACATTCAATTCATACTCCACTGGGCTGATGTCACGACAGGGCAATGTCCCATTTTCTTTGCTTCCCTCAAGCGTGCCCTTACCCGTGGAAAGCTGAGGAAGTTGCGCTCAAGCTGACACACAAAATGTGTTCTGCTCACAGCAGAGCTTTGCTGGAGGCACAAGTGAGACAAGGGAACAAGACAACTGGCTCACTTTCATGTCAGAGCCCTGCTGGCAAGCTTGGCCTTGCTTGCCGGCTGACATAGAGCCAAAGGCCTTGGAAAAGCCTGTGGCTTAAAAATCTGGTGAAGGTGTGCAGTGACTAGGGGAAGCTCACGGATCTTGGGGAGTGGAGCAGGATGCAAGATGCTAAATTGCATCTTGGGGGAAAGGAGTGGAGGGTGAGCGCGAGACAAGACGGTATATACTTTTTTTCTCTTGCGGAAGGGGTAAATGAGAGAGGTGATGATTGGTTGCAGGTGGGTAGATATTTTTGGGTGTTTGCGAGCATGGGCTTAGAGAGCAAGGGTGCTCCTGCAGATTGTCTATTATTGCCTCATGCCTCCCCTCTGCCCAACCCCTGCATTGCTCGTCCATGGAGGAAGAGCATAGGGTGATGGGACGCCATCATCAATGGCATGCATGTCACCTCGGGATTCTGATAACTCTTCTTGGTATGGCGATCCCTTTGTGATATCCACCGTGTTTATAGTTACTCTCTACAATTGTGTATGTTTTATCATGACCTTGTATATTACTTGCAAATGTACCCCAAGCGGTCTGATGGCCCAGAAGTCCTGAATTGTCATCAACATCATCACTTCCCCTCTGGCCGCGGCTCAATATGAGAACCAATGAACTAAAGAAATTGCAACTTTTCCAGGTTGAAACAGTGGGCCTCATTCCGAGTACGGCGCTAACCAATGGCGCTATTAACGCCTTGGTTGACGCCGTACCCGGACCGGCAGCGCCTTGGTGGATGGCGGAATTACCGCCCCATTCCAAGGTTGGCGGGGCGGTAATTGCCCAATCCCCATTTACCCTTCCCCATTCCCATTCTTGCCCCATAGGGCATAATGGGAGTGGGGAAGGCGTCAATTACGCCACCGTAAATTACGGTGGCGTAATTAACATCAAGGTCCCTTAGCGCCATGGTTTTTAACACCTGCTAAAAGCAGGTGTTAAAACCACCATGGCGCAAAGGGAACTCGGAGTATGGCGGTAAGGGATTACCGCCACCGCTCTCGTTAGCGGTGGCCGCTATCCCTTACCGCCATACTCGGAATGAGGCCCAGTATCTTTTAAAAGCTTTTGATAATAGGTTTTGTGGCGTAATTTGATCAGATATTTGTGTCTAGAAACTTGATTTATTTTCGTACATTATTTTACTACAACTAATCATATTTGACATGGTTGCTTATTGCACTTCTATTAATTTATGATTTTATGTTCTACTCTCCTAAAAGAAGCTTCAACGCCGTGGCCCAGGCTGTCTCAGAGGTCTTCTGCTTTGGTGCCTCAGACGTAGCCGTCAGCCAAGCAAGTCTGTCAACCCTAAATCTGGCCTTGCTGCTGGCCTCACTGTATCAGGATGGACATTGCCTCCGAGTTTATTGTCATTGGAAGAGGGTGAGGACTAATGACATCCACCCCTCAAGACTTTATGGGTGACCGTTTCCTTTGTTGCCCTTTAAATTGAGAGCTCGCCTGTCGCAGAGTGCATTCATTTAGAATTTGTTTCAGTGTAGAAAAGTGTTCATTTAAACATGTATCCACAGCTAGCCAATCCTTCAAACTTGAACCTACCAAATATCTTGTGCTTTTCCTTGAGAGCGATTGCAGTGCATTGCAACGTCAATGCAGTATCACTTGCTGTGGCACAGCGAGTAGAGCACTCGCTTTGACATCCTGATGCAGGTTCGAATCTCGGCGGGGCCAAACTGATCCTCTTATCTTTCAGAGGTCGATAAATGAGCACCACACACCGTGGGTGATAATAAGCAGCGCTCAGATACCTGAGGGTTCGTAGGGCTATATAAATGCGAAATTATTATTTTATTATATGATTTGGACTATGTTCTACTTTTTAGTGTTCTCTTTTATATATGGATGCAATCATGTCAAACCCAAAGTAAACATTTTCAAATATCGAATGAAAACTCCCAAGGAATATCCACAGCGCTTCCTTTCGGAATGCAGAGACTCACAGGAAAGCTGCTTTCCCATGGCAGGAAGATGATCATTCAGACCAGCATAACTAGTCACTGGGCCACATACCTGAAGGTGACAAATCATTCAAGGCAATTCAAGTTCTTGACTCCCAGTAGTTTCCCTATGTTATAGCTTGAGAAAAGGGCCATGGCAGTCATTGTGACAAGCCTGTTTTGGCTACCCTTCCTGCCTGGCTTCCTTCGGGGCTTTCAAGGGAAGACCTTAGCGAGATGAGGACGAGGAGCTGGAGAGGGATATCTTCATCCCCTTGCAACTTTCGAAGTGAACAAGGAGAGATATATTCTCTGGGATTGGAGTCTCATACATTTCTTTTTCGATCCCTAAGATTCACTCAGCTGTGCTGCAAAATAACAGTCTGGCCATCGCATGTGTGCAGCATCTGATGGATGGGGATGTTGACCACAGTTGCCACTCCGCAACTTCACTATACTATTTACTGCAGTTTCATTCTGACCACTGAGGAAGCTGGAGCTAGAATCTGTAGGCTGGTGGTCATCAGTGTTCATTGTTTCGGTTCCTTAGTTTAGCACCTGAGTACCGACATACTGTAGGCTATAGCTCAGTTCTGCTTTTCCACCTACAGTAGTCACACAATGTTGTCTTCCAATAAAACCTATGTTCTGTGCAGTCACACCTATGAATTAAAAAAAGGCTTCTTGGCCACAACATTGTCTACCGGGCAGGCGCGTTTGTCGTTATCTACCACGGTTGAAAGCTGCGCAGCAACCTTTAATACCATATCATACGGTGATCTGCCACTATTCGGCATTATGACATGATTGACACTCTGCACACTGCAGCACACAGCAAGATACAGTGGCCGGGGTGTGGGTTAGCTTAATGGGGCAGTCAAATGATGGACGAATTGATGGGATTACGGCTTTGATGTGAGAGAAAAGGAATGTGCTGCACAAGTAGTATGGCAGTAAGTGGTAAAATTAAAGGTAACTGAGTAACTTCCAATTTTACCACTACGGCAAATTATGAGCGTTGGTCTTGAGTGGAGGATTTACCTCCAGCAAAACTCTTGAGGTAAATCTTCCCACTCAACACCAGAAAATCAACAGAATTACCACTTGTAATTCCACCGGTGGTAATTCTGCCAAAAATCCGCAATGGAGTCCTGTGGACTCCACAAAATGGGTATTTACACCGCCTACCACCAATTGTAATCCTGTGATAAATACTCCGGACCAAGTGGTGGTAACTGTAAATCCGTTTCGTGGTATTTCAGAGGATTTACCTCTGAAATACCCCCAAACTCGGACTGAGGCCGTCTCCAAGCACCAACCTACCCCCAATGAACATTTTGAAATGCTGCCGTCGCTGCACCATTATGCATAAAGCAGTGCTGCTTCGAATTGATGACAGACACATGATTCAGCACTTTTCTCAGAACGGGCCTTCTGCAAGATTAACCGATGTCCTGGAAATGGGGAAGCGCTATCCTGGGGCTGGCTGCTGGAGGCAAATTAACAGAAGGTCATTCGACTGTGAATACCACTTTGCAGTAAAAGGCAAGGCGCCATTTCTTCGCATGTTGTCATGGCCCCATTTCTTGAGGTTAGTCACGGCAGAGGTTACATTGCAAGCCAATGGGTTACTTATTTGCCCCTTGACAGGAGCAGCGATAACATGAGGCACAAAGGTTGATTCTTTGGGTTCTCGGGAATAACAGCTCGTTGTTTGCCGTTATCTCCTCTGCTCCCTGTGAGCCAGGCAGAGGCATCGCTGCGTGCCTGCAGAGAAGGACCTCTGGTAACTTGAACACTGCCATCTGAAACTAACTACCTATCATTATATGTATTGCATTGGCTCCCAAACGCTCACATTTCTTTACAGTCATGCTGAGTGTTGTTTTACTTGTAAGGTGAAAGTCCAAGATGTGATATACGGGCCTTTGAACGAAAGATTTTGCCGGATTTTCATAAATAATCAACAACGTCACAGCCGTGCTTACAATTCACAAATCCCTGTCACTGTAACAAAACGCTCTATCATTCATTTTCTAAATGTGCTCGAATATCCCATCACGAGCCTGACAAGCCATCATCATTGCACTTCACTTATTGCTCACCCATGAGCACCACAGCACCTAACCCATTCCTCTCCCTTCTGCACTTGCACGTTTCGAACACTCACAAGGCCTAGTTAGGTTCGCCCCCCTCCCCCCACTGTATTTAATATTTGTATGTATTTCAAACATTTATAAATCCCCTTGTCCGCTCCCTGCTGCCATGTGGGCTCCTTGAAACAGTATTTACTTCCTGTATTAGCACCTAACAAGCAAACAATAAATAAATAAATTAAATAAATTACCTCCCCATCCTTCGTCCTTCTGCCTCTTCTTCGTCACTGTTTTTACAGAAAGAAGGGTGTTCCTTCCTCGAGGCCGGCACTGAGCTTCAATTAACAAAGAAAAACAATAACTTCTATTACACAAATATTATATAATGTAATCCCTCCCCTAAGGCAGTGTACAAAGTGATAGATACCCCACCCAATTAACCCTGCTTTTGTCCGGTCTCACTGAAATAGGGGCCTGCAGCATCAGCTCCTTTAAGAGCTGTGCTCGTCCCCTCGCCATATCACTGCGTTCTCCCCGGAGCACCACACCCACCTTTGTGGAGACGTGATGCCGGAGAGGGACATGATGAGCGGGAGCAGAGTGCAAGCGGGGACAAATGGAACCATATGGAACCTTATGTAAATATGTTACTGTTCATCCTTGCTTTATGTGTATGGACATATTTGTAATTTATCAGTAATGCTTTGTCTGTCTATACCATGTTGTAACCTAAGAGATGCGCCCGGATGCCCCTGGGCCTGGTGCGCTTTATAAATAAAATAAATACAAATATCATGCCAGTGAAGCCTAAAGTGCGCCCTGTGCCACTTATGGCATGCAAGGATTGCTGGCCAAATAGAAATACAGCGAAGAGGAACTGTCCGTCACCTTCTGACCCTTTGGGCCATGGTCTCGACCACCGAATAGTGAGACCGCCACACTCACACTCATAACAGCAACTTACTGTTTGAATCCCTTAAATAAAAGGGGACTAAGTAGCTATATGCTGGATGTATATGTTATGCATCACGTCGAAAATGCTTTTGAAAATCCTCAATTTATACAACACTTTGGAGGATTGATATTAAAAACTTCAAGAATCTTGGAGATCTGAAGCGGTCTACACTGAACCACAACCCATATGTACCCTGGGCATCTTTTGTAGTTCCTATATGTTCAAGTGAACACGATACGATCAAGTGAACACAATATAGCCATTTATACAAACATGGCACTCTAGCAACCAATTACAATTTCTAAGTAATATTTGTGGTGAACATTAGATGCGAACATAGCCCTAGATGGCGCCGTTTCGGATCACATAACGCTTTCTGTGAATATGGCACTGGAGCTACAACTCCCAGGTGAACCTGAGCCATAGTGTAGTCCACACGCGATCACGTGTGTGTGACGTGGCGATAAATGAAAACATCGCCCAAGATGGCGCCGTACCGGATTGCACAACGCAAGGCGCTAAGAGAACAGGACAGAGGTAAGCTTATTTGGCGGCCACCACACTGTTTGCATTTAGATGCCCCGACTATGCTGTAGAGCCTTAGCCTGTAATCTCCCTTCTCACTCAGAACACGCAAGATGTTTAGAGCAACGGTGGGGAAACTATCTCAATGCCAGAGGTACATTTGAGATTAAGGAAAGCACTTTTCAACTGTGGCCGCAAGCACCATAAACCGCGGCCGCATTGCCTACAAGCATGCTCCATATCACGAGATATACGAACCACAAGAAACATCCAGAGCAATAGATGGATGTTCCTTAAAGATCACTAATCATAATTTGTAATAGAGTCGAAATAGAGTAAATTATCTAAGTGTAGATAGTTTGGAATGCCCACAAAAGGATGTACATTACAATCTAATACTCCTCACCACTACAGTTAATACAACTCAAGAGAGAAGAGAAAGCCACACATCTCCCTTGAACATCAAAGGCATAACCGTGTATACATCTGAGGCCAAGAGATCCGCAACATATAACGGACTACATGACCTAGCACTTTCATATATAGAGGTAAGGAGAACTCTAATTCAAAGTTACAGCACCTTCTAATATACGTCTTTTAAAAGGTTTTATTAGTACTTGAGACTTACGACAGGCCCACCTGTCTTTCTTGTCTTTGTCCTTATAGGAGATGGGATTACTCCACTAGACCAACTCTGGACCACGTAAGACATCCTATAACTCTTCATAATTTTGAAGATACTTTGAGAATACCAGAATTAATTAGTGTATTCATCCTGAAGAAAGCGGCCACTCAAGAATCCTGCTGAAACCGGTTGACTGTTTGTTGGGAGGACTGGCTGATAACCCAGACCCCAATATCCTTAGAAACAAAGAAAAGGGTTTGATCAAAGTAATTGATTTAGTTAGCATTACAGATTTTCTCTCCATTACATCACAGTGGAAAGAAAACAGGTTGTTTTAAAATATTTCTATAGACCAGTTTGGTCATAGAATCACTTTGTTGTTTTAATGATAAGACACACACTGTGGGGGCGGAAGGATTAAAATACAAAATACCGACCTCCATCTTGTGTGCACTTGTAGACATTAGGAAAGTGTTTTAGAGAGTTTAGGGTCAGGATCTCGACATCCTTTGTAGTCGGCCAGCAGCACTTACTAGGGCCTTCAATCAATCGATATGAGATTTTTTACAGTTAGGGTCATTTAACTTTGTACTAGGGCTTCAGCATTAGGAATAACTTTGGAATTAACTAGCCTTCTGTTTTTGGTGTGATACAATATTGAGGTATAAACGGGAGGCAACTGCCTTTCAACTCCACTTTGTAGTTACTTCATGCAAGGATCTCAGACGACTGCTGAAAGACTTACTATGCAGCAACATCATCGAGCCAGTCGAGACCATGGAATGGCAAAGCCCAGTGGTACTCACTAAGAAACAAGATAGACAAGGCCATGCCTAGGGTGTACCTCTGCAGTCTCAACAACAATAGTTACTGACTCATACCTGTTGGCCAACATCACAGGACTTCTTATTTTAGTCCTGAAAGCTAAGGTCTTTTCGAAGTTAGACCTCAAGAGTGCATACCATCAACTCAGTCTCCACCCTGATTCCAAAGTGTACACTGCTTTCATCAACCCGGAGGGCACCTACACTCATCCACAGCTGTAGTCTTCCAGAGGCTCATCACAAGGCTAATTCCCAATGCTTTTTCCAAGACGACATTCAATTCAATGGCCAGGAGCCAGAATCCCACTGACTTACCCTGGCAAGGTCCTACAGAAACTACAGGACAATGAACTGTCGCTATGGAAAGGGATGTGTGGGTTTGAACAACCGAGGTAGCTCCCTTGGATAAAGCATAAATGCCTTGGATAAACCATATTAGCGTCAGTTATCTGGCCAAAAATAACCCTTGCAATTGCTATCGCTAAAGCACTGCGTCCTACCAACAAAAACAGTTACGTTCATTCAAGGGCCTCAGCGAATATTACGCTGAGTTTGTGGAAGCATTCTCCTCAAACACAGAGCCACTCCATTACTTCCGCAGAAAAGGAAGGGGCTTTGTACGAATCGTCATAACAATGCCAGGCCGAATTTCACATCATCAAGCAGAACATCCTTGAAGCCCTGTCACTAAGTCCTTTCCCACCAGATAAATTCACAATCATTACGGCACGTATGGCCTTGGTCGTCCTAAAAATTAAAGTGGGGGGACTCATCAACAAATGCAATGGGGTGTGACGTCGCCAGAAATTAGCATATGAAGGTGAAATATGCACATTTCATTAAATTGGCTTTGCATAACCACCCAAGTTGCACAGGACGAATGGCATTTGCCTTTCATAAAATCAACACACACACAAAACCAAGAGAGGATATTTTCTTCCAATAGTATTTTTGAAAACGTTAAAAGGTGTGCATGTTTTAAACTCTAAAACCCAATGCAAAAGTTTTCCCTTGGATTTGCAGTACCGAAATGGGACATTTCACCAATAGTTGTTTGTTATTTTTCATCAGGTTATATATTGCAGTGGTGAAGTGCCCGGCTGACAAACCTGACGACTGTGGTTTGATCCGCGTGGTCGGCTTTAATGCATCCATTCAAAGAGGGCATTCAAATGTTTGTCATTTTAGCCGTGGGGGACTGAGTCCACCCTCTGAAAGAAGTGTGTGGACTCCGTCCCCTTGCGTGTACCCTCGACTCGAGCCCTGGTGCTAACATGATGCAAAATGATACAGACAGTGACTTTGTCATCACATTTGCATCCGGAGGGCTGTCAGAGCCAGAGAAAAAGTATTTGGTGATCAAAAACAGATGCTGGGATGTGCCTGGGTCACTGGACATTTCAGAAATTGCGTTTGGGTCAGGGGATTCACGCTGTGCACCGATCACAAATGGCTGCTCCACATTTTAACTGCAGCCAGAACCACGAAAATCACCTCACACTTATCAAGAGTTGCTGTGAAGTTCAAGAAATTCCTGTTCCAAGTCAAATACATTCCAGATTCTGAGAGAAAGCAAGCCAGCTATCTATCAAGACCGCCCTTACCAACCACAGCCAATACATGCCAAAGACAGCAATGCGGCTATCACCCTAGATGCAGCTGGGGACACTTGCGCCTGCATGTCGGCTGCCATGTTCCCAAGAAGACCACACACTGCAACGTATCACATCCTACGCAAAACAATATTGGGCACCAGAGAAATCTTCATCACAGATTAAAGCCCGTGCACCACGGTTGCCTCAGAACTCACAGAAGAAGACAGGCTTTTGTAGCAAATGATAAATTGATGCCACCAGCCATCCTCATCAAAACCCTGCTATCTCTGGCCCACGAGGGGCATCGGGGCACCAACCTATTGAAACATCGACTTCATGAGCAGTCCTTGGGGCTGGGTATTGATGGTGTCGTGGGGAGGCACATCATAGTTGCGCAGCCAGCCAAGGGGCCGACAAATGCCTCATTACACACACCCCACTGATGTACTTTAATGGACTTGGATTCCCTGTCAAGAAGTTGGAATTTACTTTATCAGTCCCTTGGAGCACATGCCTCAGCGCCAGATGTGCGCATCAGTCCTGGAAGACTGCACTTCAAACTGAATCACAGCAAACTTCCACAGCCACCATCACTGCTGTTCTATCCACAGTCCTTCGCAGAGAAGGGTGTGTGAAAACACTGGAAGGACATGGTATGTTTAAAACAAAGAAATGCCATAAAACACTAGCAAGCAGCGCTGCATCATCCCGAAAGTAATGGACAAGCCGAGATGGCAAACAGGATGACCAAAGAGGCCATGCAACAAGCCAGGATGCAGGGCGTCACCGTGAATTCCACTTAAAGGGGTCACTCTATTCGACATGATGAGGGGGGCAGAGGGCATGCACAAAACCAAACCCCCAGGATGCAAACTGAGGCACTTAATTGGTGAGATTGGTGAAAGGCAGTACTGAGTCAGGTACGTGTTTTGAGGGCCCTAAGTAAGCAAAGGATGGGTTTGACAAAGCCAATATGACAGGAAGAAGCTTTATACATTGGCAATCAAGTCAAAATCAGGCTTCAACAAAAGGACAATGGGCCTCATCACGACCCTGGTGCTCCCCTAATGAACGGTGCCGGTACGGGACTGGCACCGTTCATTACGGGATGCCCTATTACGAGGTCCCCTTCCGGGACCCGCTCAGGTCTTCAGCGGGTCCCGCAAGGGGACCAGGGAGCTAATAACGTGCCCGTTATTAACGGGCCCGTTATTAGCTCCCTCCCCATTGAGCCCTATGGGGGATCAAATGGGAATGGGGATGGGTTTTTTCAATGAGGAATTACCGGGTCCTCCAAGGTTGGAATGGCCCGGTAATTCCTCATTGAAGGAACCCGGACCTGGAACCTGGTATGGATGTAGCCATGCCCTTCTTAAGGGCATGGCTACCTCCATACTCATATTGAGGCCCAATGACACGTCCTCAAAGTATAGTGACCCCACAGAAGTTATCGACACGTTCCATTACACTATTCTTTCTGAATTAGGGAAAGCGTGGAACATGTGTAGGGTGATGCTATACCATAAAAGACACAATAAACACAGCACATGTTGCAGAGAAGGGAGATCATCACCAAAATAACTCAATCCAGTATTGCATTCTTCGTAAAGAGTCAGACCTTCCGCACGATGAAACAAGAGCTTGGATCATCAGTAGAAAGGAAGCAGTCACAACGGAGAGCAGATCGCTCAAATGAAGCAAAGGAGAGTGTGGGAGTACACAGCACAAGGCGTCATCCACAACCCAAGTAAAAGAGTTGAAATCCTGTTATAGGACGACCCGCAAGAAAGGGGTCTGCACCAGTGAGGTTCTCCAACATGAACTATAGTAAAGTAACAGAAGGAGATGATCTACTATCCCGTCCATTCAAAACCACAACATTCCCTGTGTCATGTCACTGTGTCCTCCTGGAGCACCACGTCCATCACGTCCATTCAGAGCCACAACATTCCCTGTGCCATGTCACTGTGTCCTCCTGGGGCACTACGTCCATGCTCGCAGAGACGTGGCACATGGGAGGAACACAATGAGAAGGAGCAGTGCATGAGCAAGGAGGGCTAGAACCCACACAGTGCGCTATGCAGTTACACCGGGGGCTGGCGATTTACTGATCTATGTTAAATACATATTCAGTAGTCACAGACCTGTGTGCATTTCCCGTCATTCAACCTATGCAGGTCCTGAATGATGTATCATCCTGCCCCAGCCAATGGTATGGTGGTAAATCATTTCAACATTGTCTTTGCATTTCCTTACAGATAGGATGGCCTGCACTGATGACAGCAAAAGATGTCACCCACTTGAGAGGAATCCACCAAATTCAGATATGCTGACAGCAGGAGGGGAGCATTAGTCACTCAGTTTAGAGCACTGCCATTGTAATCCCTCCAAAACTCCTCCAGAGAGCTGAACACTGACTTCTCCGGGAATTGTCAGTCTCAGCCACATCAGATATGTTTCAAAATGAAAGTGTCAGTCCTTCCTCTTAATCTGCATTCAAGGGAAAGACCCAGATGCAAGGAACATACTCTGTAGATGAGTTAATGCCTGGAGCAGATTAGGCTGGCCTGTGTGTGGAATGGATAAAATACATATAAGAGGGCCTTTTACGTGATTGTTTCTTACACATGTGCATATTGCTGTCACAATTAATCATGGATGAGTAAGAGACTGACAGAAGGACTTCCCATAGATGACACTCTCCTCTTAGAGGAAAAAGGAAGGAGGGGACAACAAATGAAGTCGGGAGACATGCTGAGTAAAGAAGTCGCTCTCTCTCTCACAACAGAGGTATTTCCTTGATCGTGCCTGTGGCTCCTGCGCCATTAGTGACCCTCGCACCTGTGCACAATTTTGGTTCATATTAGATGCTACATTGAATGCTTTCCTTGATAGGAGATTCCCTCCATGAGTCCCCAGTGCGTCTCTGGTGAACAGATTTCCCCCATCACCACTCCTATAAAGCAGAATAGGAAAATAATTTGGATCTGCCGGATAATTGCCTTAGCAAGAAAGTAGAGGAGTAGGCTCCTACCCACCTATACTCTAACCATGGACTCTAATCCCTGGTAGGAACATCTCAGTGTATGTACACTGCTGTTAGGTTCCAGTAGCTAGTGAAGATCTGCCATTCTAGAATTAGGATTATAAACCTTCAGTATTGGAAGAATCCGGACAAAAACCCAGTTCCTAAATACTGTGACAAGATGTATTCTATTCAGAGCATGAGGAGGAGTTTCCAGAGACATTGGGGGTCATTACAAGTTTGGAGCCATGGCTGCCTCCAAACTCGTGTGCGGGTCCGGGTTCTCGGAATGGGGACTTACCGGGTCATTCCAACCTTGGAGGACTCTGAAAGTCCCCATTCTGAAAACCATTCCCCATTCCCATTCGAGCCCCCATAGGGCTCAATGGGAATGGGGAAGGAACTAATAACGGGCCCGTAAATTACGTGTCTGTTATTAGCTCTCTGGTCCCTTAGCAGCTCCCGCTAAGGACGGCTGGTTTTACCAGCCGACCTTAGTGGGACCCGCTAAGGGACCTCGGAATGCGGCGGTAAGGGGTTAACGGCACCGGCATCCTTACCAGTGCCGTTAACCCCCTACCGCCGTACTCATAATGACCCCCATTGAGTGTCGACGCCCTCCTCTATAGGTTCTCTGGGAAAACTATGGTGGCCTCATTGGATGCGGCTCCAACAAATAACATGAAAAAGATGGAGAGATCTCTCTCAGCAGATCTCATGACACCTTTAATTATTTTCTTCTGTAGAACGAAAACATATGCTGCCTATATGACCCAGTCCCTCTGAGGGAGTTTGAACTTCCTCTTACAGCAATAGAAGGCACAGATCTACCTCCGATCATGGTGATCACAGCAAAGCAACCCAACTGTCCTCTGCCATTTCATTTGAGCTTCATAGGCCTATGACCTTGGCACAGTTAACGCCAAACTGTAACACCCCCTCCCACCTGCCATCCATGCAACTACTGATTTCACCCTAAATATATTCCTCATCTGTCTGATGATCATTTGCAACATCCACTGTTTATGTTTTATCTCAACTCCTGTCTAGTTCCTTACACAAGTTCTTTTGTAACTCTTCCAAACATCGAACTGCACTAGTTACTGTTTGCATATCTACAAGTCGTTCTTGGCAAAGCACCATGTCCTCCTCAATGAATACAACATACAAAATAATAGGGTGGCTGCAATGAGGCCATTCTGGGTCAGATTCCGGAAGGGCCAAGCACCCCGGGAGGCCATGTTGTTAAAGTTGGCATACCTTGAAAAGAAAACTTTTGGGACTAGTATTGGGTAATGTTGTGACCAATGAAGATGGCTGATGTTTCCTATTTGGAATATTCTTAGTAACCACTTTCTACATATTGTTGTATTGGCGCGTGCATAATATTTTGTGAACTGTCCACTTACATGCGATTTATACAACTTACTATGGACTAGATATGACTTTTGGTGATATATTGGTTTAGTATTGGTTAATGTTGTGACCAGTGAAGATGGGAGATATTTCCTAGTTGTATAATATGCTTCTAATGATTAGATGAGTTTGTGGATTAGTCTGAAAGTATATGGAATTGAAAGTGAAAGTAATGTAATATGAATTGTACGGGTATGCATTACAATGGGCCTCATTCCGACCCTGGCGTTAAACAAGGCGCTATTAGCGCCTTGGTTGACGCCGTTATCTTTCCGACTCCGCCATGGTGAATGGCGGAATTACCGCCCCATTCCAAGGTTGGCGGGGTCGGTAATTCCCCATTCACCATGGGCCCTTCCCCATTCCCATTTTTGCCCCATAGGGCTCAATGGGAATGGGGAAGGTGCTAATTACGGCACCGTAAATTACGGTGCCGTAATTAGCTCCAAGGTCCCTTTGCGGGTTGGTTTTTTAACGCCTGCAAAAAGATGGTGTTAAGTTCCAACCCGCAACGGGAACTCGGAATAGGGCGGTAAGGGTTTAACGGCACCGGTCTCGTTACCGGTGACCGTTAACCCTTACCGCCCGACTCAGAATGAGGCCCAATGTGTTGTTGCTGGGTATTTCTATTGTTAGCTCATTTCTTTTAAGCCTTTGAATGCCACATGGGCATTCAATGAATGGACTTGAAAGCACGTGGTTAATAAATTACTTTTCACTGTGTTAAAATGAAGTATTTCTAAGTAATGTGCTTCTGAGGTATGATTTCGTTTTAAGTTGTGTTTGTCAAAGTGTTAAAGTGAAATCATTTGTATTGTGTTTTGTTTTAAATGTTAGGTCATGGTGTCAGATACAAAGCAGTCTTTGAAATTGGAAAATGTTGAGAAAAGACATGTAGAGTTTCAGCAGTGAGTAGTTTTGTATAGGTATGATGGCAATTGAGGGTGGTTACATTATATGGCTAGACTTGCTTGGATCGTTTGAGTAGCAGTTGAATGAATTGATTTGGGGCTGTGTCACTGAGATCCCTTATTTTGTTGTGTGGGAGGCCTGTTGTGTAGGTATTGGTTTAGCGACATTGTAAACTTTGTTTGGCAGATTTATGTTGTATAGTATTCATTGATCTTGGTGTTTTTACAAGAGAATAGTAGGGCATTCTGTGGCACGTGAATTTTTACTTTTCCATAATGTCGGTTCTATGTGACTTGTTATCATGTTTGGTTGCTTCCATTATGTACTTTTGTAGGTGCAGGCTTTAAAATGGGTACGTTTTTGCCTTTTTTGCTGGTATGTTTTGGTTTCTGAATTTAACGCTGCATTCATCTCACTGTGTTTATTTGTATTTTTGGTGGTTTCATGAGAATAATGTTTTTGTCTTGATGAAAGCAACTGGATTGTGGGTATGAAGTTTCCATTTCTACTAGGGGAACATGATACAACAGTTTCAACCAGAATAAGGTCAGTGACATGTGTTTCTAATTTATGTTGAAGGTGGAATAGTCTTGGTTTTGCTACATGTACTTTGGGACATTGTCCTTTGTAGGTCTGCAGTGTGTTTTTCATTAATTCTGGCTTCTTTCCTCATGTGTTCTCATTAATATGCGTTTTACCATGTCCTTTTATTGCCAGATATACTTCTTTAGTATGTCTGCAGAAGAAATAATGAACTGCGGGATGTACGTTTTTTGTATGGATTGTTGTATATGTTTAATTCAACTCTCTTAGTTTTTAGGTTCAATGTTTCTTTTTCAAATTTCTTTAAATGTTTTCAATTTGAATATTATCTTTAGACCTTGTTTTGTTGATTGGACCTTGTTAATAACCATTCTACTGAAAATGGAGAAGAAACTTTTATTTATTGTCAGTGCTTTCCATTTGAGACCATTCGATGTGACTTTACCACAAAAACTTGTAAATTATTTGTAGGAACAGTACAAGGAGGGATGATATAACATTTTGCAATTGAAGATGTCTTATTTCATATTTGACATATGCCGAATAAATGAACAGGACCTATTTCTCTTATGGTACCTAAATAGTGTTATAATGATAGGCAGTATTAGCTTTCATGATATTGCATTTTCCTTTGCAATTTTTGCATTTTTTAGTCTACAGTTATAGTTTATGAATATATGTCTCTTGCTTTGTTTCTTTTTAGTCAGCATTATCTTTGTCATAATGTTGTTTTCTTTGCAATAAGTATGTCATACATAATTGTATGGAATGAATACATTGTATTAGCTGTACATATTTATATAGGACTTGTTGCTTATATCAATTCTCTTTCTCATGCTAGATAAGACAGGAAAACAGTGACAGGGTGGTAAAATGAGACAACCTACGGAAAGGATACAGTGTGAATGCCTTAAAGGCTAGCTGCTAGAACCAAGAGCTGCTCACGTGGTCTGAGGGGAAGTCGGGACAGGTGGAGTGTGAGGTGGATATTAGTTAGCTAGAACTTAAAAAAGGTTAATTGGAAGAGAAGCAGGCAGACGTGGGATGCGCTGACATGTGCTGGCTTGCAATTAAGGGAGCTGTAACATGCATGTTAACATGTCAGGTGTAATCTGTGTATTTTGGGGGAATCTGACCAGTAAAATATCAAGGAGATTGTACAGCAGGGAGAAGATTACAGAAAGTGTGGACTGTTCCAAATGCAAAGTTGTATGGTATTAGCAGTAGTGCAAAATTTGCTCTGGTGCAAAAAAACATTGGGGCCATATCAGAAAACGTTTGCACCAGGAGAAGTGCAAATGTGTATGGTATTAGCACTAGGGCTAAAATTGGCGCAGTGCAAAACGCGTATACTTTCAATGAATGTGTGCACCAAGGCAAAGTTTACCCTAGTGCTAATACCATTCCGTATTAGTATGATACAAAAATGCATTGAAAGAATGTTTTGCCCAAGGGCAACGTTTAAGTGAATCTGTATAATATACCCCAGGTAGAGTTCAGTAAGTTGGAAAGTGGAATTAAGAAGTTGCTGTGGGGTTCATCAATTAGAAGCACGTTACAGACTGGTTTGGGGAGTTGGTATCACCTGTATTTGAAGAAATACTCTGGGTAACACATATGGGCTTTGCTAATGAAAGGCTACATAGGAATAGGGAAACCCCAGCCATGGGACATGATCTGGATCAAATGAGAACATATGCTCTGATTGAGGTGCTTCAACGTGGTCCAGCTATGTGCCCATTGCCACCATCAAGCAGAATGATTGTCCAGGCATGGAGGAACCTAACACTCAGGACGGGACAAAACTAGATGGCTCTGGAGGGTCCAATTTGAGGATGTCAGGACCTAACAGGACTTTAAAATATTTCTGATATAGAGAGATGGCCAGAGTGTGGAACAGCAAGGGTTCAAGTCGAGGGTACAGGCGGGTGGACAGAGTCCACCCACTTTTTTCAGAGGGTGGACTCAGTCCCCCCCAGCTAAAATGAGAAACATGGAATGTCTTCTTTGAATGTATTAATTAAAGCATAAAACCTACAGGCCTGAGGGAAGCTCTGAACAAACTGAACACTGAATACTCGACCTTCTAGATGCATCCGTTACACTCACCAGACAGATCAATGCCATTGCCTCTTCAGCTGCATACTCCACAAAACTCCTTAAAGCCTCAAGACCCTTCCTATGCCCAGATAGCTGCCTGATGATCGCTCGCGCCGCGCTGGGCGCCATATTAGACTGTTGTAATGCTTCATTTGCCAGCACCTCATCCTACAATCCAAAAAAACAAAATAATGCCATAAAAGCTGCCCTCAACTTCTCCAAAACCGAACACATATCAGCTGCCCACAGGAAGGTACACTGGCTCCCTATCCGGGAAAGAATTCTCTTCAAGACCCTAACCATTACCCAAAGATGCATCTCCAAGCCAGCACCACCCTACCTTTCTCAAAGATTTTTCAAACCGCAATCAACCAGGCCCATCAGAACCCCCTATGTACACAGGCTAGTCCAACCCACCTTCAAACGTGCCAAAGCAGGTGGCTCAAGCTTCCCTGCCATTGCAGCCAAGCAATGGAACTCCCTCCCACTCAATCACAGATCAGAAGGCTCACACTGGGCTTCCCATAATGGCCTCAAAACCTGCCTCTTCAATTAACTGGAAGGTCTTTGGCCTCCCACCATTTCTGGACCCTCGCAGCAATATGTATGTACTGTTTATACTTTATATTGACTATATGCAAAAATTGAACCAATGCACCAATGAAACCTGTAACTGCCTTCTGGGCCTATGTGACCTCATGTAACCTGCTTTCCACAGGGCCCTGATGCCTGAGTGCTTGCACGTGCTATATAAATGCAAAAAATACATTAATTAATACAACTCTGGCATGCTCTGCTAGTGCAATTAAAGCACTCCACTGGATAGAGGTTGGGAAGTTTTAGATTTCTGCAGACTTTAATAAAGAATATTGCCCACTAAATAACTTGATAAGTAAATAGAAAAGAGATTTGGGGACTTTTGAGGATGAGCATTGGCTAGTGGCTCTAAGTGCACATACGCAAGTTGCCTTCAGTGCCCGTCCCAGACTAATCCAGTTTAAGATCATAGACAGGTTTTATCCTGCCCCAGAATATGAAACGGTTTGAAGAACAGGGTGAGCTAAGTGACAAATGCACATCTGTGATAGGCTTGTTTACCAACATTATATGGGTCTATCCTATCATGCAGAAATACTGGATGCACTATTAAATTGTTATCAACAACTGGCATCTCGATCATTTTCCTGAGAATATAATGTTGGGAATATGGGGGGAGTTGAGTTGCACCCAATATGAAATGGCTTTGATACATTAAAAAGAGATATTGCAAGAATATGGGAGAAGAGTGGGGCACTCAATTTATCAGAATGGAGAGCAGAGATGAATTTGAAAGATTAGTATATAAACAGACTGGATGCCCTGAAACATTTGACAAAATATGGGGACATAGCTTACGGATCTGCTAAATGGAATATTGACATTATTACTACATCTGAAGGCTGATTTAGGGATTACTAGCTGGGGTACCCGGCATTGCTGTGTCCTTATCGTGTCTACCCTGGAGGATCTTTACCTTGTCCTGTTGTCTGCAAGTCTTGCTTCAGTTTGCTCTGCTGTCTAATGTGCCATGGAGGATGTTGCTCTTGTCCTCATGGCAGCAAGTCTTGCTTCAGGTTGCTCTGGCATCTCATTTGCCCTGGAGGAATTTGCTCTTGTCCTCTGGTCGACAAGTCATGCTGCTGTTTGTTGTTGTGTTTCAGAAGCTCTTGATATTGATTTGTGCTTTGCATCAGATCAAGCTTTTCCATGTGATCGGAGAAACTTACACACACACATCCAAAACATTTTTTGCATGTAAGATTTTTGCATCCAAACATAGACTACGATCTTGCCCCAGACAAAAGGGGAATCCATGCAAATTTGGTAGACGTGGGTTCAATGGTGTGGATTTGTATAGCCGGACAAACGTGCGCACACACACATACATACATTCAGCTTTATATATTAGATGCTGCTTGAATGGTATGTCACAAGAGGATCATGTAATATTAAAACCAAACACAGTGTCTGTAGTAATGAGTTTTCAATGTTTGTTACTTGTATTTTTTCAATGAAAACCATGAATAAAGCAATGTTTTTAATACAAGACATATGACAGAATTGCATAGCATATTTAACTACAGACCGAACAAATGTGTGTATGCCGTTTGTGTGTGTTGCTTGTGTTTCTGTGTAGAGGGGACCTGGCTTCCAGTTAGGGGTGGGTTGCTCCCAGTGGTGGCAGTACCTGACTGATTTGCGTATGGCTGGACCCCCTTTGCCTTGGTGCAGACGGGCAAAAAAATGGTTGTGTGGGAGGTTGCCCAGTGCCAGTGGTTCAGATTTACTCAAAACTTCCAAGCATCACTTTTTTGGTTATAGTTTGTCTTCCGGTGTAAGAGAGGATATGCCCAGACATGGGTCCCTTGCTCACTGTTCTATAGGGAACCAAGCTACATTTCACTGATGAGGCCCAACAGGGCCGAAACATACCTGGGGTTGCTTGTGTTTCCGTGCAGAGGCTACCTGGCCTAGCAAATTGGGCTGGGCTGCTTACAGAGGTGGCAGAACCTGATTGATTTGCATTGGCTGGACCCCATTTGCATTGGCACAGACGGGCTAAAAAAACGTGGTGTGGAAGGTTGACAAGAGCAGTACTAGTGGTTCAGATTTTGGTTATAGTTTGCCTTTTAAGGTTGCACATTAGCAAATATAGAACATGTTATCTGATTATGGGTTTGGCAGGCTAAGTGCTGGGTTACAGTAGTCATTTTTATTTAGTTATACGTGTTTTGGCGTGTTTTCCAATTTAGTAAAGCGATGGGTTTGGGCTAGATGTGAAAGCCTGCAGGTATGGCTTTGAGGATTTAGTTGGTGCCTGTGTGATGTTGGCCTGTATTGTAGTGGCAGTGTGCTAAATTAGTACGATGACCGTGATGTTTTGTGCAAGTGATTTTTTTTAAGTTGTGATATATGTTTGATGAAGTGCATGTATGATATTTTGCCAGTGGGCTTGTAGACCTGGACCACCGTATGCATTATAATGATCACTCGCACACAACTGTGAAGTTTGTTTTTAAAATGTCTTAGGGGTTAATTCATAGAATTCAGCGCACAAGTGGCACACGCGGCTGGCGCACAGTGTGCGCGTGCGACAGTCTGCGCCAGCCACGTGCGCCAAAATCCATTTCCGCGCACAGCGTATTCATGGATTCCAGCTACCAAAACCAGCCGTGGCGCACAGTGGCGCAGCGACCCTGCAGCAGCGCCAGTTATGCCCCCAAGAACGCCTCTCGCACAGGGAAAAGCCATCAAAATCCCCAATCCAGCGCAAAGGGCTACGCTAACCCTGTACCAGCACGGCAAGCGGGCTACGTGTATCTTGGGGTGCGTGGGAAGTTTCACACGCGAAGTCAGCAGGGTACATGTATATCAGGGGTGCGCGGGAAGTTCCACACGCGAATGTCCTGGCTACGTGTATTTCAGGGTGTGCGGGAAGTTTCACACGCAATATCAGCAGGGTACGGGTATTCCAGGGGTGCGCGGGAAGTTCCACATGCAAATGTCTCGGCTACGTGTATCTTGGGGTGCGCGGGAAGTTTCACACGCGATATCAGCAGGGTACGTGTATTTCAGGGGTGCGCGGAAAGAATCACACGCGATTCCATCAGGGTACGTGTATTACAGGGGTGCGCAGGGAGCACCACACGTGAATTGCACATGTGGGTCCTCCCAGGTGTTCCCTCTACACCCTCCACCACCCCTGCAGGTGGCCCACACCACAGGGGCCTACCCGGCACATGTCCTGCAGGCACCCCATCCACCATGGCCATGCCCCCCAGCCAACCCACATGTCAACTTGCACTACTGCCCACCAATGCATGTCCCCCTGCACCCCCAGCCACCAGGGGCAGCCTCCACCAGGCCCCCACCCATGTCTCCCATCACCCCCACCCCCCAGCAGTGCAGGGGCAGCCTCCACCAGGCCCCCACCCATGTCTCCCATCACCCCCACCCACCAGCCACCAGGGGCAGCCTCCACCAGGCCCCAACCCATGTCTCCCATCAGCCCCACCCCCCAGCCACCAGGGGCAGCCTCCACCAGGCCCCCACCCATGTCTCTCACCACCCCCACCCTCCAGCAGTGCAGGGGCAGCCTCCACCAGGCCCCCACCCATGTCTCCCATCACCCCCACCCCCCAGCCACCAGGGGCAGCCTCCACCAGGCCCCCACCCATGTATCCCATCACCCCCACCCCCAGCAGTGCAGGGGCAGCCTCCACCAGGCCCCCACCCATGTCTCCCATCACCCCCAGCCCCCAGCCACCAGGGGCAGCCTCCACCAGGCCCCCACCCATGTCTCCCACCACCCCCACCCCCCAGCAGTGCAGGGGCAGCCTCCACCAGGCCCCCACTCATGTCCCCTATCACCCCCACCCCCCAGCCACCAGGGGCAGCCTCCACTAGGCCCCCACCCATGTCCCCCCACCCCCCAGCCACCAGGGGCAGCCTCCACCAGGCCCCCACCCATGTCTCCCATCACCCCCATCCTCCAGCAGCGGAGGGGCAGCCTCCACCAGACCCCCACTCATGTCCCCTATCACCCCCACCCCCCAGCAGTGCAGGGGCAGCCTCCACCAGGCCCCCACCCATGTCTTCCACCACCCCCACCCCCCAGCAGTGCAGGGGCAGCCTCCACCAGGCCCCCACTCATGTCCCCTATGACCCCCACCCCCCAGCCACCAGGGGCAGCCTCCACTAGGCCCCCACCCATGTCCCCCTGCACCCCCAACCCCCAGCCACCAGGGGCAGCCTCCACAAGGCCCCCACCCATGTCTCCCATCACCCCCACCCTCCAGCAGTGCAGGGGCAGCCTGCACGAGGCCTCCACCCATGTCTCCCATCACCCCCATCCTCCAGCAGCGGAGGGGCAGCCTCCACCAGACCCCCACTCATGTCCCCTATCACCCCCACCCCCCAGCAGCACAGGGGCAGCCTCCACCAGGCCCCCACCCATGTCTTCCACCCCCCCACCCCCCAGCAGTGCAGGGGCAGCCTCCACCAGGCCCCCACTCATGTCCCCTATCACCCCCACCCTCCAGCAGTGCAGGGACAGCCTTCACCATTCCCCCGCCCATGTCTCCCACCACCCCCATGCCCCAGCCACCAGGGGCAGCCTCCACCAGGCCCCACCCATGCCTCCCATCACCCCCACCCCCCAGCCACCAGGGGCAGCCTCCACCAGGCCCCCACCCATGTCTCCCATCACCCCCACCGCCCAGCCACCAGGGGCAGCCTCCACCAGGCCCCCACCCATGTCTCCCACCACCCCCACCCCCCAGCCACCAGGGGCAGCCTCCACCAGGCCCCCACCCATGTCCCCCTGCACCCCCACCCCCCAGCCACCAGGGGCAGCCTCCACCAGGCCCCCACCCATGTCTCCCATCACCCCCACCCCCCAGCCACCAGGGGCAGCCTCCACCAGGCCCCAACCCATGTCTCCCATCACCCCCACCCCCCAGCCACCAGGGGCAGCCTCCACCAGGCCCCCACCCATGTCTCCCATCACCCCCACCCCCCAGCCACCAGGGGCAGCCTCCACCAGGCCCCAACCCATGTCACCCATCACCCCCACCCCCCAGCCACCAGGGGCAGCCTCCACCAGGCCCCCACCCATGTCTCCCATCACCCCCACCCCCCAGCAGTGCATGGGGCAGCCTCCACCAGGCCCCCACCCATGTCTCCCATCACCCCCCAGCCACCAGAGGCAGCCTTCACCAGGCCCCCACCCATGTCTCCCATCACCCCCACCCTCAAGCAGTGCAGGGGCAGCCTCCACCAGGCCCCCACCCATGTCTCCCATCACCCCCACCCCCCAGCAGTGCAGGGGCAGCCTCCACCAGGCCCCCCTCATGTCCCCTATGACCCCCACCCCCAAGCAGTGCAGGGGCAGCCTCCACCAGGCCCTCACCCATGTCTCCCATCACCCCCACCCCCAGCCACCAGGGGCAGCCTCCATCAGGCCCCAACCCATGTCTCCCATCACCCCCACCCCCCAGCCACCAGGGGCAGCCTCCACCAGGCCCCCACCCATGTCTCCCATCACCCCAATCCCCAGCAGTGCAGGGGCAGCCTCCACCAGGCCCCCACCCATGTCTCCCATCACCCCCACCCCCCAGCAGTGCAGGGGCAGCCTCCACCAGGCCCCCACCCATGTCTCCCATCACCCCCATCCTCCAGCAGCGCAGGGGCAGCCTCCACCAGACCCCCACTCATGTCCCCTATCACCCCCACCCCCCAGCCACCAGGGGCAGCCTCCACCAGGCCCCGAACCCATGTCTTCCACCACCCCCACACCCCAGCAGTGCAGGGGCAGCCTCCACCAGGCCCCCACTCATGTTCCCTATCACCCCCACCCCCCAGCAGTGCAGGGACAGCCTCCACCAGGCCCCCGCCCATGTCTCCCACCCCCCCCCACGCCCCAGCCACCAGGGGCAGCCTCCACCAGGCCCCCACCCATGTCCCCCTGCACCCCCACCCCAAGCCACCAGTGGCAGCCTCCACCAGGCCCCCACCCATGTCTCCCATCACCCCCACCCCCCAGCCACCAGGGGCAGCCTCCACCAGGCCCCAACCCATGTCTCCCATCACCCTCACCCCCCAGCCACCAGGGGCAGCCTCCACCAGGCCCCCACCAATGTCTCCCATCACCCCCACCCCGCAGCCACCAGGGGCAGCCTCCACCAGGCCCCCACTCATGTCCCCTATCAGCCCCACCCCCCAGCCACCAGGGGCAGCCTCCACCAGGCCCCCACCCATGTCTCCCATCACCCCCAACCCCCAGCCACCAGGGGTAGCCTCCACCAGGCCCCAACCCATGTCTCCCATCAGCCCCACCCCCCAGCCACCAGGGGCAGCCTCCACCAGGCCCCCACCCATGTCTCCCATCACCCCCACCCCCCAGCAGTGCAGGGGCAGCCTCCACCAGGCCCCCACCCATGTCTCCCATCGCCCCCACCCCCCAGCCACCAGAGGCAGCCTCCACCAGGCCCCCACCCATGTCTCCCATCACCCCCACCCTCCAGCAGTGCAGGGGCAGCCTCCACCAGGCCACCACCCATGTCTCCCATCACCCCCACCCCCCAGCAGTGCAGGGGCAGCCTCCACCAGGCCCCCACTCATGTCCCCTATCACCCCACCCCCAAGCAGTGCAGGGGCAGCCTCCACCAGGCCCCCACCCATGTCTCCCATCACCCCACCCCCCAGCCACCAGGGGCAGCCTCCACCAGGCCCCCACCCATGTCTCCCATCACCCCCACCTCCCAGCCACCAGGGGCAGCCTCCACCAGGCCCCAACCCATGTCTCCCATCACCCCCACCCCCCAGCCACCAGGGGCAGCCTCCACCAGGCCCCCACCCATGTCTCCCATCACCCCCACCCCTCAGCCACCAGGGGCGCCCTCTACCAGGCCCCCACCCATGTCTCCCATCATCCCCACCCTCCAGCAGTGCAGGGGCAGCCTCCACCAGGCCCCCACCCATGTCTCCCACCACCCCCACCCCCCAGCCAACAGGGGCAGCCTCCACCAGGCCCCCACTCATGTCCCCTATCACCCCCACCCCCCAGCATCCAGGGGCACCTGCCAGCAGGCCCCCACCCATGTCCAACTCATGTTCCCCTGCACCCCCACCCACCAGCACTGTGGGGCACCTGCCAGCAGGCCCCCACTCATGTCCAACTCATGTTCCCCACCACCCCCACCCCCCAGCACTGTGGGGCACCTGCCAGCAGGCCCCCACCCATGTCCAACTCATGTTCCCATGCACCCCCACCCCCCAGCACTGTGGGGCACCTGCCAGCAAGCAGGCCCCCACCCATGTCCAACTCATGTTCCCCTGCACCCCCATCCCCCAGCACTGTGGGGCAGCTGCCAGCAGGCCCCAACTCATGTACCCCAGCCAACATGTCATCACAATCTAGATCCCTGGTCCCTATGGTCAGCCTCCAAATGCAAAACACCCACCCGAGTATTGCATCTACCCACTCAGAAATGGCAATTACATGACAGAACACCAAATGCAAGTTTGGAAACAAACACATGTCCCTTACATACACCCAATGGGTGTCAGTGAATCTCAAAATCCATATCATGATATGCATTAAACCAATGAGATGATACTACACATTGAAGTTCGATCAAAAAATATGTATTAAAGGAAACATAAATAGAATAAAAAATAAAGAAACAGAAATGGGAATGTACAAAAATGAAAAGAAGCATGTCCGTGAAAAAAAGCAAAACCAAAAATCATAATCCAAAGGAATGGTGTCCAAAGTCACAGTCCACAAAAGAAAATCCAATGGAAAATTATAATTGAAAGCCATTGCTTCATGGGTAAATTGTGAAAGAAAAAGAAAATCCAACAGTGAACTATGTACAGACGAACAAGCCAGGGTCCATTATCCCAACAAAAGAAATTAAACCTATCTAACAACACTAACTAATAAAAAAACTATATACAAAAATGTGGCCCAAACAAAGGAAACCTAACACTAACTACATAACTATGTACAAGGGCAGCGGGCTAGTCTGACGGCTCACTTTTGGATGTCCCAGGTCAGGGCATCATCAAACTCCTGCTCAATGTCCCGGAGGTGGTCCTCCTCCATGGCCCCGAGGGTCCGCAGGGCCGTCGACGTGTCCACCTCCAACCCCCTGCGGATTGCCTCGAGGCACTCGGCCCGCCTCAGGGCCCTCCGCATGGAGTTCTCCGCCCTGACCATTGTGAGCCGTGCCTCTTCCGGGCCACCCCTGCTGGACGTCCGACGCCCGACTGTGGCAGGGATGCCTCCTCCACCAGCCTGGCCGCACCGTCAGAGGCAGCTCCACAGGGCACCCAGATGACTGATGGGTGGGAAGATGGCACGGAGGACGACTGGCGCTTAGGGGGTTCAGTTGAGGAGGGGGTTGTAGCAAGGAATCCGGCCTGGGTGACCTGTCCCAGTAGGCCGACGCGAGCAACGAGCCATTCGAGATGACGTGTAGTCTCCTCATGAAAAGACTGCAGGTCACCTCGCATGGCCCATTGACGCAACGCCACACCAGTCAGGACAGGCTCAACCCGGACCCGTATAGCCACGTCCGCAGGTAGAGGAAGGCCAGTTGTCGTTAGCTCATTGCCTGCCTGAAAATGGGTCTGGACGTAGGCATCCCTGCTGGTGCAAGATGATGCAGGGACAGGATCAGAGACAGGATTGCACACAGGCACCTCCGCGGTGGCCTGTGCTGCCTCCTGTCCCTGGTCCTGCACTGCACCACTAGCACCAGTGGGATCCCCACCTCCAGACCCCGTCTCTGTTGCTTGCACAGCCTCCTCCTCCACCAAACCCCAACCAACCTGGATGACTCCGTGCCATCTTCCCCCGTTGGGCCCTGTGGGGTCCCAGCTGCCCCTTCTGCTGCCGAGGAGTCCAACTCCAACCTCCGCCTCTTGGACCTCCCCCGGGCAGCTGCGGCCTGGGACGCGGCACCGGACTCCTCACTCTCCGACGAGATGACAACATGGGAGGGGAGCCGGGCCTTGCGTCTCCGGCTGGCGGTGGGATCCCCGCCGCTGTGCTCCACAGCACCTTCTCCGCCCTCTTCATCAGTTGACGCTGCAGACAGGGAGAAATAAAACACAGGCATCAGGGCACTGTACAATGGACAGATACACACATGACAGTTGTACATGAGTGGCATTGGCAAACCTCAGACATGCCATCACAATCCCCAACACACATGTCATTTCAACTCGCACACATGAGCCATACCACAGCCATATCGCAACTGCCAGCACCATCCATACACATACAACAGCATGAGCAGACAAAGCTGAGCCAGACATCACATGCAACACAGGAAGTGCACTACACATGTACACACACCACCACACGTGCATGCATGTGTACACCTCTGCCAAGTGTCGCAGTGTTCAGATGGGCATCCATGTCACATCTGCCAATCAGGCTTTCACATCCCGCTGTCACATGCATCCATGTTGCATCACTGTTGCACCCTTGTCAAATACACACAAATGCACATGTACACAGTGCTGATATATGCAGCTGAAAACAACATATATGCGTGACTTCACGAACATGTCTACTTACATACACATTCATCCAAACATGTGTGCCCACACAACTGCATTTGGCATGCAAGCCTACACACACAAGCACCATCCATGTCTCACACATTACAGCCCTTGCATGTGTTAGCCTCACGGCCCTGTACACCCCCACCCATACTCGACCCCATACAAACAGATGTGCAACCTGCACACTACTGAAACATCACCACACGCACAGCTCACAATCATGATGCATGTACACTTACCGCTCGACTCCAGACGGGTCTGCCTCTCTAGGACCTGGATGTGGAGCGCTGGGGATATGCGGTCCAGGACCCTCATCTGATCTTCCGACAAGTGGCCCTGGTGCCCCTTAGCATCCGCTGCCTTCAAGAGGTGCCGGGCCTTGTTCAGGGTCCTGGACCTGAAGTCCTCCCAGCGCTTCTTGACATGTTGTAAGTCTTGGACTGCCACCCCCTCCGCGTTGATGGCAGTCACAATGTCAGTCCAAATCCGAGTCCGTCCTTCCTTGTCGGCGCAGGAACTTCCGAAGAGGGCATCATACTGCCCCAGGACTTACTCCACCAGGGCACCAACTTCCCTGGCACTGAAGCCTCTCTGGCTGGGGGTTGTGAGTGGTGCCAGATGTTGCAGTGCCCGACATGACAACCCCAGAGGCAGGAGTGGGTGGGCAACTGGGTCCTGGGGCTGGGCTGTGGAGCAATGGAATCCCAGTCGGGAGTCTTCGGTTCCAGCAGGGGTGGTCACAGCAACAGCACCCCTGGCTGATGAGCAGGCAGCAAATGGCAGGGCAGGTTGGCAGCAGGCAGTCAGGCAGCAGCAGACGGCAGGTGGGAGCATGCTTGGGGCTCTGGGGGGCAGTAATTCGGCCTTCTGGGCAGGAGCGTAGTCTTCCGTGTGCTTACGCGTGGCCAGCTTGATACGGAGTGATTTGGCACGTGAAAATTCTGCACGTCAGCGTGTAATTCGAGGAAAGGCCCCTAGCGCGTAAGCGTGTCTGCACGCATACGCAATTTCATTGGACAGAAGGCCCCTCAAGCGCAAGCGCCCCTGTGACGTGACGCGCACAGGCGTGCATGGGCATTTCAGCGCGCGTGAAAAACTGCACGTCCGCGTGTAATACGAGGAAAGGGCCCATGCGCTTACGTGACGTGACGCGCGTGTGCGTTTCCCTCAGCACGGGTTAAAGGTGAGCGGGCCCAGCAGTTTGCTGTACGTGCCTTTCGTGGAGACCGACATGTGTTGCTGCTTCCTGTTGTTTCGCGCGCCATCACAACTTCACAGCTATCAAGGACGTATCTCTTCTTTTGGCAGGGGTATTGGCTACGTGTGTTTTTCTGCATCGCGCTAGTCAGACGGTGAGTCGCACGCGCTCTTTTTCCCACTGCGGGTGCCCCTGTGTATCGCACCCATTTTCGATGTCATAGTAGCCTGCATGTCCCACGCGTACGCATTATTCGTGTTACTGGGTGCCACCGCGTACTGCGGGAGGTTGAATCCACGCACGTAGGCTGCAGGGTTGCGTGCACGGTTTTACTGCAGTTTTGGGGTACCTGAGCGTTGGGTGACCCGTCACTACATCACCGGGGTCACATACAGCCTTGCAGGTGCAGGGGGGCTGTTAACATCTTGCTTCCCACCCCCTTCAACCCAATTGCCCAGGTCAATTGTGGTGTACACCTCCCATTGGCACCACTCCATCTGTGCCGGCACTACTACTACATCGGTTGTGAGTCTGCCAACCAGGACCGTTGCGGTCAATGACCCTGCCACAGCTGATGTTGCTGCGCAGGGTCCATTAGTGGGCACCCAGCTGCCACTGACACAAGTCAGGCCTTTGGTCATCCCTACACCTGCCACTCCCTTCGCCCAATCCACCGAACCCACTGGCCATACTGGTCAGGGCGGCATTAGCCAGCCAGGGTCTGTGCCACAGTCCAAGAGGAGAAAGGTTGCACCTGCAGCACAGGCTGGGACCCCACACACAGCCACAACCTCCTGCACGCTGAGGAAGAAGCCTTTCTGTAAGCAGGAACTGGACTTCCTCGTGGACTACGTGCGGGGCCACAGCCGTGACATGCTAGTGGGTGCCAATAGTCAGACTACGGCTGCCCAACGTGACACCCACTGGAAGCATGTGCCGGAACATGTCAGTTCATTCGGCCATGAGGTGCGCACGGCGCAAGAGTGCAAAAGACATTGGAATGACATCAAACGCAGCACTAAGGCTAAGCGTGCCTCTAATTACAACTTGACTCTGGTGACTGGCGGTGGGCCTGCACCAGAGGAGGAAGAGCTCACTCCGCATGAGGCACTCGTTGCGGAGTTCATACCACCTGAATTGGTCGAAGGAGTGGGAGAGATGCTGGACTTTGATGCCCAGTCCAGTGAGTGTTGATGCGTGTTTGTTGAGGACGTGTGTGTTTCACTTGTGGGATGTGTTGCGCATGATTGCCGCTACATGTGACGTGTACATGGTTCTGATGTGTAAGTAATGCAATGCTTCTGTGATGCATGTCTCCTCTGCCTGCATGCGGGGACTCCATGTAGGCATGCTCCCTTGCCCCTCCTCCACCACTCTGCACCCCAGTTCCACCTTTGCACTGGTGTTCTTCAATCTTGCCAATGTGTACTTTCTTGTTCATGCGTCCTGTGTAGATGCTGACTTCCAGCGTAGAATCTGCCAAACATATGCCGTGTGGTACAGCCTTAGTACTTGATGCAGGGTATCTCACTTGTACTGTGCATAGGTCAGAGTGCCCATTTATGCTCCATGTGCATTGCACGCATGCCCCTATGTGTCCTTGACTGGATGATCACTGTAATACAAGTCCTTGGTTACATACATTGCCTTCCATCTCATCAGCCTTCCCATGTCAACTGTGGCTCAGTCCTGCATTGCACACATGTTTAGGGTCTGACAATCTGTGTGGCTCAAGGCCTCAGCCTGTTCAATGACTCTGTCCAACTGTTGTTGTGTCTTCTTCACACATGGGCGGAATCCAGAGTTTTCATCATGTGTCCTGCTTACTGTCCCAGCATCATTTGCAGTGTTGTCACTTGAATCACATTAAGATGTTGATGCCAGTCAACACTGCCTGTCAATACACAGGTGTATGGTCAGCCTTTTGATACCATGCTAGGCATCCCTGTTTTGGTACTGGGGTGGAGGGGTGCTTGGCTTCTAGATATGGTACACATTGAATGCACAATGCACATGATGTCTGAATTTGACATTGCACTGCCTTCACATTTCCTGGCACACACCATGGAGTCCTTGGACATGTAGGTAGTGAGTGGCGTACACATTTTCTGCACTGCATAGACCCACTTCCATGGAAACTGCCACCTTTCAACAGGTCTGATCACAGAGGCAATTCAAAGTTGACCCAGCATGCATGCCATGTTATATGTTGTGTGTCACATGTCTGCCTGATGCGTTTGCTGTCGGTGTGTGTGTGTATTGTGTGCTTCTGACATGTGTAGTGTTCTTTTTTCTCTCTATTTTTAAGGTGATGACGCAATGGAGGCGGAGGATGGTGTTGTCATGCCAGACACAGGGTTGTTACCACTACATCAACCCGGCACTAGTGGGGGTCGTGGGGTGGTAGGCCACGAAAACCCCCAAGTGCTACAGTCCATCTTGTCTCTGGCTGCCTATGAGTCCAGCCTTGATGACGACTCTGACGTGTAGGTTGAGTTGGATGAGCATCAAGTCCATGTGTCAGGGGTGAGTGATTCTGATGTGGACACTCCTCTGTCTGCGACACCTGCACTGAGGGATCAGACAGTCTTGGTTCCTCTGCCCGTGGTGGATCGGGACGCAGGGTCACCCTCCACACCAGTCACTGATGTGCCTGGGACATCACGTCGACGGGGGCATGTAGTCATGCAGCCGCGGGCGGTGCCAACACAGCAAGACCCCCGGTCCTTGGGTCCTGCAGGGGTCAAGCCCGGCAACGAGGTCGCCGCGCGCAACCGCAGTATACTTAGTGGGAGCAAGACATGACTGCCAATTCAGAACGGCAGGGGGTAGCAATGGAGAACATCGCTGAGAGCATGGAGCGTGTGGCCCGATCTGTGCTCCCCCCTGCTAGGCAGGTGCTTCTCCAGCAGCAGGCGGCACGGTCCACGGCCCGCTCGCTCAGGCTGGGCATGGCAGCCTCAGACAGGGCACACCAGGCTGAAATGTCGTCTCTGCGTCAAGCAATTGCTGCTCACGCAGAGGCGCACATTGATGCCCTGAGGGAGGAGTATGCTTCCCTCAGATCCACTCTGGGTGTCCTTATGATGTCCCAGAGGCAGCAGGCAGAGGAGAGGTTTGCACAGCTTGAGCGTACCATCTCGGCTGAGCTACAGGCTTGCCGGGAGGTGCAGCAGTTGTCCAGCCATGCCTTGCAGGAGGAACTCTGTGTTACACGTGCTACCTTGCAAGAGGAAGCACGTGAATCACGTGAGGTTCTGCATGCAGACCTACGTCACATCTCCACACAGAACCAGGCTCACCCGTCCGGCAGACTTGCTGCCGACGAGGGGCAAGCTGCGTCTAGGCGTGGCCAGGCTACTGTGCCATGTCCTCCTTTCCAGGATGAGCCAGACTCGGACGGCCATCTATCTCCCACATAGGTCGGGCTGTGCAGGCTTTGAGCCCATGGTGGTTTTTTTTTTTGGCTCAGCATCATCGCATGTGGATGTTGAGCAGCACCCTGTACCTCCCCCCTCCTGGGTGTCTCCCCTCCCCGCCGGGTCGTATGTGGCCATTTTTGATTTTTCTTTTAGTTTAGTTAGTTAAGTTTCTGTTTGATAGTTAGTTTAATTAGGTAATGTAGGTTTTCCATAGTTAGTGTAATTAGTTAATATAGTTTAAAATTGCTTGTCTATTGTGCTTCCATGTGACGGTGCAGTGCTTTGTGGCTTTTGAAGGCATCCACTGTCTGTTCCAGCTGGGCCCTTCAGGCTTATCTTGTGTATGTGTTTGCTGCTTGGGGTCCTTGACTCACATATGCCACTCCTGCCTCCCTTATCCATGGGCTCGCAAGGATGGTTCGGTGTCACAAACTTTTACACAAGGGCTTTGGACTGTCATATCTGTGGCATGTCTGGTGCTGTGTGACTTGTGTTTACACCCCTAGTGGGGATGATTTTGGTGTTATTGTCTACTGTTAAGCTCTTGCTAGATGGGGTGTTTCATGATTAATGTGTACATTAATTTCTATGCATTGTTTAGTATGTTTCTTATCTTTACTGTACACGTGCTTGTTGCAATTCATGCTGTAGATAGTGTTCCACACTTTCGATGTGAAAGACGGATGAAGGTGTGATTTATGATGTGACCGTCTGACATGGTCAAGTAATGAGATGCTTGAAGGGACACACACAGATGACTTTGAAGCATTAATCATGTGTTTCATGCCCTTTCTGCAGGGGGATGAGCCTCCAGAGCACCTTTGCCAGCAGACATGGCCCATTGGACGACGGAATTCTAGACACGTTTGTTGGTGCCCACATGCACATGTGTGCACAAGCAGAGGCACAGGGATTGCAGACCTACATCCTTAGACTGCTGACATGTTCCAAGGAACTCCAGGCAAGGTGAGCAGCACAGGGGGGCCACAACACAGCAAAGCTTGCACCAGGCAAGTTGCACATGCAGGCATAGTCACAGCACTGAGGGTGAGCTTGGACGAATATTAGTGTTGAAACACACAATGCAGCTCAGATGCGTTGGTGGACTGATGGCTGTTGATTGTAAGGTTGTCTGAGATACCTGCAGGGGCAATGGCACATACCCTCCGGTACACCAAGGTACATCGAGGCACTTGTATCAACCATGTAGCCTTCCGAGACATGGAAAGGGGCAGCTCACAGGGACATACAGCAAGGGACATACTAGGGTGCAGTGCATTTCATTTGCATGTACTTTATGATGAATGCACTGCCAACTTTGTTTCGGTCATGATGGTACGCAACTTGCTCTGAAGTCATGGCTTGCTATATGGGTCTGTCTGCTTACCCAGGGAACATTTCATGTTGTGTGAATTGTGGCACATTGGTGTTCCATTTGCCACGCACCCACCGGCGGCTGACTTACTGCATTGACTGTGTATGACCCGCCACAGGGGTAATGTTATATATGGGTACGAAGTATCTACACCAGATTGTCTGTTTGTAGAGTAGTTTGTTGCTATGGGGCATGTTTGGTGGTGTGTTTTTGTGTAATTGGCACGTACAGGTTGTTGACTGTGACTCTCTTTGCAGCATTGCAGTGCTCCTGTAACCGGACCTGAGAGAGCGCAGGCAGGAGGCCAGCACTCAAAACCAGAGCTAAGTGTCTTGTTGTTTTTCTTTCAAACTGCTCTGCATAGGCTTGCTGGGTGGTGCACTAATGCATGGATGTATGTGTGATTCAATTTGGTATGTTTATTTCCCCCTAATCACCCGGAATCCTATGCAATTTTTAACCCTGTACCCTCTACCCGGTGTTCCTGCTTCCCGTACCTATCCAAACAACGTTCCCTAACCCTCTTTCCCCGCTGGGGTTGCGGATGCCGGTGTAAGCCCCGAACTTGCAGGCGCCAAAACCCTAGAGGGGGTGGTTGGTTCGTACCACTCCTAAGCCTGGACTACAGAAGGCCATGACAATGATGTCCAAGTTTGTTTGGATTGTGTATGTGTTCATGCAGGTAGTACATTTTCGTGCATTCCCTACTTTCATGTGTCATTCCTCCTCCACTCCCCTGCCACTCATTCCAGTTATCCAGTGTGCCAACACCTGTCCCGACTGCATATCCCTGACCCTCCTTCCCCACCCGGGTCTCAGGGGCCTGTGTGAGCTTGACCTTGCAGGCACCCGGGACACAGTGGGGGTGGTTGTTTCGTGACACTCCCGCGCCTGTACATGGGACCTGTGACAGTACACATCCGTTCATGGTGCATCATCCTATGTTATGTACCACACATGGTTCAGATCCTGTTGTGACATTGTTTTACTGTGCTACCTTGGTTGTTGCATCATTGTGGTAGTACTTGGCCTTTGTGAGGTACTGCTATGCCAAGTCATCTACTGGAGGGTGTTCTGGTTCGTTTTTATGCCTTGGATTTTGTGATTTTGGAAATGAGTGTGGATTCTGAGGGTGCAGGCACCTTTTTACACACAAGGTGGGAGATGGTGACGAAGGGTAAAGGTGATCCTGTGGCCAGGTGGAATTGAGGGTTGAAGGCTCCATGACCCAGGTGCAGTTGTTCAGTGGGTCATGTTCATTTGTGAGGAAGGGGGGGGGGTTGTTGATAGTTGCCTTGCCCTGCAGTGTGATGGGAACCCTGACATTGTAATGGTGGTATCCTATGCACATGTTGTGTTCTGCTGATCAATGCCTGTTCATGTGTTGTGTTTACCTTTCAGGTGCGATGGGATAGTTATGGTTTGACATGCTGGGGTGTACACATGGTGAATGTTCACATGTGTTGTGTAGAGAACACCGATGGTCACTTGATTGCACATGCATATGTTGAGTGCATGTCCTTGCTGACCCACATACTTGCACTCTGATGCACTACATGTACTCCCACCCTTGCATATCCACGTGTACACTGTTTGCCTTCTGGTGCCCACTGTGTCCCTGCAGCACATGTTCTGTGACCAATTATGGATCCTGTACATGCCTAATTTGCTTTTTGATGTGGTCTGTCGCTTAGATGTGATGCTCAGGGTGTGCATCACACACAATGGCTGTTCACTGTGCTTTGCGCTGAGCAGTGTGTTGCAGGAGTAGGACACAGCACACAGAAGCTGCAGTGTTGATTTTGCAATGCACAATGTGCATGTAGACAGGCATTCATTGTTATGTTACGTCTACAACTCTTGTAATGCATTTGGAAATGACTTATTTTGGGTGGGGGGTTGTTGGTCTGTCATTTCATCTGATTCCAGGTCAGGCATCATTGTCTGATGCCACTGTACATTTTGGACATGGCAATGTGTACCTTATTGTTACTGTGTTGGTGTATGGGTATTGCTTGCCATGTCATGTTGTGGTTTGGGAGGGTTTGAGTGACATAACAGTGATGGCCATGGCCTGTTTTGCAGGTGTGTGTGATGCACACTTTGCATGTCAGGGTCATCCGCTTCTCAGAGCAACTAGCTGGGGGTAGATCTCTCTCCGCGGCAGGGCCCTCCTGCAGGAACAGCCTTCCTGCCTCACTGGAACTTGAGGGGAACCATCTCCGATTCGGGAAGCACCTCAAGACCTTCCTCTTTTCTTCTGCTTTCTCTCTGCCTCTCCTTTGCGATATTCTTCACTGGAACTGCACTGGATCTGCAACTGGGCCACTCTCACCGACCTCGGTCCCTGGCCCAGCCACTCTCCACTTGCACTGCCTCCCTGGCAACCCCTGCACTGCGGTACTGTCTCTCTATCCCTACAGCCCCCCCTTCCTAGCACTTGTCTGCACTTACCTTTGCAGTTGCCACCAGCTGACCTATGTATTTGTTTTTTGGTCTACTTCCCCTGTACTGCACTCCCCCCTCCCCTTCCCCTTGCACTTTTCCCTTCCCCCTACCCCTGCACTTGCACAATCTAAATGACACCTGGCCTAGTAGTATCGTTGTCTGTCTTCCCTTGTTCCCCCCTCCCTGCCTCATCGCACCTTGAAATACTTGTGTATAGGCCATATCATGTCATGTCATATGTGTGCCTTTTGGTCACACAGGAGAGCTTGTGTTTAAGTAGCTAGGGACGCAGACAATGTGGCACTTCCATGGCAACTATCTCAGGGTGGTAGGGTTGTGACAGTTGTCTCTTTGTCATCATCGATTGTCACCTGGTATGTGCCAGGCCTGTGTGCACTCCGCAGGGGGGGGAGTTTAGGTGAAAAATGTGGCCACAAGCTGGGTCCGGGCTTCCTCGCCACGTGCCCTGTCCCCTCCCATGGGCAGCGCCTGTGCCTGTGGTTGGGGATGTGGGGGCACCACCATGTCCACCGGTACGCCCTGCTGTGTTGCAACATTGTGCAGGACACATGCTGCCACAATGATCCTGCACACTACTGGTG
Organism: Ambystoma mexicanum; assembly: GCF_040938575.1. Taxonomy (NCBI): domain Eukaryota; kingdom Metazoa; phylum Chordata; class Amphibia; order Caudata; family Ambystomatidae; genus Ambystoma; species Ambystoma mexicanum. Next base: position 477,981,165 of record NC_090927.1, on the reverse strand, counting down.
GTGCATAGAGTAGCTGCCCGCCAGAGCGGTCAAGGGAGCGGAAACATGACTATGGCCCTGGTTGCAATATGGGCGGCGTTGTATCTTACCTGGGGTGGTGTGGTGGGGTTCCGGATTGGCATCATCATGGTTGCTCAGAGGGTAGGCACTGTCCCCTGGATTGGTGTAAATGGTTGTAATTATTGTGGTTTGTTTATTTGTGTGTGTGTGACATGCATGCATGTGAAAGGGCATTTGTGCTCAACTAGGAGCCATGTGTCGCCATGCTGCCCAGCTTCCAGGGCCTGGCTCAGGGCGGACATTCTGAATATGAAACTGTCATGGGTGGAGCCAGGGTAGTTTGCATAGACAGAGGTGATGATTCCCATTGCATCCCATACCACCTGTACATTGATGGAATGCCAGTGCTTGCGGTTTCGGTAGATGTGCTCAGTGGCCCTAGGTGGACGTAGGGCCACATGGGTGCAATCTATGGCACCGAGCACTTTGGGGAAGTGTGCCACCCTGAAAAAATCCAGGACAACGGCCTGCCTTTCTGCGGGTGTTCTGGGCATGTATATGTGCCTGCGGACTGAGGGGCGCCCTGTCATGATTGCCAGTACCTGGTGTAGGCAGCGTCACTGCGTGGCCTGTGAGAACCCCCCCACTATGGCAGTAGTCCGCTGAAATGACCCAGTGGCCAATAAATGCAGGACATTGAGCACCTTCTCCAAGGGGCTCAATGCTTGGGAGCAAAGGGTGGGGGGTGTAAGGTCATCTTCCCACTCCCTGACCAGGTCTAGGATGACATGGGGTGGAAACCTATACCTGCCATAGACCTGGTCGTCAGGCATCCCAAAAAGGCTTGTCCGTGGTGCGAAAATGCGTGCCCTGGCTATTCTCCTCCTCCTGCGGTGTCCCACGATCAGTGCTGCGACAAATGGGGAATTCATCGTAGCTGTATATATGTGTTTGCTGTTTGCGCGCAATTTTATACTGTGCGCGGGGACGCTTCCGCCTGCCTTCGTGTGGCGGACGCGTTGATGCCTGTGTGCGTCTTTTGGCGTGCGCGGGTTTCCCCTATTCGGATCCATGAATACGGGTTGTTCGCGTGCGTGTGGGCGTTCCGTGTAGTTCCCTGCAGTACTTCCCCAGTTACGCCTTCTTTTTCACGCGTTATTCCCCATTCTGCGTGTTACGCCCACTGTTCCGCCCACTTTGGTTGTGTGCGCCGCGCTATGTGCGCTTTTTCTGTGCGCGTAGCGCACGCCGTGTATGCCTGCGTGCGCCATGGCTGGATTGGGCGCACAGACAGCGGGAAACATGCGCAGCGTCTTCCTTGAATCACACACGTGCGCGTGCGCTGCGTTTCTCGCGCTTGCGCTCCCTTCCGCCTACTTGCGCTTGGTTTTTCGGCGCACGTTTGTTCCATGAATCGACCCCTTAGTTGCAAATCAACTTTGCTAATGTGATCTTGTGTTGATGTATTTCATTTGATAAAATTAACAACACCCCGGAACATGGATTTGCTAATGTGCAACTTTAAAATACATACATCACAGTTGCACAGTTTATTAAACAGCTGTTCTAGGATCCAGGGAAAGGGAGGAAGACAAAGGAGGAGCTGGAGAAGAAATGGAAAACAAGAAGGTTGGAAAATCTGTCCCAAATGGAAATTGGTGGTAAAGCAGTTCAGAAACCAACATTTACAGGACCCCGTCAAGTAATGGGAATAGCATTTTGTATACAATAAAAACAATTCCAAGATGGCTCCCAGAGTTGATTTTTAGGCGTAAACATAGAGAAATTACTATGCTGCAAAGGGGATTGGGAGGGATTCGAAATTACCAGGACTAGCGTTAACAAATTGCTTGACACCATTCTTCAGTTGATATCACCTTGTCCCATTCCAGATCCTCGCAAATCATTGTGATTTGTGCTTCTTTGGATTTTTCGTGGTTCTGGCTACCTTTGGACTCAGAGTTTTGCTGGCCTTCTCTCCTCTTGTTACCCACCTTTCCCTCCCTCCATTCATCACGTTCTTCTGTTCCACCTTGCCCCACCTTCAAGGTCTTTAGCATGCTCAGGGTGCACTCGCCTTCAGCATGCCTGCCTTTGCATTTCCCTTTTTGCTCTCCTGATCCGCGGCCCACCTACTTTTCTCTACCATGGCTTCTGGTCTTTACCACACCATCTGTGCATCCCCCATGCTCTTTCGCTGTAGAATCTTCAAGAACCACTGGGGTCCTCTTGCTAACAAGGCTGTATATTTGTGACAGTTTTTCCCTGAAGATTCAGGGTTTTTCTTTGCTTAACACCTGGGCTATGGGGACATGGACGGTCAAATAGATGTCAAACGGTCACCGTTTGCAAAACAGCTTCCACTGTGTTCTTTAAATATCTTCCTGGTGTTAAAACCCTTTCCTTTTGATGCTGGCAGTTAATGTGTGTTGTTTTACATTTATTAGGGTTCATGTGAATAGCCTGCCCCCGACCTTCCCTTATTTATCCCCCCCTTTTTCCCTGAGCAGTGGAACTCCAGGGTGTGACATTCACATCAGAGCTTTAGGGTCTAGTAGAAAATTTGCGCCAGAGACTACAGAAGCTAACACCTAGTTATAACAACGCCCTGAAACAACTAAGGTGTATGTCTTATAAAGTTGTACATTAGCACATTCGATTTTGTTACAAGATCATGTGTTTGGGTGAGGTGTGAGTGAGTTAGTGAGTAAGTCTTGACTTTGAGTATTTACTGTGTATTCAGCCACATGTGTTTTGGTGTGTTTTCCAGTTTAGTTAAGGAAGGGGTTTGGGTACAGTGCAAAAGAGAACTGGACCATGAGGATTTCCTATTATCTGGTACATAGTGTTGGGATATTTGAGATGGTCCCTGCATGATGTTGTTGGCCTGCATAGCAGTGGCAGGGTGCATGCAAACGTACGTAAACACTGGGCCTATGCTTAGGGCATTTTTTAAGTCGAGATCTACATAGTTGCATGTGTATATTTTTTCAATGGACTTCTAGGTTTGGGCATGCATATGGATTCGACCTTTTTATCCAACAAACAGTGTTTCTGTGTTGTAGTCATCTTTTGGTTGTTAAGTACTGGTTACTTTAATGGGCAGGTGTGAGAGTGGGTGTGAGTCTAATGTTTGTAGGTATGAAGTTCCACAGTCTGAGGGCAAGACCAAGGAAGCCTTTTTTTGCATTTTTGCTGCTCTTATCTGACCATGGCCTAGCTTCTTGTGGAGCGTCGGCCACCAACGATGGTGACCTTGTCGGTCAAGTAGGTTTCGTAAATGTTGCAGCTGCTCCTGAAGGTGATGTGCGCTTGTAAGGAATGAAAAAATAACCTTTAGGCAACAAACTAAAATACGTATGAGTTTATCCCCAAAAACAACACTTATGTATTGAAAATAAATCAAAGTATTAGGTAACTATTTACTGTTACATCCACATGAAAGACGCCATTTTAGTGTTGTTCTTGCTGCTTTTGTCTCGTGCGGTACACACAGTAAAAAACATCCTTTGAAAACTCCTTGAAATAACGCAGGCAGCTGACCGAAAGGTATCTTTTCCAATTGACCAACTAGTAAATTAAGATTGAATACTTGTACTGGTGTATTGCAATAACTGTTTATGAGTATAATAACGGAATAGTTTAGTCTTTGAACAGTAATTGAAGATCAAAACAAGTGAAGCATATAATTTTAAAGCCAAAGGCGTAAACCGCCCAAAGAGAGTAAAGAGCTGACCATGGATGAATCGTAGGATACTCATATTTTCATAATATTGCTAATTCGCACAGTTGAAGTAATATGCAGAATGAATAAGTGAAGTGTTGCAAAATGCCTTATAAACAAAATCAACTCATATAATATGTCTTTACAACATCCAGCACAGCTGAAAAGCTCTTTCTAAATTAAAAATACTAAAGTCTATTCTGAAAGAGTTACAAAAAAGAATAGGTTAATAAGATATATTTCTATTTTCCAACAAGATCAATACAGATACTCCATAATCATTATATAACGCTATTATAGAAATAGACTCCAGTAGTTAGAAATAAGTGGGCAATCCTGAAAAGACAAGCCATGCGTTCGTTTTCCTTATTGCATCCCAATTCCAGGTTTGAACATGAAAACAGAATGAAAAATGCATATGTTAAGCAGTCTGATAATTTGACATTTCAAGAAGGTAGGAACTAGGATCTAAGTACACGGTTCCACAAAGAACTAAACAATGTATCTCTGATCTCATAATGCAACACATAATGTCGGTTACTGTTTCAGTAGACATTTTCTTATGAATCATTAAAGTAAAAAACGGCATGTTCTTAAAAGAAAATGTTTGTAGATCATTAATTTTGCCTTTTGTCATTACCTCTTGATCACAATTACACTGAATAAAACAATGATATTATATTAAAAACTCAGTAAAACAATAAAATGGTCACTGGTTACCTAATACTGGATACCTCTCATTTTCTTTAGACTTGTAAAATAGATTTAAATTAGTTCACTTTCACTTTAAGTGTGGTCGCTATGACTCAGACTTATATAAAGCAGTCCAAAAATCATATCTCAAGCAGTTCCTTTGCTACAATGCGTTATGTATGGTTATCTTTTTATGTTGACATCTTCCAGGCCGTATGAGACTCTGTTATAAAAGGTCCTGCAGTTAATGATAGTGCTTCCATGCAGCATGCTGGGAATGAAAGTCAGATATCCAAACCCAAAATAGGTGCCCTTCTTATTTTGCCTGTGCAGCCCTCCAGGCCCCTCAATATGATTCTTGGTGACATCACTGGCTCCAGGCATCTTCTCAGCTGAGACATCATTTCCAACTCTCTCAATGTTAATATCAAAGAGACACATGTTTAAAACGTAGACGTGCCAGGACGCATTGCAGATGCCGCTCCAAGTCCACTGTAATGTCCTTTTAAAGTTTGGTTAGCCAATGAAGATATACAGCCAATATTCGTATATCCAAAGCATACACTACAGCTACACTGGAAAATAGCACCTACAAAACAATACATACAAAAACGCATACAGTGAAATATAACTGTCAATATAAAGCTAATTGAACAGCCATATTGCACTTGCCACACACCAATGATTAGTACATCGCTGTGCTTTATCAACACAATGCCTGTGCATGAAATGTCAAGCAAAACAAAGAATAAAGTGCTAATCCTGTTGTAGGCTACCCCCGAACCATAAAATACACACTAAGACAACAAACTTAAGAGCAGCCCTAAGTATACCAAGATCCGTGCACATCTCTGGCTTCAGACTCGACGCCCACTGGCTCCCGTATGGGACATAATTGCCCTCTGAACTCTTGTCATTACCCACAAGTGCCTCTCAAACACCACCCCCAAATACCTAGCCTATAAAGTCAACATAGTCCAACCCACAAGACCCACTAGAACCATTTACTCTTACTGTCTAACCATTCCAAGATTTCTTCTAAAAAGATCATGGCTTGATATGTACTATTAAAAAACCCATAAAACTACATAAATAAATAAGAACCACAATAATAGTAAAAACAATGACTCCACCCAAGCAACTACCGGCCCAATATGCCTACAACAGAAACACAATCATTGTTTCTAGCTGAACAGAATAGCACCAAAAAATAAAGACATTTAATATTCATTCATGCAATCGAAACAACTCTACATGTACAACTGTATTGGTTTGAAATGTCTTTGGATCCACACACTACAACCCAATTGTCCAAAGTCTTGTGTTAGTTTGTTAACACTTTCAAATCAGTTCTAAAACCCACTTCAAAAGACTCATAAATATCTGAAAAAAGAATGTGTACACATTACAGATTAAGAATGATTATCCGTTTAGAGAATCCTAGGTAATAAGAAATCATAACAAACATGTCTACTCTTACTGTCTAACCATTCCAAGATTTCTTCTAAAAAGAGCAGGAGGAGCGTGCTTCCCAGTACTAGCGGCCAAACAGTGGAATGGCCTTCCTCTTAGCATCAGGACTGAACCTGCATTCTGGTTCTTCAGAGCGAAAGTAAAGAGCTGGCTGTTCGGGAAGCTCCAAGAAGGGTCAGCTCCTGGCCCGTCTGGCCTCCCCCACCAGCTGTAATTCCTTACACCTAAAGCTGTAATTCCTTACACCTAACGCTGTATCTTCTTGTTGCATTATTTTTCCCTATACGACCACCCTGTAACCTTTGGTCGACCTGCACTTAACGGTGTAACTGTACTTCTTCTTGTTTGTCAAATCTGTTACCTCTTATAAGCTTTAAGCGCCCAGTTGCCCGAGGGTTCGGTGCGCAGTACAAATAAAGAAACTAAAGTAAACTAAAGTGATAAGAGTTACACAAACACACTGACAAACATCCTATCAAACCAATCATGGCTTGATATGTACTATTAAAAAACCCATAAAACTACATAAATAAATAAGAACCACAATAATAGTAAAAACAATGACTCCGCCCAAGCAACTACCGGCCCAATATGCCTACAACAGAAACACAATCATTGTTTCTAGCTGAACAGAATAGCACCAAAAAATAAAGACATTTAATAATCATTCATGCAATCGAAACAACTCTACACGTACAAATGTATCGGTTTGAAATGTCTTTGGATCCACACACTACAACCCAATTGTGCAAAGTCTTGTGTTAGTTTGTTAACACTTTAAAATCAGTTCTAAGACCCACTTCAAAAGACTCATAAATATCTGAAAAAAGAATGTGTACATATTACAGATTAAGAATGATTATCCGTTTAGAGAATACTAGGTAATAAGAAATCATAACAAACATGCAGATAACTTTAAAGTAGGTACTTTAACACACAGGAAAGGAACACATTAACCATGTGCTCTAAAGTCCATACCTCAAGGACCATCTTCATAAAAGTAATAAGTTAGCAATTAAAACGTGCTTGCAACTCCATATTATGTACCTAGACCCAGATAGGTAAAATTAATTTCCTTTCACCTTTGATTAGGTACACTTCCAGAACAATCCACCCAGTCATCCAGTCAAAAAGATTGAACTTCTCCCTGTGTATCCGTCTTTTTTTAAACTTATTTGCCATTCAACAACACACATATAAGAGCAATCATATCTCTCATGAGGATCAGGAAAGCAGTTGAAACCTTCCTCTTCCAATCATTCAACTCCTTTCACCCTTTGTACCCGCTGACTGTTCTCTTCTTCCTTTGTCCCATTATTTTGACCGTTCCCTTCCCTGGCACACTCTTCTATCTCCTTATGTGATTTTTTTTCATCATGAACCCTGCTCGGCACTACCAAGAGGCAATTAAGCTTGTGGGCTACACAGTAGAACAGAAACATAAAGAAACACGTCTTGCTCAAAATAGGAAACATCAAGTACCTTCATTGGTCACAACACTAACCAATCCTATATCTATAGGGCACCAAAACTCCATTGTCTTACACTGTATATTGGACGAAATACATAGACATAGAATATTCCTAATATGTTCCACACACACAAAGAGAACAGAAAATACTAAAAAAGAGGCAGCCGTAATTAAGTCTTAGGACATCATGCCTATCTGTCAAAATACCAGCCATACAAACTAGACAATACTCCCTTAAATACCCAGGAATTACTGGGGATTTCATTTTAACAGTCAATGTTACTACCTATAAAAACATTGAATCTAAAAACATTGGGATTGACAACTTTAAGGTTTAATCTATCATTAATCACAACATAAAATAAAATAAAACCCAAAATGCTGCAACATTAACTCACCCTCAAAAATTTTAGGTAAAAAATGAAACATACATAAATATGTATATTTCAATAATTTACAGCTCTGACACAATGCATAGCAAGCATAGAATAACTTCTAAATAGTCAAAACAGTACCATTTAATAACATAACGAGAGATAATATACGCTTGCATTGTTATACACCCATTTAGGCATTTCTCCCTCTGTCCAGGTATCCCAAATCTAAGTGCTTCTGCATTTACTGTCTACTGCTGTATCCCCATTTAGGTGTTTCTCCCTCTCCAGGTGTCCCGTATCTAGGAGCTACATTTACTGACTACAGTCGTATCCCCATTTAAGTATTTCTCCCTCTATCCATGTCTCCCAAATCTAGGTGCCACTGTGTTTTACTGTCTACTGTTGTATCCCCATTTAGGCATTTCTCCCTCAATCCATGTGTCCCAAATCTAGGCACTACTGTGTTTTACTGTGCACTGTTGTATCCCCATTTAGGTGTTTCTCCCTCAATACATGTGTCCCAAATCTAGGTGCCACTGTGTTTTACTGTCTAATTTTTTATTCCCATTTAGGCATGTTTCCCTCTTTTCAAGTGTCCCAAATATAGGTGCTACTGCATTTACTGTCTACTGTGGTACCCCCATTTAGGCACTTCCACCTCTATACAGGTGTCCCAAAACCCACAGCTACTGCATCAACTCTTGTGCTCCCACCATAAGCGTTCCTCACCCTGAGCAGGTCCCCCAAGGCCAGATGAGTATAGATCTACTGTTGTAACCCAGTTGGACATGTCCCTCTCTACTGAGCCAAAAAACCCAATGCATCCTTCCCACAGGATAGACACCATGCCACACACTGCCCAAATCATAGCTGCTCCTGAAGAGACCCACCACACCCTAACCCAACTGTCCCCAGCGCACAGCGGGTCACACCAACCCTACACCTCATCTTGCGCCCCCCCCCCAATCTCCAAAATTCCAAGGTACACGTCCATTCCCCTGGCTTGTTCAGCCCCACCTTCCCCCACCTGCTACATCCTCCGCGTAGATCCCACTCTGCTCAATCGAGATCGGCACGATGGAGAGTGGGAACTAAAAACCTTGTCCCACATCTTTGACGTCCTTTTCATCATGCTGATGATTACAAGCCCATTGCACACAAGGCCTTCCCACCCAGCTACAACCTTACAGTTTGGAACAGATGGTGAAGGAGTGGAGGACTGGCGATCCTACACAGACACCAATTCCCACTAATAATCAAGGACACCTCTGTCAACACCACAGACTATGAATCCCTTCTGGTTAAACTCCAATTCTCATCCTCAAAATTGCACAGCTTCCTACTCACCTACAGACCCCCTGGCTACAACAGAAGCTTTTTATGTAATTTTATTGTTTTTAAATTTATTTATTGACTTTAGTTTTGTGAAAGAAAACAAACTTTTTGTTAGTCATGTTCCGAAATCTCCATGTATTTCTATCACACTACAAGAAAGGCAGGAAAAAAAAGGGAAACAGAAGAAGAGAAGAAGAGAAGAACAAGAAAGAAGAAGGAGAAAGAAGAAAAGAAGCAAAGTCTTTAACTTCTCTCTTCGGCGTCATGCAACAGGCTAACAACGATAATTTAAGAAAATGCCAGTCATCTGTTCTTATTTACAATTTGTCATCCTGTGGGGCTAAACAGCAACTTCGGTGATTGTGGTAGTATCATGTCCATAAAATTAATAACATAACACGTTAGCTGGACATTTATCCCCGTTATTAGGTAACTCCACATTCTATCATATTTCCATTTTTTGGAGCATAACGTTCTAGTTGCACGGAGCACTGGACAGCAATCTTCGGGCACTCAATTATCAAATGTTTAATTGATTCCACCTCTATCTGACAGAATCGACAAGTATCATTCTTAGTCGTTGGATCTTTTATTTTCATCAACCTCTCTTGCGTGTGGTATAGGTTGAGGCGTAGTCTTAGAAACTGATTGCGATGATAATTCGATGGAAATTTGGCAAGATATTTTGGCAATTCGCCTACTTTTTGCGATGTCAGGCCCAAGTCTATCGCTGTTGCCAGTGAGGCTTGTTTCTCTGTGTTGATGATCCAATTCCATTGTCTGAATTTTTCTTTTGCTAGTTGTGGAATATTTAGAACCAAGGACATTTTTATATCAGCGGCGTTCAGAATAGCCATTAATTTTCTTCCCAACTGTTTAGTAGGGAGGCAGATGCATCATGACTTTTGTTGTTTAAAATGAGGTATGCTTTTGTTACAGGTGTTTGTCTCATTTTTCGGGGAAGTGTTATCGATTTCCACAAGAAAAGGGAATGTAAGGATTCAAGACCCAGCTCGTGCCTTATTGCCACCATTGAGACACATTGCGGGAGTTTGAGAGCTTTACGCCAAAAGCTCCCTTCCAATTGTGACCAAAAATTTGCATCGATATTCCACCCTGTTTCGCAGGCAAAGCATACCGCTTGGGTCACTTTATTCTGATAAAAGGTTACTAATAGTTGTAGTGTGAATTTTCCATATTTTGCATGCAGTTTTAGACCTTGCAATGCAAACATTCTCATGCGAGATGAGACCTCATTGGGCCAGCTCCATTCTCTAATCGAGATGTTGAAAGAGACTCCCAAGTATCGAATTGCATCTGTCTAGTCAATGATTCGTTGTATACTTTCCACCTAAAGATCTCTTTCTTCGTTTTAGTTTTATGTCCCAAGGCGATAACTTGTGACTTTTTCACATTTACGGTTAGCTGATTTGCCGTTAGGTAGTCTTGCAGAGCTGACAGCAGTCTTTGTAGACCTATTTCAGTGCTGTCAAGCAGCACTACATCCTCTGCGTAGATTACGTGGCTTAAGTGATTACCATTTACTTTGGGGGGAAAAGACCGTAATTGTGCAAGTGCTGCTGGAAGATCTGATATAAAAAGTTTAAAGTGCAGGGCTGCCAAGGGGCAACCCTGTTTTACACCTTTTGTGGTTTTTATGTCTTCTGATAGTTTACCTTCTGCATTTAGACGCACGCGAATGCTGGTGTTTGCATGTAGTGCCATCAACGGAGATAGTAGTTGATTTGGACAGCCCCAGGTCTTCAATTTCTTCCACAAGAGCTGACGATTGATGCTATCGAAACCTTGTTTTAGGTCAATGAATGCTAGAAACAGTCTTTTCTTGTGTTTTATTGCATCCAGTTTGACCAGATTTAATAGCATCAGGTTGAATTCCACTCCGACTCCTTTGGTGAACCCAGTTTGTCTTCTGTCATAAATCATGGCGTCTTCTGCCCATACTGAGATTTTTCTTTGGAGGAAGGTGGCAAATATTTTCCCCATAGTGTCTAACAATGCTATGGGACGATAATTTGCCGGATCGTCTCGGTTTCCTCTTTTAAAGACTGGGACTACGACAGCACAAGTCCAGGAGACAGGGATCATTGCCGTTTGGGCTATGTGATCGAATAACACTTTGATAAATTGCGCCCAATTATCTTTACTTGCTTTTAGCATATAGTTTGAGATCCCATCAGGTCCAGCGGCTCGCAAGGACTTCAATTTTTGAATTGCATTTCTGATATCTTCTAACAGATTTGATCACGTCCCAATTGCAAGCTTCTAGTATAGGATTGGGAAGGTTATCTGCGTCATCGTTGTTGAATACTGCCGTATAGTACTTCACCCAGCTAGCGGCGTTCACTCCATTCGCTAGAGTGCTCATCTGATTTAGATGACCAGAGTTTATGATTTTCCATATGTTGCAGCTATCTTTTTGAATCAGTAAGCTTAGCATCAGTTCAGCTTGTTCTTGTCCCCCTATGCTGTAAAAATACTTGAGCCAATTTCGATAACGTTGATGTCTCTTAGCCATCAGCAAAGTTCGATTTTTTTCCAGCAGCTTCTTTAACATTTTTAGATCTTTTTGTAATGTTTTCTTAGCTTTGCGTAGGTCAGGGCTAAATGGATGTTTATAGCTTCTGGGCATCGACTTGTGCATACAGGTGAACTGTTTTAGTAAAGACACATATTCTACATGTGAGCTATGGGTACAGGTGTGGATATAATCCGTTGACAGATTGCCGATCTGATTGCTGTTTATTCGCAGTTGATTTTGAGCGCTGTTGATGTCTAGTGGCGTTACATGGCTGGGTTGACATCATTTATATAAGTTCTCCCAGGATACCACAAGTGCATCGTGATCGCTTGATGTAGATTTCTTTATTGATAAATTTGAAATATGAAAGTGTAGATTTTCAGAAACCCAGATATAATCCATAGTTTTCTGTAATTCCCCTCGGTGCCAAGTGGCGGCTGCAGGGATGTCGCCTCTGGTGTATCCGTTTAGCATTACGCAGTTTCGTGTCGTTAGCTCGTAATCCCATTTAGTGCCACGATCTGAAAGTTCCGTTGGAAATTTTTGCATGTCACTGGGGTTACGAACTTTTGTTTCGTCGAACCATGTGTAGTTTAGATCACCACACACTAAGATGAATGGATCTGTGAACGATGTGTAGCAGCTGTCTATTTGCAGTGTTAATGAAACCAAATAGTCTGACTCTGAGATCATTACAGGGATCCAGTAGGTGTTTATTAGCAATAGTTGTTGTTTTTGTATATTTCCTGACTGGTCGGATGTAGATATTTGAAGAGTGAGTGCCTGAACAAATAAGTTGGGGGTTTGAATTTCTATCACTTCTCAACCTGAGGAGTTCTTTATCATGGACAATAGACCAGTAAAAGGGCGTCCAAATTGTTTTTTACCAGCCTCATTTAAGAATATCGTGTAGCCATCGCATGAAGGGATTTTGCTGAGCCACATTTCTTGTAAACATATGAACACACTTTTTATATCTTGTGGCCCTCCTTCTTGAAACAAGTGGGCAAATCTTCGCCTATTCCATGATGTTAATAGTTGGGTCATGCCTTTTGACCCTGCATGGTCCTATACGTTTCTTCTTTGTTTGTTTGTTTCGGCTGGATGCGCAGACTGTTGTTTGAGTTGTTTCCACAACACTTCTCCTTTGGCATTGTTGGAAGAAGGATGCTGGCTTTTCTCATATGTGGGGTTGTGGAAAGACTGCTGCTCTTCAGACACTGATAAATCAAATCTGAAGAACAATAAGTCATCTTTTGCATTTAATAGTGGCCTTGCTACGGTCTTTGACTTCATATGTAGGATTACCCAGTCAGATCTTGACTCTGTTTTGTATTCTACTATTGCAATGTCATCTGATCTTATGTTTCGTAAGGCAGGTACATAATGAAGCAACCTCATTACATTAGCTCTGTTTAAATTTACTTCGTTTTTGTCCTCCAAGATATTTTCAAGTTCCAGTTTGCACCAACCATCATTTACTGGCGCTTTCTGAGCCGATCTGTCTCGACTACTTTGGTGTTTCTGATTTTGCAATTGCGCATTAGTGTATTTCGGATTAAGTTTCAGTACCGGTTTTACTGGAGCTCCAAAAGATTTAATTCGTGCCCCAAGTCGATCCTTGGAGTTGACAAGCTGTTCCTTATTGCACCCAAGTGGCCGCAATCCAGATGGCCCTAGTGGGTAACGTTCATTCTGAGCGAACTTGCCAGTGATGGCTTCTTCCGGTCTCTCATCGCAATTCATTTCAGGGCCTTCACTTTCAATCGTTGCACTTTCTGGTTCCTCTTCCTCGTCTACTGTGTAAGTTGATAGATCACACAGATTTATTGAATCATTTGCAGTAAGCTCCACTGATGAACTAATGTCATCCCACCCACGTTTTGTAGCCTTACCTAAGGTGGTTGCAGGTGCTTTTAGTTGATTTTTGATATTATATTTCTTTTCTGGCTGATTGAGCACCGAGATGGTTTTTTCAACTTTAGGTCGTGGAGGCGTGGTCAGATTTCTTATACATTTTTTTGCATTGTTTGTGCATGGGCGTTTTGGGGCTGGGCCCTTCTTCGTGTTTCTCACAGTTTTTGATTGCTTAGACTTCAGCAGCGCTTGAGCATCTGTAGATCTTATTGATTTGGCCGAACCAGAGAAAATTCCAAACGAGGCTCTTTGGTCCAATACTATTGCTCTGTTTTGTTGAGCGTTCGAGGATATGGACTTTTCATCGTTAAGTGACTTACAGGATTGTACAGGAAGTGCCCCTTTACTCGCCAGGGCATTAGTTTGTGAGTCAATGGGAATGTTCAAGCTCACTGCCATTGTCACTCCTTTAACCATCAATATGGTAGAGTTTGGAGCTACTACATTCTCCTTGTTTTTGTTTCTCATGTCAAGGTTTTTCATGCCTCTGAGAGACTGCAGAGTTTAACGCTGTTTCCGTGCATGGCATCACAAGTTGGTCTAGTTGAACATTGCGTGGTTTGTTCATGTACTGGTCAATGTTGTGGTACATACAGGTCGAGGCTGCACTGCGACGTTATGCCTAATCCACTTTGTGCATTTGACTAAGGCCTCTGCAAGATCAACTTTTTCACGTGCCTCCCGTTTGGTTATTTCGTTCAGGCGAGAATGCCACTGATGTGAAGTTGAAGCTTCTTGGTCCAAATGACTGCCTAAGTGCTCATTGAATTTTTCCAGAGATGTCAATTTGTTGTTCACAGTAGCTTGTATAGAATTCTGATCATGCACCGTGTCGTTCAACGACTCGTACAGTTTCATAAACGCCATTAAAGCAATGGAAGTTGGTGCTAAGACGTTATTGTGAATCTGGATACCAGCTGCAATGGAAATGTTCCCTTTAGTATTTGTGGGGTCGTCAACTTGATTACTTGTACACATCTGAGATGGTCTGCTTCATAACAGGTTGTATTCAGCCCGTCCTGTTTGAGTTTCATCAACGTGGTATCAGTTCTTGGTTTACGTGAGCCAGTTGGCTGACAATCATCCGATAGGTCTAGGTTGATCAAGCCCACTGTAATTGGATCATGTCTGGAGGCTGCTTTGTTAGCAGAGTGATTAGGTTCTTTCAACATCATGCTCACTTGTCAAAGTTTATCGCGTCCCTTATCATGTTTATTTATGAAGCTGTCATTTAGGCACTTACGCATGAGAATGAAATCAGCTTTTAAACGTGCCGTCAGCCGTGCTTCACGGGCAGCAACGTCATGAGTCGTGGAGGCGCTTGCATTGAGTGTTGGAAAGGGTAGAAGTGGAGACGCCGCCACGACCATTATTTTGGATTCATCAAGCGTCAGTACTTCTTTGTCACTGGCGCATAAATTGCCTGCAGAGTCATTTGAGATGTTCGCCGCCTTTGTTTCCTGGATGTTTAATTGTAAAATGACATTGTGTTTGCCTTGTGTCTTATTGGCTGCCTTGACGACTTTTGAACTATCCAGTTTGTTAGTGGATCCTCGTTGCATATCATGTATTTGTGCCGATTCTTGCGGTTGTGTAGAATTTGTCTGCAGTATTGACGAATTCACTGTTCCAACTGACGGTGACCGCATCGCCAGCAAGTCGGCGTCAGTTATATCGAACAGAAATGTTGCATCCGATGCATCCAAGTATACTGTGGGCGGAGGTAGCGGCCTACTATTGCCTGGAAGGTCTTCAGAAGGAGAGTGGTTTACACCTTTACTCGTCGAGTGTTTGAGTTCAACCGTCAATGGAATTGACGATCTGCCATTGTTCGGTAGGTGTTCTGGTGTGGTAATCTGAGGTGCGGGAGTCAAGGTATCCAAGTTTGACTGATGTATGTCATCGACCGCTGCCGCAGCTGCCACAGCATTTTCTGCAGCTATTTCTGCTGCTAGCTTAGCAGGTGTATTTGCTGGAGTAATGCTAGGCGGCTCGGAGGAACCCGCCGTCGACAAGGTAGCACTAACAGATGTTACAATAGCTAGCGAGTTAATTTTCGGCAGAGGCGCATCAGCTGCTATGCATGTCTCGCTTACCTTTGATTTTGCTGGTTTAGAATGCTGCCTCTGCAACTGCAGCAGGCAGTTGTGGGTGTGGGGTCCAATACCTGTTAAAGTTGCTTCAAAGTCACTAGGGGGCATATCAATCGATAGACTCCCCGCGCGGGCTGAGGGCGGTCTGGGGCAGACTGGGCAGACTGGACTCACTGCCGGACTCCGCGCCACGCTCCAAGCAAGAGATTACTTTAAATAGAAGCAGAAAGAGGACTAGCACGCTGTAACTGCAGCTCCTCAGTGATGATCACACAAGCCACACAAGCAGAGTTTCGGGCAGACTGGACTCACTGCTGGACTCCGCGACAGAAGTTTTGCAGACACACTCTGCAACGCTGTAACAACTAACATCATCCGACATCCAACACTTACTATCCTATGTGACTTCCACATCTGCTCTTCACAGACAACCTAGAAGCCTTCAACCTGACACAACGCATCTCCACGCCCACCCACACTGAAGGTCACACCCTTGATGCTATCTCCAGCACCACAAACATCATATCCACACTGCCTCCACACCCCCTATCATGGACAGATTATCAGCAATCTTCTTCTCCGTACAACTGACCACTATGACCCGCCCCCAAAAGCCACACCTGACCACCACCGGCCTCCACACCTCTCACTCCACTATGGAACAAAGTCATTATCACCCCAGATCTAGCCCACGCCCTCCTCACCTCACTCCCAGCACTCTCATTCCAGGAAGGCCCCCCCATCAAACTCTTTGACCATTGACTCTCAAGTGCCCTCGTATCCCTCACCCCAACAAAAGGCCCTCTCAGAGATCAGAGCCAACACCACGGAGTACACTGCCAACCTCAAATCACTAAAAGACCCCAAGCACTGTCTGGAACGAACCTGGAGAACCATCCCTGCGGCCCAGAACAAAAGCACCCTAGCAAAACTAACAAGAACATATAGATTGGAAATCAGAAAATCCAAGAAAGCATTCTATGGGAACAGAATCTTAAACTCTCGCAACCCGACCAAGGAAATGCATTGAATCATTTCTGAATTCAACTCTCTGGGCTGCTCTAAGCCCCCCACCACCCCACCCATCCCGTAATCCTTATGTGACACTTATTAGAACACTTCCACAATGTCGATATCGACAGACACTCCGCCATCATCTCTAAATTTGAACACTTGCCCCTGCGTCCTACCCATCTCAGTCCGACCCCTGTCGAAACCCCCTTTCAATACAAACCTTCACCTCTATCTCACACCAGTGGTTCCTATCAATCCTAGCACAAAGTCGCCCATCAGGATCCCCTGAGGACCCCTGCCCACCCACCATCCTCAAAAACATTTTAGCCTTAACCTGTGCAGGCAGTATTGCAACCTCAATCCTCAACCACTCCCTAACATCGGGATCCTTCCCGGAAGCCCTAAAAACCTTCTACATCAAGCCCCTCCCCAAAAAACCTACAAAAAACCTACACTCGACCTACTCCTCCCGCAGACCGACTGACCCATCTCCAACACCGCTTCATAGTCATACTCATGGACCGCACAGCATAGAAGAAGCTCAGACTTTTCACTGAAGCCAACAAACCCCTGGATCATGTGCAATCTGGCTTCAGACTGCTCCGAGGAACAGAATCCTCCATAGTGTCCATCTGGGACGATCTAAAAAGGATAGCAGATGCAGAAGGCTCTGCTGTACTCATCCTTCTCGATCTCTTTGCCACCTTCGATACCGTCGACCACACGATCCTCCTAGACAGGCTTGTTGGGTGTCCTGACCCACGTTTAAGCTATCCTGCTACAACATTTGGTGCTGTGGGCTTAGAAAATTCAAGATGGCGGAAAACCCACATGTGCGCCGAAATCCAGGAAAGCTGCGCAGTTTGTGCGCCCACCAAAATGGTTGCCTCACTTGCCACCCACCAGTGCGAGAATGAAAGGCCGGGTTGCCATGAGGGAAATGGGTTGCCAAAGGAAAAACAGTAGCGCCGGTTAGCTTCAAAGCGCTTTAAAACCACCATTGGACTACCCGCACAGTAGTCTGAAACCATTGGGAATGGCAATGCTGATTGCCAAATGCAACCTAGAATTGTGGGGAATTCATTTCTTAAATCCCAAAAATGGGTGCAGTACCAGTACTCACCACTATCCAAAAGCCGGCGTTTTAAAACCACTCTGTGTGTTTTTCTGAAGGCAAGCAAAATGCCTATTTCAAACCTTGCAACATGTGCAAAATATTCACTGAACACCAGCAGACATTTGGCAGAATGGAGTTTTGTGTGCCTACAAAATCTGGGAAATGAAGAGCCCAAAAACAATGCTTATAACAAAAATGCTATGGAGTCAGCAGCTTAAGCCTAACTACAACTGGATTTAAAACCACCAAAATCGAAAATGTTAAATTAAATGAGTGACCTATGTTTGGTGTCACATGCCTTTGTAACTGTTGAAATGTCATAGTTTTGCGCTTAGAATCAGCATTCTAGCTGCATGTGTAAAATTACAAGTTATTTTAAAAGCAACAAAAAGTTAGCTGAAGGTCTGGCTTAAGGAACTTGATTTTGCCTAGCAACTACCCATCAACAGTGAAACTTGAGTCACCACTGTGTTCCCAGGCCAACCTTCCTTTTGCTGCCCAGGCTAAGGATATGCCATCTATCTGATAATTGAATTTCCTGTGCTCTGCCAGAGAGTGAACAAAGCCCTCTCCACTCAGGCAAAGGTTTTTTATTACAGACGTCGTAAAAAGTGGCTTCCTCCTGGAGAAGCTGGGAGGAGCACTGCCTGTGAGAAGCAAGCTGGCTTGGCAGAAACTGGAAAGACTGGTTTCTGTACCATGTGACCTGAAAAGACACACCCCTGCAGCAAGGATATGGTTTTATAAAAAGATGAATAACTCATAGAGCGGACATGTGAAAATTTTATAAATGATACCATAATTCTTGTGATTTTTCTGCCCACAGTTTAAGACGTGGTAGGAACCGGTGGTATGTTCAGGGGGGTTTTAGCGGAAAAGTGGATATTACTCTAAATGTGTGCATGTTAAAAATCTGAAACTTCATCAGTTAATGTCCCTACCCCCTGCACACATGTATGTAAAGTTGGGTCCATGTCGGAAATTGGAAAAGCAGTTAAAAAGTCAATTATGTACACTCTTTGAATGCAAGCTCCGAGAATGAGCAGATTTGGACATAGACATGGCTAAATTCAGCCACACCATGTATATGTAATTTTAAACAAATGTGTACCTGTGCAAATATGTTTTTAGGTCAGATATAGATTGTGTGTAAAGTTGACAGGGGTGGGTTCTCTGTATCATAAACAGACCTCATCCTGATGACACTTCATTTCATTCCCCCAATCAAGTAAGAAATGGAAGTTTGACCAATTAGAAGCTGAGAGAGAGGTAGGGTCAGTGATGCTAGAACACACCCACATTCTAAACACATAAAAGCAGACAGACAGGACAGATAGGGGATTCATTTTTCATCTGCCGCTGAAAGCTCTGCCGGAAAAATCCATACTTACCTCCATCAAACTCCAGAAAGCCAAACTAGAGACTTCAATCTATCCAGAGCAGAGAGACCCAAAGAACCGGTGCCTAGCAGAGACCAGACCCCTGTGAGCAGTTCCAGAGGCCAGGCGCTGTGAGCAGAACCCGGAAAGACCTGACCAGACTGAAGTCCGTGACCAAGTCGCTTTCCTGTTCAAAATCTCTTGTGAGTACTTAGCAAAACTCAGAACACATCTCTTAGTTTAAATTCATCTAATTCAATCTATTTAACCTAAGTAGAACTGCCTCCTAGCTGTCACCTGTCATTCTAGCTGCAAAAATTTGTCACTTGTCATTTTGAAAAAGTGTGCGTTTAAAATTTACAAAACCAAAAACGACCTTTACTAAATTACTCATATCTCCGCAACCGTTTGGGCTAGAGACTTGCAATAACTTTCATTTGGAAGCTGAGATCCCAGGCTTTTCTAGGACCCCAAAACGGTAGAGATAGTCCTTGCGGTTCCTTTGTAATAGCGCTCGGCGCATCCGCGAATTTTACCGCGATTTGCAATTTCTTCACATGTAAAAACTGCTGCTGTTTGCTTTCCATTGGCCAGAAATTCGTTTAACCTGCTAACTATCCCTGCATCATTGCTAGTGTGAGCCTGGACTAATATTAACTAGATACCACTCACCCTGAACCTCTATAAGGGAATTAAAAGCAAATTTAGCATATTTCTCATTCATTGCCAGCACATATCCAAGCATTTGCCTGTGTTTTCAAAACTCCTATCTGTTTTCTGTAAGCTTGCTGGATTGAACTGATTACATTGATTGCATTTCTGAGAACTGTGTGCTTTCCTCCCATTTCCTTGCATTGCATAAAGAGGGGGGGAGTGAATAGCCAGAGAAAAGTGATTACATTGTTTGGTTGAAATCATACTGAGTATTTTCTGTACTGCATTCATTGAATATTGCATCCACCTGAGCTTACATAAAGCATCCTCTACCACATTATACTTCTGTACCTATTTACCAGTGTGCTACCTTATCCATTTCATCTCAACTCCTTAGTAATTATAAAGAAGTGGGCTAGTGCCAGATTCTCTGTTGTTGATCTTTATCATATCAGATTAAGTGTGCTATTCAATTATTAATTTATTATAAAGTGTGATATATATATTTTAATTTATCAAATAAACCTTTTAAACTCGCAAAACAGAACTACTTCTTGGCTCAGTGGGGTCAGGGGGATTCCAAGAGAGGGGTGTTATACAAGGGTAGTCATCCAGGACGCATGAACTGGACCTAAAGATATATCAATAAGGGTTTTCATTCAGTATTCTAGACTAGGCGTTAACTTGGCTGTAGTGCTGAATTGAATCCTCTTACAAAGTGGGGGCTCGAGCCGAGACGTTGGGTTAGATTTACCATTTGTGCAGCTTAATACAGTGTGCTAACTGACGGGATACATACATCCAGTCGGATCACCACGCTGCATTACGCTGTGAAGCATTCCTCAAAAGGGACACTCCAAGAAAAGTTCTGTTCTGCAAAACTAAAATACTAACTTCTGTAAGTCAGGACAGAGACCAATCTCTAGAATGACGACCTTAGTAGACATGAAAATGGCCAGAGAGCACCTCTTGCATAAGCTATTTGTGAGAGGTGAATGGACCGAACAGGGCCAGGATGTGTGGTTGCAGGCCATCACACAACAGGTCACTGAAACAGGGTCAGATATATATAGAGATCAGGGTCCCTTACATGTGGCCCTGAGTGAACTATATTTGGCTCCTAAAGCCAAAGAGGAACACAATAAGATTGCCAGGATAGCAGCATACCTGTACCTATATATGGGAGACATGCAGGATAGATGTGCTGAAAGCCAAAATCTGGCAAATAGGCAACAGATGGCATTACAGAAGGCCCAATCTGATCTGGACTCTTCTGAGCAGAGGCTGCAGAGGAGCCAGGAGGCAGAAAATGATAGTAGGCAATATATCATTAAAATAAAAGAGGATATGGATGTGCTGCAAAAGGAAAAGTCAGAACAGGATACCAGATTTCTGGCCCTGCAGAAGGAGCACCAAGACAGTTTGGACTCCTTACTGCAGAGCCAGAAAAAGCTGGAGCAACAATTAGACTTTAACAGGGCATGCACGGAGCAGGTAGCCACCTTGCAAAGTCATCTAGATAGAGTGAAGGTAGAGAGCAACAAGCTGATCTTGAAAGACCTGGATACCCAGGCAGAGTTTGATGAGGAGCGCCAAAAAGCTGGTGCCCTTCAACGGCAAAGGGACGACCTGGCGGCACAAATGCAGGCTCTTAGTCAGGAAAGAGACGCCTTAGGCCAGGAAGTCTGCCATTTAAAAAGAAAAATGGAAGAAAATCACCTGGCCCACCAGGGGCTGGGTGATCTCCAAAAAGAAAACCAGAACTTGGTAGAGCACACCAGAAGGGTGGAAGATGCTCTAGCAAGAAAGGAGCAGGCCAATAGGGACATTGCCCAGGAGGTAAACCTCCTGCAGCAAAGACTGGCCCAGTTCTCCAGGACCAACCAGGAAGCACAGAGGAAGAATGAGGCCCTCTGTCAACACAATGATAGGCTCCAGCAACAGGTAGCGATGCAGGAGAAACTGATAGAGTCGAGTAAGGCCTTAACAGAGGAACTGAAAGCACAAATGCAGGCTCTTGCATTGCAACAGGGAGCAGGGGCGGATAGAGATGAGGTCCGCTGGGAAAGAGAGATTCCTGACCATAACCGCAGGAGCCCTAACACCAGGGGCCTTCATCTCCCCCAGTCCCTGGACTCTACCACCCCCATGTCCCCTGGCGCACATGAGCACAGGGCCGCAGGGATGGCAGATCACTATCCAGCTAAGAGTATGGGGCTCATAGGCCAGTACCACTCAGGAATGGAGGGGTGGGCATCCGGGTATGGGCACCCAAGTACAGTACAGTTCAATGGGGAACCCCAGGAGAGTAGGCCCATTAAGGGCATCATGAAAACCTCTGCCCAGTTAGGTCAGTGGAGGGGGTACCCATCAAATCCTGGCAGCAAGGAGGAATCTGAAGACTCCTCTGAACTGCGCAGGACACAGGAGACCAGGTCCCCACATTCTGCCAGCCATTCCCAGGCTCGCAGAATCCGGGAAAACCTGGAAGAACAGACGGGAACCTCTGGGAGCAGTGCCTCTGAGTCCGAGGAAGAATGGACAAGGGTTACCCGAACCAAAAAGGCCAATAAGGCAAAAAGGGCCTTGCTTAAGGACCCCTTAAAGCAGATTAAGGCGATCAGGAGCGTCATCACGCCTTACCATAAGAACGCTAAGTATTCTGTTTGGGAGCACTTAGAGTTGTTTGAACAAATGATGGAGACTTTCCATTTGAAGGACAGCCAAAGCTGTATTCAATATGTAAAGTGGACATTCTCCCCGGAATACTCCAGTTTCTTTGCGGGGCTGGAGGACCAAAATCATTTAAGATGGTCCACATATAAGGCGGCCATCCTGAAACATTTTTCTGTTCACAGAAATCCTCAAGAGGCTCGCAAGGCGGCCTACAATTTGCAATGTGGGGAGGATCAGGCCCCACGAGAATTTGTGCAGGAGTTAAAGCGTGCTTTTGCGCAAACCACCAGAAGGGTGCGCACAGATAGTAGAGAGTTTGTCAATACATTTTTCCATGCCTTGCCCAAATATATCATGACCCAGCTTGTAAGGGATTTCCATGAGAAAAGATCTTTAGACTGGGTCATTGAACAGGCTACCCGGATCTATGAGGTGCAGAAGCCCATAGAAAATAAAAGCAATGCCCAGAAAAACCCCAAAGCCAACAGCACCCCTGCTGCTGCCAAGGTGGCAGAGGTAAAGGTCACCCCCGTTTTGGATTTGGAGATGGGGGGGCCTAAAAACCTACCTGCACCTAATAATGCTAGGCCCAGAAGGTCCTCGGGCCAGTCACAGACAGGGAGCCAGGGAGGCAGCCCCACAAATGGGGTCCCTCGCTCTCCTGACTATGTAAGTCCTCGCTACAAAGGTAACAGACCCATCCTGGGTTATGTGTGGACTCCTCCAGCCCAAGGGGGGGGATCCAGCAAAGCACCTAACCCAGGGAACTTCCCTCCAAACTTCCCACAGGAGGGCAGAAATTTACCAAACCCTGGGCAGAACTTTTTCCCCAGATATCCTCCCGACTTTCAGCCCCAAAACCATCCATCCTTCTTTCCCCAATTCCCTGAGCCCAGACCACTGAATCCGGGAGAGGGGAGGCCAAGGGTGGAGGGGTACCCAAATCTTCCCAACCAGGGGTACTACCAAAGAAGGGACAGCTACCCTTCCCGGGATCAGCCCAGGGGAGAAAACAGGGCCCCGTATCAGCCTGAGCGGGTTTCCCAGTTAGAGCGCCAGGTTCAAAACATGGCGCGGGATCTGGGTCACATACTGAGGGCTCAGCAGAACCCTCAGATGGGCGTGCCGGCGCAGAACGCACCCAACTCTGGACCTGGTGCTCCAGAACAATGACGGGGGCAGCACCCCGATAACTCACCGGTTCCCAGGGAGGAGGCACAAGGGGAAGGGGGGTGTAAAGCCTTGGAGGAAGCTTCCTTCCTCACTTGTAAACAGCCCCTGGAAACCCAGGAACCGGAAACAAAATCTCTTGCCCCTGAAAGTCTGCCTCCTAAGGAGCAGAGGGGGGGTAGGAGAAACAAAAGACCCAAACAGACTCAGTTTGAGGAGGAGGTACAGATCTTCCAATTTGAGGGAGAGGGATCCTCAGAGGATCCTGGGAAAAGGATCTTCTCCTTCAGAGAGGGGGGAACTCCTCCCAAAGAAAAATGGGTCCCTAGGGATGCAAATCCAGACTGGGGAGATGTGGAGACTGAGCTACCGCCGCCCACCATCTCATCCCAGAACCAACAGCAAGAAAATCCCCGGGTTCAAACCCATACTGGGGACTGCCTCCAAAAAGGGGGGGGCAGCCCAGAACCGGAACCAGGGGAACCCACAATGGCTCTGATCTCCAGTTGCCAACTTTTTCTTTCAGATTCCCAAGGCTCTCCACAGAATTCTGCCCAAATCTCTTCGCTATCGATGTCCAAAACCAGAAAATTAGCCCACCAGTTGTCCAAAAATGTACATTATCTGTGCCCCCTTGAGGAGAAGGAGGGAAGATATTATGCCCCGGTACAAGTACAGGGACAGGGTACAATCTCGGCACTGGTGGACACTGGATCTCAAGCTACCCTTCTGTCCAGAAGGGCCTTTGATGAACTGAATGCAGGAAGGGGAGAGAATTACCAAATTCCTCTCACCTCTCTTCCTGGACAACTGCAGAACTTTGACGGGAAGGAAATTCCCGTTGAGGGGACTGCAGACTTGGACATTAAGATCGGGCGACATAAGTTGAAACACCCGGTCATAGTTGTGACCCCAGAGGGCACCCCTTGTTTACTAGGGAATGACCTCCTGAGAAGGTTGTCACCCCTAATAGATTGCGTAAACAAGGTCCTCTGGACTCAGACTAGCCGACCCATAAAATTAAAACAGAGTGTCAACCATGTTAGTTTAAACGGCACATGCCACATGGTTGAACAAAAATCTGACCAAGTAGAATTTCACTTCCAGAACAACCAAATTCCAGACGTGACGGTAATAGCAGTAGGACAACAGACTGGTGATGGGGGGTCCTCTCTATTTCTGAAAATCAACCTTCCTTCCAGTCTAAAGTGGTATTCCACGCTGGAAGGAAACACTCTGAAATTCTATACTAATCCACAATCAGAAACCCCCACTCCTATAGTCCAGAAAGATGTGAAATCAGCTCAAAGCCTGGCTGATATTCAGCAAATTGGAGAGCAGTTGTTCATCCCTGTTCAGTTAAATGATGGGAAGGACTCTGTTCTCGCTCGAGTGTGTGTGAACAACGGTAAGAGCTTCATCAGCGAAGCCATGTTCCGCCAACTCCCAAAAGATCCAGCCATTCCCACCTTCAAACTGATAGACAAATGGGAAATGGACCTGGAAGCACCTGACTCCAAACATCTCCTGCCAAGCAGGTGTATGCTCAAAATCTCCATTGGCAACAAGAGCATAGTCCATAATTGTTGGGTCGTGCGAGACGTCACTGCCGCCTTTTACTTAGGCAGTGACATTCTCAATCGCTTTGCCATCAGTTTGGACCTAATAAACTTCAAAGCTTGGTCCCGATTAGCGGATAATCCCATGGGCTTTGATGATCCAGAAAAAGCATTTAGGTCAGCTCAATTGCTACCTTATGCAGTTGAAATTCAGGTTAAAGAGGGAGTCACCATCCCAGAAAGGACCCGACAATTCTCCCTGGAAGTGAAAGTTAAAAGGGGACAAGAGTTGAAAAACCCTGATGCTTACATACATCTAAATGCTTCTCTCCAACAGCAAGGGTTGGGGGTAAACCCGACTCCATTAGTCAACATAGAACATGACCCCATTCTAATAGAGGTGGATAACAGCGACTTAAAGAGTATTACTCTAGCCGCAGGCACCATTATTGGAATGGCGGTTGATGACCGACATTTCTCCATTGATCTTGTAAATGAACTGTTAGGACCAATCCCCAAGGACTGTTTTGACAGTGACAGTGAGGACAACACAACACCAGACAGGATTTTTACCCGGCATGGGGGGAACTTCCTGGTGTACACTTCCTGCCCCTATGGTAAGGAAGATGTGACTTGTGACTTCAGGAGGGATGAGGTGATTTTCCAGGTCCATGAGGGCTGCCTTTCCCACCTGAAGCCTCCAGTCCAAATCAGCACTCTAACCAGGGACTTCTCCACCCAGCTGGAGGAGGCCGCTGAAATAGCCAAACCAGAAGTCTTTCCAGGCTTCAGGCAGATGGTGGAAGAGAGAGTGAACCTAGCTGATGCCTGTGTGACTCTGGAACAAAAGCAAAAGTTGAAACAAGTTTTCTTGGATTTCCAAGATCTCTTTGCGGTAGACTCATATGACTGTGGTCGCACTGACATCCACACAACAACAATCCCCACGGACCCTGGCATGACTCCTGTGTTTGTGAAGCAATATCGCTTGCCTCTCGCATCAATGGAGTCCCTTACTGAAATAATTAAGAACCTTGAGTCCAGGGGAATAATCCGTCCAGTCCACAGCACCTTCAATAATCCGGTGCTGGGGATATTAAAGCCAAACGGCCAGTGGAGACTCTGCGCCGACCTTAGGGAGCTCAACAAACGGGTCCATACTTCCCGATGGCCTCTGCCCTACATTGACCAAGGGCTGGCCCAGATCCAGGGGTCACAGGTATTCACTGCAATAGACCTGACCAATGGATACTGGACCGTGCCTGTCAGTAGGGAGGACCAATACAAGCTGGCTTTTACCTTTGGGGGCCAGCAGTACACATGGACCCGGACTCCCTTCGGATACCTCAACTCCGGCAATGAATTCAACATTTTTCTACACAAGGCCATGCCCGACTTGGGTGCAAGGGGTAACCTGGCTTATGTAGATGATGTCCTCATCAAAAGCTCAACTGTTGAGGAACACATAGCGGAGATCCGTTATGTTCTGACACAGTTGAGGGCCGCCGGAGCAAAACTTTCCTTTCAGAAAGCACAGTGGTGTAAAACCCGTGTTAACTTCTTGGGGCATGAGATTACTCCTCAGGGTCTTTGTCCCCAGGAAAAGAAAGTGGAAGCACTTCAGAAACTGAAAGACCCCACAACTCTGCGGGAACTAAGAAGCCTCCTTGGACTGACTAATTACAGCAGAAAGTTCATTGAGGGCTACGCAGAGATCACCAGACCCCTGATTCATCTCCTGAAGGGGGGGGTCAAGTGGGAATGGGGTCCAGAACAAGCCGAGGCGGTAAAACAACTCAAAAGAAGCCTCTCACAAGCGCCTTGCCTAGCTTACCCTGTCAGAAACAAGGAGTTCTTCCTGGAGACGGGGTTCTCTGATACGTGCTTGACGGCAGTATTATACCAAAAGCATGACAAGGTCAATAAAGTAATCTCCTATGCGAGCAAAACTTTATCCTCTGTGGAGGAAAAATTCAACGATTGTGAGAAGGCACTCCTGGCAACGGTATGGGCATTGAAGAATTACCGCCCGTTTATCCAGGGGGAACACATCATAGTGGAGACTCCACACCAGCCTCTGCAATATCTCCAAAGTGATAGAATCCGGGCCGGAAATGTGAGTAATTCCCGAATTACTTCCTGGATTCTGTCAATGCAAGGCTTTCCTGTGGAGGTCAGATATGGCCAAAACAAGAAGAGTCCCCTCGCGCAAGGTCTGGCTGACTTGCATGATTGTGCCAGAGAAAACTGTCTCGAGGACGAAAGTCTAAAAATAAAGGACAACATGGAGGCATACCTTAATTCCCCCCACAAAGTCTTTGAAGAAGACAAGTGTGAGGGAATGCCCACTGTCTATGTGGATGGATGCTCTTACCATGTTGACAACAACGGGGAGAAAGAACTGGTGGCCGGCGTAGGGACTGCATGGGTGAATGAGTCCCCAGAACCCTCCGCTGGGTACAAAATTGGTCCCCGAAGTAGTCAGGTGGCAGAATTGATGGCTGTGCATCAGGCCATCCTCACTGCTGTCCAGCATCAACTCCACGAACTGGTCATAATCACAGATTCAGATTATGTACGGAACGGGTTCGTGGAGCACCTGGTTAATTGGAAAACCAGAGGCATGTTATGTGCTAACAACAAACCCTTGAAACATGGGAAGTTGATCCAAAACATTGATGATCTGGTCACCTCGAATGAGATGACCATCTATTGGAAAAAGATCAAGGGTCATTCCAAAGTAGAGGGACCAGACAAAACTGGAAATGACTTAGCTGATCAGCTGGCCAAAACCGGGGCCATCCAAGGGGATCTAATTGAGATTGAGTCCCTGTTGGGGGAAATCCAGGTCACTGCCATCACTAGGTCCCAGACAAATGCTCACAACGACCTCTCAATTGCACAATGGAGTAAGGAGACCCCTGATGCTGATTTGATTACTGCTCAGAAGGGGGATCCAATAATTGGTAAATTTTACCAGCACCTTGAGGACCCTGAGAACTTTCCCCTGACGGATACCGATTACATTGGGAAAGAGGACCTAAGAGTGTTGATGAAATGTCCCAAAATGTTCCGGATCCAAGACGGTTTGTTGGTAAGGAAATCCAAAGCTGGCCACGATCAGTGGGTGGTTCCTACCTCATTCCGAAGCCTGATGTTAAGTCACGCCCATGATGCGGCCACCGCCGGTCATAGGGGGTTTCACACAACACTGGAAATCTTAAGAGAGGTTGCATACTGGCCACACATGGGCCAGGACCTCAACCAATATTTGAAGGGTTGTCTTGTGTGTGCACAATTTCAGCCGACATCCCTCACACACCGGGCGCCTTTACAAAAGAGGGGAATGACACTGCCATGGTCGGATTTACAAATCGACTTTGTAGGCCCTGTGATTCGCTCGGCTAGGGGGAATAAGTACATGTTGACCGTCACATGCTTGTTTACCAAGTGGGTGGAATGTCTCCCAGCCCCAAATTGCAAGGCAGAAACTGCAGCTGCTTTGATGATTAACCACATCTTTTCCCGTTTTGGTCTACCTCAAAGGATTGAGTCAGACAGAGGTAGCCACTTCACCAGTGAAGTAATGACAAAGATGTGGGAGATACTGGGGGTCAAAAGGAAGTTGCATATTGCTTATAGACCAGCTTCTTCTGGGGCAGTAGAGAGATATAACCGGACAATTGTGAGCATATTAAAGAAGTTTGTGGCAGATTCTGGGCCAAGTTGGGATATCCGATTACCTCTGGTCCTAATGGCCATCAGATCTACCCCTTCATCTGCAACCAAAATGTCACCATTTGAGTTGATGACTGGGCGCAAGATGGTGCTTCCGCAGCATTTGCTCTACAGGACCCAAGAGCAGACACTGATAAATGCCTCCACTACTCATGAGTATGTGGAGAATTTAAGGAAACACCTTCAACATGCTTTTGCTTACGCTCAGCGGAATCTAGAAAGATCGACTGATAGCATGAAGACCCATTATGACCTGAAAACTTCCAGGAAGGAATATCAGGTGGGAGACCGGGTCTATCTATACAACTTCCAAAGGAACCAGGCCAAGCAGCGCAAATTTTTGCCTACATGGAAGGGACCCTTTGAGATCGTCGATAAGATCTCCCCTGTGGCCTACAAGATCCGCACCCCCAAAGGCGGTTCGGCAGAGGGGAAAGACAAGTGGGTCCACATAAACCAGTTGAAATGTTGCCATCCCAGGCACACTCTGCAACAACTGGAGGAATCCTCTGGAATCCTAGCGGGTACTGTATCAGACTAATTCAGTTCCAATCATAAAACCTACCACATCTAGTCTCTAAAATATTGTGATTTACATGAAACTGTCTCTAGTGATGCTGTTTTCTTTTTTCAAAATAAGAATGTAATGTTTTGGTATGATGAAATGCATATGCTGCCCCACTATCTCAACAGTGGTGGAAAAACGTCTATGAGTAGGTATTGCCGCTCTTCCTTTGTCGTCCTAGGAGAAAGAAGACCGGGAGACGGGCCAAGGAGGACGATCCGGAGACCGGGAACGGAGATCCAATGGGCCCAGTGTACCGCCCAATACTCCCATCAGGACCGGCGAGGAGAACCGATCGATCAGTACCGGATGGAGAAGAAGATGCTGAACTGTGCCATCTACAGAAGAGGAAGAAGATTATGCGGACAGACCGGTGCATGGGTCAAAACCCTTGTGCACGCGACTCCCCATCGACTCAAATTCAAAGTGCAGTCGCGTGGGGGGGACTTGTTGGGTGTCCTGACCCACGTTTAAGCTATCCTGCTACAACATTTGGTGCTGTGGGCTTAGAAAATTCAAGATGGCGGAAAACCCACATGTGCGCCGAAATCCAGGAAAGCTGCGCAGTTTGTGCGCCCACCAAAATGGTTGCCTCACTTGCCACCCACCAGTGCGAGAATGAAAGGCCGGGTTGCCATGAGGGAAATGGGTTGCCAAAGGAAAAACAGTAGCGCCGGTTAGCTTCAAAGCGCTTTAAAACCACCATTGGACTACCCGCACAGTAGTCTGAAACCATTGGGAATGGCAATGCTGATTGCCAAATGCAACCTAGAATTGTGGGGAATTCATTTCTTAAATCCCAAAAATGGGTGCAGTACCAGTACTCACCACTATCCAAAAGCCGGCGTTTTAAAACCACTCTGTGTGTTTTTCTGAAGGCAAGCAAAATGCCTATTTCAAACCTTGCAACATGTGCAAAATATTCACTGAACACCAGCAGACATTTGGCAGAATGGAGTTTTGTGTGCCTACAAAATCTGGGAAATGAAGAGCCCAAAAACAATGCTTATAACAAAAATGCTATGGAGTCAGCAGCTTAAGCCTAACTACAACTGGATTTAAAACCACCAAAATCGAAAATGTTAAATTAAATGAGTGACCTATGTTTGGTGTCACATGCCTTTGTAACTGTTGAAATGTCATAGTTTTGCGCTTAGAATCAGCATTCTAGCTGCATGTGTAAAATTACAAGTTATTTTAAAAGCAACAAAAAGTTAGCTGAAGGTCTGGCTTAAGGAACTTGATTTTGCCTAGCAACTACCCATCAACAGTGAAACTTGAGTCACCACTGTGTTCCCAGGCCAACCTTCCTTTTGCTGCCCAGGCTAAGGATATGCCATCTATCTGATAATTGAATTTCCTGTGCTCTGCCAGAGAGTGAACAAAGCCCTCTCCACTCAGGCAAAGGTTTTTTATTACAGACGTCGTAAAAAGTGGCTTCCTCCTGGAGAAGCTGGGAGGAGCACTGCCTGTGAGAAGCAAGCTGGCTTGGCAGAAACTGGAAAGACTGGTTTCTGTACCATGTGACCTGAAAAGACACACCCCTGCAGCAAGGATATGGTTTTATAAAAAGATGAATAACTCATAGAGCGGACATGTGAAAATTTTATAAATGATACCATAATTCTTGTGATTTTTCTGCCCACAGTTTAAGACGTGGTAGGAACCGGTGGTATGTTCAGGGGGGTTTTAGCGGAAAAGTGGATATTACTCTAAATGTGTGCATGTTAAAAATCTGAAACTTCATCAGTTAATGTCCCTACCCCCTGCACACATGTATGTAAAGTTGGGTCCATGTCGGAAATTGGAAAAGCAGTTAAAAAGTCAATTATGTACACTCTTTGAATGCAAGCTCCGAGAATGAGCAGATTTGGACATAGACATGGCTAAATTCAGCCACACCATGTATATGTAATTTTAAACAAATGTGTACCTGTGCAAATATGTTTTTAGGTCAGATATAGATTGTGTGTAAAGTTGACAGGGGTGGGTTCTCTGTATCATAAACAGACCTCATCCTGATGACACTTCATTTCATTCCCCCAATCAAGTAAGAAATGGAAGTTTGACCAATTAGAAGCTGAGAGAGAGGTAGGGTCAGTGATGCTAGAACACACCCACATTCTAAACACATAAAAGCAGACAGACAGGACAGATAGGGGATTCATTTTTCATCTGCCGCTGAAAGCTCTGCCGGAAAAATCCATACTTACCTCCATCAAACTCCAGAAAGCCAAACTAGAGACTTCAATCTATCCAGAGCAGAGAGACCCAAAGAACCGGTGCCTAGCAGAGACCAGACCCCTGTGAGCAGTTCCAGAGGCCAGGCGCTGTGAGCAGAACCCGGAAAGACCTGACCAGACTGAAGTCCGTGACCAAGTCGCTTTCCTGTTCAAAATCTCTTGTGAGTACTTAGCAAAACTCAGAACACATCTCTTAGTTTAAATTCATCTAATTCAATCTATTTAACCTAAGTAGAACTGCCTCCTAGCTGTCACCTGTCATTCTAGCTGCAAAAATTTGTCACTTGTCATTTTGAAAAAGTGTGCGTTTAAAATTTACAAAACCAAAAACGACCTTTACTAAATTACTCATATCTCCGCAACCGTTTGGGCTAGAGACTTGCAATAACTTTCATTTGGAAGCTGAGATCCCAGGCTTTTCTAGGACCCCAAAACGGTAGAGATAGTCCTTGCGGTTCCTTTGTAATAGCGCTCGGCGCATCCGCGAATTTTACCGCGATTTGCAATTTCTTCACATGTAAAAACTGCTGCTGTTTGCTTTCCATTGGCCAGAAATTCGTTTAACCTGCTAACTATCCCTGCATCATTGCTAGTGTGAGCCTGGACTAATATTAACTAGATACCACTCACCCTGAACCTCTATAAGGGAATTAAAAGCAAATTTAGCATATTTCTCATTCATTGCCAGCACATATCCAAGCATTTGCCTGTGTTTTCAAAACTCCTATCTGTTTTCTGTAAGCTTGCTGGATTGAACTGATTACATTGATTGCATTTCTGAGAACTGTGTGCTTTCCTCCCATTTCCTTGCATTGCATAAAGAGGGGGGGAGTGAATAGCCAGAGAAAAGTGATTACATTGTTTGGTTGAAATCATACTGAGTATTTTCTGTACTGCATTCATTGAATATTGCATCCACCTGAGCTTACATAAAGCATCCTCTACCACATTATACTTCTGTACCTATTTACCAGTGTGCTACCTTATCCATTTCATCTCAACTCCTTAGTAATTATAAAGAAGTGGGCTAGTGCCAGATTCTCTGTTGTTGATCTTTATCATATCAGATTAAGTGTGCTATTCAATTATTAATTTATTATAAAGTGTGATATATATATTTTAATTTATCAAATAAACCTTTTAAACTCGCAAAACAGAACTACTTCTTGGCTCAGTGGGGTCAGGGGGATTCCAAGAGAGGGGTGTTATACAAGGGTAGTCATCCAGGACGCATGAACTGGACCTAAAGATATATCAATAAGGGTTTTCATTCAGTATTCTAGACTAGGCGTTAACTTGGCTGTAGTGCTGAATTGAATCCTCTTACAGGCTACACTCATTAGGAATCTAAGACACTGCCCTCTCGTGGAGGTCCTCTTTCATCTCTAATCGCTCACAAATCATGCTCCTCTGCTCGTTCACCTCCACCTCACGAACAGTAACAAAAGGGGTCCCACAAGGAGCATCCCTGTCTCCCCTTCTCTTCAACATCTATCGAAACCCACTTCCCGCCCACATCCATTCCCAAAATCTTACCCACTACAACTATGTAGACAAAACCGAGATCTTTATTAAAATCCCAAAATCGCCAGGTTCCAAACATCTAGATCTGTCATCATGCCTCTCAGATATTGACTACTAGATTACGAACAACCACCTCATCCTGAATCTTGCAAAAACAGAAATCCTAGTCTGCGGGAAAACAGCACTCCTTCCCCAACCTTTTCCGTGGCCGCAATCCCTAAACCCCCAAACTGCAACGTCCACCTCGGTGAAAAACCTTGGATGCACACTGGACATGGATTTATCGATCTCCCAACACATCAACTCCATATCCAGAACCTGTTTCTTCCATCTATGCATTCTCAGGCGTATCTTCCCATACCTCACCATTTCTCTGCAATCATCTCCATCATCCTCTCCTGCTTACACTACTCTCTTTACCTAGGCGCACCAGTGTTTCAGCTAAGAGAAATGAAAAGAATCTAAAACGCTGTGGCCCGCGTGCTTATTAATCAACCTCCCAGAGAACACATCAGCCCTACACTCACTAAGAGTCCTCCATTGTCTCCCTATTGGTTGATCCACTACCTTTAAAGCCATGTGCATCACTCACCGGGCCACCCACAGCACTGGCCCAGAATTCCTCCAAGACAAAGTCAAGGACACTCAGATCTCTCCTAGTTGCCCCACATTACAACTCATCCAGACTGGGCGGATCCTTCATTTCTATCCAAGCGTCAATCCTCTGGAACTCCCTACCACTGCACATCCACAATATTGACAATCACTTGGCATTCAGAAAGGCCCTCAAAGCCCTCTCGCACTCTGTGCTGTCGATAGATGCACAGCAACACTGACTGACACACAACAAAACTCCAATCCACGACTGCCCCACGGATGCCAGCAGCGTTCACAGCGGCACACCATGACAAACCGTCATCCTCCCCCAATCACCCCATCTCCGACAGACGATCATACATCACCCTCCCCCATCCCTCCGGGCCCTGCTCCCACTGCTCAGACATTTGACTAGCGAGACCAGCCAATCGCACTGGACCAAGAAAAATTACATTGAAGCGGAACTCCATCCAAGCTTACAGTATACCTTGCACCACGTTTGTGGACGCAGGCCACAGGCATGGTCACCCATCCATGCATCCTAGAATGCAGCTATGACTGTGCTATTCCAGTCTAGCAGCCCACATATCGGCCCACATAGCCGTCCACACTGAAACCCCTGATGTACGTCAACACCTCTGCCATTAGCATACAGTGACAACCTAGGAACAATTTAGGTGTAGCTGGACACACATCGAATCTCCAGCACTAGTCTCTATCCTAAACCACCAACAGCACCAGCCCATGTGCCTGACCTCAGGACCTGCTTATTGGAGCCTAGCCAACCCACCTAAATCATTACCTGGCAAAATGCGCCCATACATCTTTTAATTTAACTCTTAGAACCCCCTACACATGGACTGCGGTCACTGAGGGCGTTCCAACCACAAAATACATTGAGGCCATACAAATGGGGAAAGAGTGCTATATAAATGACGAATACAATACAACACAATGCAAAAAAGGTTGAAGATGATAGAGCTATTCTTGCTATCAAAAGTGCATAGTAGGGTGATATCATGTTATGTCAAGATGTGCAATAGGAAAAATTGCTCACTTATCAAACATAAATAGGAGTTAATCTCCCGCAATCAACATATGATCTTATTTCTGACTCAAAAAGAGGATTGAACAGGCTCATGCACAATAAAGATATGGGGATGATACAATAATGACTATTCTGGGAAATATGCTAACAGGTAATCCCAACAGATTGAGGGTAAAACATATCTACAGCAAATTGCAGTATTTAAATATGAAGTACTTGAAAAAGAATATTATGGACTAAACCAACAAACAATGCAGAGAATCTGTGGATTAAAAGAATAAATGCTAACTCTTAAAACGTTAATCTTAAAACATTAGAAGACAATGAGAATCCTAGGCATTTAAGAATGACTAAGAGATATGCCCAAGTGAGAAACCTTCAAGAGAGTGGCAATGTGCATAAGAAATAGAGGAGACAGCTTTTAAGACCTATGCCACCCTTTCTTGCATCATATGATTGACATACTTCAGAGGGCCTAAGCCACTTTGAGTATGATGTTTGGTGCTACAATTTAGATGTGAAGATTTAATCTAAATTAAATGTCTGTATTGTTTTTCATTTCTTCATAATAACCACACCAAAGCAAAAGTGTGTTCATTATCACCTTTCTCCTGCTTGGCATATCTTCTTTCTGTGAGGGCTATCACGAGGGAGAGGGATGGTAACCCGTGATTACCCTCATGCATGTCAAATAGATGGGCTACCTATGACTGTGGAATTCAAACACAAAATGATGTTGTGTTAATTGAGGCTGGGTGCCTGACCTGAGGGCGAGGCACCCCTCATTGAATGAATGAATGAGAACTGTAATGACAAAGCGTAGGGTTTAGGGCAGTGCCCTGATATTTACCAGTGGTTGTCAGTACAGTGATTCCTGCTCTTCCTCGCCCCAGTCCTTAATCAACAAGAGTGATCTGTTCAACTGAGACAGATGCCTACTTTCCATACGAAAATAAGAATTTTGTTTAGTCCCCACCACTCTAACGGATCAGGCCTAAATATCCCTATGGAGCTCCTGTGCAATGGAAAATAGCAAACCAGAGATCAATGTTCATGCATGGGTGAGAGGAAAAGGTAGGCGAACAAAGAAGAGGAAGAGTAGAAATCAATGTAAGAAATATCACTGGTAAGCAATCATGGCAACACCACTTCAAATGATTGAGTTGAGTGTTTGGTGGTTTGGAATTCCTCTGTGCAGCTGCTTTCCATTTGCCGTGCATTCACGCTGAGAGGTGTGCAACTTTCTCAAAAACAACCCCCAGCGCGGAGTGTGTGTAGTGAGTCGAGTGTTTGGTGTTTGGTCTGAGCTGTGAGGCATACGGTGCTGTCTCAGGGACCGATTTACAACAGATTGCTTGAATGAGGATGAGGGGGAGCAGTGGCACAATAAACATTGGTGAGAGCCGACAGAACTGATTAGTGACACTGTATTCGCACATGGGGGCTGTATAACAACTTTATTTTGTTTGATTTGACATTGCATATGAGCTCAGTGGCAACAAGGAAAGCGAGTGGCAATTTGTATTACTTATTTTAAACAACATGTGTAATCATTGCAAAGTCGACATGAGTAAGAATAACAACGTGGCTGCTAAAATTGTGTGGAGGACGTTGAGACCTGGCTGATTAAGTAAATATGAATAGTTTTTAATACACCCAGTCTTTATAGCAAGTGCTCGCCGTGGCTATAGATTGTCGGTGACTGCGGGGGTAGAACACGTTAAACCCTTTGAGCCGACAGGTGATTAAATTGTAATCAAACAAGTAAAGCTGTTGCCAGCAAACTGAGTCAGTGATCGTTGGGTTTATC
The DNA here is from genome assembly GCF_040938575.1 of Ambystoma mexicanum. NCBI lineage: Eukaryota > Metazoa > Chordata > Amphibia > Caudata > Ambystomatidae > Ambystoma > Ambystoma mexicanum. The sequence continues at coordinate 477,944,449 of NC_090927.1, read as the reverse complement.
CATTGAAGCCGATTAGTGATCACAAGTTAATAATAATTCAGTTACTTGCTCAAAGGAAGAAATATGTATATTGTAATATACAGTTTCAGGAAGTTTTACGGTGATGCAAGGGGAATTCCGGCAATACATGCAAAGGAGGCTAGCAGTTTGTTGATAGAACCTACATAGACAACCCCCTTCTGCAATATATTTTATAATGGAAATAAATACATCTATGCAAAACTAGAACAGTTGTTCTTGCACTCATTTTATAAGTACTGCGCAGAGCATATATAGGCTTTGTGAGTACTCTTGTAGGAAGTGTTATGCACAGCATAACTAAGAGGTATGATCTAAGGAATGGGGAAGCTAGCCGCTTGGATATGGAAATGGCAGCAAACCTAGGATTACAGGAAGTAAATGTTAATCAGGCAATACAAGAACAAATTACTACTCTCCTTCCTGTGTAAGCAAAGTCCTACAGCCAAGAAGCTCAATCGCTTCCAGATACTGCAATATTGGAAATGGCTAATGGCATGGCAGAAGATATTGATATTTTGGGTCCTGTTTTGTGTGATGTACAAAGGAGACTGATGAATGCACGTTTAAGTTTGAATGATGAAATTCAAGCTTTAGATATTCCATCCACACGTTTAAGCATTTCAACAAATCTGTTTGGTTCCCTGCGGATCAGGGGAACTACAGCCCATAATACAAGCAATAAAGCACTCATACAGGACCACATGCAAGTAGAAGATCGCTCTTCTTTCCCTTTGCATGGAGATGATACTCTCTCTCATGAATCTACTCAAATTGGAGCTAGTTCATTGGCAGCACTGAATGTGGTTTGGAAATAATTTCTAAGATTATATGATACTTTGGTTGTAGTTGTTAGACAAAATAATTATGTGAGCTATTAAACATTAATACTCACTCTGAATGTATAAAAGCAAAGCATAATCAACCCCCTAAAGAGACTCTCTGTTTCAATAACACTATAAATGAGTTTGAACATGATCCATCAGTTATGGTGAAGAATGAATCTGGAAAAAAAGGAAATCCACCACCTGTGCTCATCTAAAGAAAATCGAAAACATTTTAAAGGAACTGTGAAAAATACTAATAAAGGATCTAGGAAATTCCTCAGAACAATCCTGTGGGCAACGCACTTTTCTGAACAAACGATATTGCATCGGTTCAATTCTGATATATAACATCCATAGATAATATTAATCGAGGATACCAACAATTGGCAGCCATGGAGTAGGCTGTGACTCCATCATGCTCTGTGATCCGGCAATTGATCTTCTGTAGCGTATGCTACCAGCCGACAGACTACTACATGAAAACAACAGCATGGGCATCTAAAGGTGACGGGAAGAGGATGCGTCTACCCGCGAGTGAGTTGTTTAAGGAATACAGGAGATCTGATACTTTGTATCACGGTCTGAATGCGGCCGTATGATGGCAAAAAGGCGGCCGCAACAAAACAAAGGGACCCGTGAAATCAGCTGGCGCGTCTACAGAACGGCTGCTGGAGTGGCGACCAATTACTGAGAAGAGAGGACGGGCGGAGGCTGGGTCGGAGCCACGCTGACTGCGGGCACTAGAAGACAGAAGGTACGGAACCCCGAGGAGAATGCAGGCGGTGGCACAGAGTGGCACTGCGGGAGGAGCGTACGGCGGCTGATTGCCGCTTGCGGAGATACAACTGCGGACCCGGCCCCCTGTGCTGGTGAGGAGCTGCCGTGAGGAGCTGCCGGGTCTTTTCCAGCAACGGTACCAGCAGCACGCGCACATGAGTGGTGTGTGCGGTTGCCGGCAGTAACGTTTGCAGAGCAAGTGAGGAAGTGAGGACTTGCGGTCCGCGACCGTAAGCCGAGTTCAGGGCACCGAAAAGTATGCTGCCTGCAAGATATGTTGCCAGCCAGCAGACAAGGGGCGACAGACAGGTTGCCTAATTAACAAGCAGCGCGGTGAATGCAGTGAGCCGCGTTGCGCTTACTTGTGCTGATTCGTTCTGTACCGCTCCCCTGTGGGCTGGCAGCACAACGCCAAGTGATGTAAGATGGGCAGACCCTGCACATTGCGAGGTTCATTAAAAGAAGGCACCCAGACCCCAGTATTGCGCTTGGGGAGACTCAGCACTGCTGTTGCGGTGCAGGGCGGACTGCACCCCTGCAAGGATCCAAGACGAGCCAGTTGTGGAAGGGGCTGAATAGTTATAACAGGGGGAGCGAGGGAAGGGACACAAGGCCCCCCACACCCTTGAAACTGGGCGAAATCAGGCCCTCCCGAGGAGGGGGACAGGATCATAAATAACCCCTTGGGGGCAACACACAGTGAAGAGGTGGGATCTGGTGTCCCTGTAGCGGCGCTGCGGACATTGGAGAATGTGGGGATATAATAAATGCGCACCGGGGTGGCCTGGATATCAGTTTGGGCTGAGGTGTGAGTGGCAATGAAGTGGATGACCTGAAAGAGCAGCATCTGCAACAGAAAATGAAGGTACGTGGGAGAGCACAACCCGCCTGAAATCTAAGTGCAGCGTATGCTGCCGCATATTGCGGCTCTTTGAAAGGTACGTGCCTGAGCCTGGATTGCCCGGGTATCGCTGCAGAGCTGCAGGGAATAGACTTGAAACGACACAAGGGGCCCCAGAACTGGACACGCAGACAAGACCGCATTATGTCGGTTAAAGGACTCAGGGCTAAAAGCAAACAACCCACAATGGACGCCTTTGCTAAGACGCCACAAACTCCCGCTGCCCCATTGTCGGGCCCAGCAACAGACTCCGCGGGGAGAAAATCATCAGGTCCTCGCGGCGATAACAGAACTAAGGAACACATGGGGGATAGCACTGGCGGACCTACGAACGACCTTAGAGAACAGGTTTGATGCAGTGGGAATTGAAGTTACCCTGCTTCGACAGGATGTCAGGGCGCTGGCGGAAATAACAAGTGGACTGGAGATTGCGGTGAAAACCAATACAGAAACTAGTACAAATAATGCGAAGGAGGTCCACATATTAAAGCAGCAGGTAGATAACCTGGAGAACCGAGCGGGGGCAGCGGAAGGAATAGCGAGAAGGAACAACATCCGTGTGGTCGGCTTGCCGGAGGGGGAGGAAGGCCAGGACCCCACAGACTATGTGGAGAAAATGATCCTGCAAGAGATAGGAGTGGACAAGTTGTCACAAGGGTTTACTGTCGAACGAGCAAATCGGGCCCTGATGAGAAAACCATGACCCGGGGCCCCTCCTCGGGCGATAATTGCGAAAATATTAAACTCTAAAGACAGAGAAAAAATCTTGGAATATTTTCGTAAAGGTGGGACGATAGAAAGGGCATCTACTAACATTACGGCGTATCCTGACTACACAATGTTAGTGCAAAGGCAGAGATACAGCTATGTGGCAGTCAAGAGGAGACTGCACGCGGCTGGGATCAAATACATGTTGTTGTACCCTGCGAGGCTAAAAGTCTTTCACAAAAGTAAAGCGTTCTTTTTTGAGACCCCGGAGGATGTGGTGGCGTGGCTGGATCTGTAGGGCTGCCCGGATCGAGATGAAGAACAAGACCGTGGGAAGCACGATAAGTGAGGGGGATGCAGTAAGATCATTGGGGTGCTGAGCAGGGGGGAGCCCATTACGTTATGTTTCAATATTTGAACAGCATTATTTCACTTTTGGACCTATTGATCCTGTTGGACTGGAATATAGATAATAATAAGTATAAAGTTGACTGGGAAATACTAGCGGTAATAAACAGGAGCAGTAGAATGAAGGCAATCTACCCCCCAAGAGTTAGTAGTAAGACAGCCACTAGGGCGGTTTGACCCTGCTGAGCCGCGAGTATGGGCTATTGCCAGAAAGGGCTAGCTGCGGGGGTGCCTGAGATCCAGGGATGGAGCTGGGCAACAGTTGGGGAGGGTGTTGTTGGGATGGGATAGGGAGGTGGGAGGGTGGGAGGTTGGGGAGTTTGTTGTGCTATTAGTGGGGTGTTTAAGTTGGGATATGAGCCTATAAAGACAAGTCAAGCAAGTGGATTTGGACCAGACAAGGGAAAGGGGAGAGGCAATTTGCTATGCCATAGGGGATCTTAAAGTGATAACCTGGAACTTTAGGGAGGTCAACAGTTACCTAAAGAGGAATAAGGTCATGCTATACCTACATAGACAAAAGATAGATATAGCCCTACTGCAAGAGACGCATCTGACAAAAGACAAGCTGGAGATCGTGAGGAAAAAATGGAAGGGGACAGTGGTGGGGTCGGCGTACTCGGCATATGCCAGGGGAGTGAATATCTGGGTGGCGTCACATGTTCCATTTCAACTACTACAGCAGCTGGTTGAAGAGGATGGGAGGATGGTCAAAATGAGGGGGCTGGTGGAAAATAGGGAGATAAGTGTGGTGAATACGTATGCCCCGAACCAGAACACAGCGGCATACATTGTGTAATAACCTCAGCATGTGTGCGGGAAGTGCGGTGATCTGGGGAGGGGACTTTAACGGTGTACTAAACCTCAAAGTAGACAGATCAGACGGGAAAATTGATAGACCTGCCCCAGCGGCTAAAGCGTTGCAAACACTACTAAATTACTTTGGGTTTGAAGATGTATGGAGGGCGTGACACCCCCTAGAGAGGCATTATTTGCATTATTCTGCCCCGCAGCAATTACATACGAGGCTAGATTATATGTTTGGCACATCTGAGATAGTAGCTAAGACCACTCATGTTGAATATAATGCGAGGGTCCTCTCAGACCACTCGCCTCTGATCCTGGAATGGCAATGTCGTCCCCCAAGGTCGAGGATACCGACATGGTGCCTCAGAGTGGAAGCACTAAGGGATCCCTTCTTTAGGGAGGATATGAGAGAGGAGATCAGTAATTACTTCGAGACAAATACTGGCAGCATGGATTCGGTGGGTAGACTATGGGAGGCCTTTAAGGTAGTGATGAGAGGAGTAGCTATATCAAAATCCAAAGGTCTGCAGGGAGGGATCCTAGCAGATCTGCGGGAAGCGGAGAGTGAACTGGAAAAGGCGCAGAAAGGAGGGAATAATACTGCCGAAGATGCTGAAGAGATACTCAGGCTGCAGCAGAAGTGTGCTGGGCACTGGGAGAGATTGTGTAACCTCAACTACAAAAAATATATAGAGAGACAGCATGCGGGAGGGGACAAACCTGGGAGGATCCTGGCATGGCTATATAAGAGGGAAACCCCTAGACCCATGATCAGGACGATAACTAGAGAGGATGGGAGGGTGGTTGACACCCAGGAGAGAGTCAACCAGGAGTTCGTAGATTACTACGGGCGGCTATATGAAGACGATGGAGAGGATAATTGCGCATTGATAATGGAGACATTGGAGGACATAGGATTACCACAGATTAGTGCTGAGGAGAAGGAGGAATTAGATGAACCGATCACTTTGGAGGAGCTAGAGGAGGTGGTGGGACAGTTGCCCACTAGTAAGACTCTGGAGTTTGATGGTCTCCCAAGTGAATTCTACAAAACTTTCAAGGGAGAGGTGCTTCCCCCCTGTTGGACATGGTGAACGAGGCATATGAGCGTGGCAGGCTGCCTGAATCACTCAGAGAAGTGATTATAATACCACTGCCTAAACCAAATAAGCCCGGGCATAGCTGCGGTTCGTACAGACCCCTATCAATGTTAAACCAAGACAGTAAAATATTGACGGCGGTATTGGCAAATAGATTGAGGAGGGTCATTGGTAAATTAATACATCCCAATCAGACAGGCTATGTCCCCAACAGAAACATAATCAATAACCTTAGAAGACTCCACAGAGTTATTGAACATGGAAATGAAAATGTAGGTGAACTAGCGATTGTGTCACTGGAAGCAATAAAGGCCTTCGATTCGGTGAAATGGCTATGGCTGTTGGCGGCCCTGGCTGACAATGAATGGGACCTGGATATCTGCAGTGGGCTAAGATGTTATACAGCGAACCGCTAGCTAGAGTTAAAACTGGAGCAGTAATATTGGAAAGGTGGCAACTTGGTAGGGGCACCAGACAGGGATGCCCATGGTCCCCCATGCTTTATATACTGGCCCTAGAACCCTTGCTGTTCTATCTGAGACAGCAATATGACACGATAGGTATCGCTGTGGGAGGTGAACAACATCTGATATCCCTATATGCAGATGATGTGCTGTTGTACATACGACATCCGGAGGAAAACCTCCAATATATACTGGAAATGATGGAGAGATATGCCAAGATGATTGGGATTGCGGTGAACCCACAGAAGTCCAGCATGTTTCCGTTGGGCCGATACAAGGAGATCCCCCTGGAACCCCTGCCTGTGCTACAGATCCCATGGGCGGTAGACACGTTTCGCTATTTGGGGATAGACATATACCACACGGTGGATGATGAGCATAGGTTCAACACAGAGGTGGCTATTAAGAAAATTGAGAATTGCATGAAGTTCTGGGTAATACTGCCTCTAGCTATGATGGGGCACGGGGCGATGCTGAAGATGGTGGTTCTGCCTAGGCTCCTGCATTACTTTGGGAATATCCTGCACTGGATACCAAAGAAATTCTTCGCTAAATGAGACAGTATGTGCAGGGATTTCCTGTGACATTTTGGGGGCGGAACAGAGTGGCTCTCTGGAAACTCCAGAATTTCCATGAGAAGGGGGGTATAAAATTGCGCAATTATGAAGTCTACTATGTAGCAAGCCAATTGCAATTTGTCGCTAAATGGCTTTCAGATGAAGTGACCTCTGAGACCAGGTTGTTTGGACAAGATTGTGCCCCATTTTACCTGAAGAAGATGTGTTGGCTGCCCAGGACAGAAATGGAAGGGCGCCCCAAGTTGATGGTACTTGGGTGGAGGATGTGGCGTAGAGCATGCCAGATGATGGAGAACCCGTCCCCATGCTCCCCGCAGGTGTCACTGTGGCACTGGCAGGGGGAGATAAGCAATTGAGGATGATAATCAGAAATCACTGGGAGCCGGTGGGGTTGGTAACAATGGGTGACATCTGGAAAGGGGGGACTATCACAGATTTTGAGGCACTAGGAGAGGAAACTGGGTTGCACACCGGCCAGTATATCACGTACCATAGAGTGGTGCAGAAAATTAAGAATACATGGGCTGAAGTGGTATTGGTGGACGAACCAGATCCTATCATAGATATGATATATGATATAGCGGAGGGAGGACCTGAGATATCCAGAATATATGAGATGGTGATGTCTAAGGTTGGTAAGGAAGTAGTACAATTGAGACTAGATTGGGAGGTGGAAGTGGGGACCCCGATGGATGATGGGTTGTGGGAGTGAGCCCAAGGGTACCACAAGAAGGTCTCGAGGAATGCGAGATTGAAGCAGATACAATTGTATTTCACGCATAGGGCATATATGACACCCCAAAGGATATCGAGGTTAAAAAATGCGGGAAGGCAGGCATGCCCTAAGTGTGACAAAGAGAATGCGGGCATGGTGCACATGTTCTGGTCATGCCCGATTATCGAGCGTTTCTGGAGTGAAGTGGCACAGAAGCTAGCGGAGAAAGGGGCCAAGATTGTGGTGGATAAAGTGTGGGCCTGTTTGTTGGGGGGATTCTCTAGACCACAAAAACTTCAAGATGTGAAAAAACTAAAGGACCTAGCATATGTGCTTGCAAAGAGAAGAATTGCCATGGGGTGGAGGACATGCCATGGGCCACGATTAGAGGTGTTCTGGAAAGATCTGCAGAAATGGGCGTAGGCAGAAACCATGGTATGGCTAGAAGCTAGCAGTGCTGGAGGGGAGGAGGAGGCAGGGACCCTAATGGCCTGGAAATTACTGATAACTGGGTTGTTTGGGACAATACAGGATCCATCGGAATCTATAGAGGGGGAGACCCTACTATAGGAGGTGAGAACAAATATGAGAATGGTAGGCTCGGAATAGGGGGAGGGATAAGGGGAGCAGCGAAAATGATTAATCAATATATTATGGCAATGTTATTAATATGCTGCAAGTTTGGTTTGTATTATTTGTTTGAATAAACTCAATAAAAATTGTTTTAAAAAAGAAATTAAAGGAGAGAGTTGTTTCCAATAATGAGGGAGCAAACTCCAAGATGAATAGGTCAAACATAGAAGTACAACCTGAGGAACTTATTAAAAGGAAAAAGAAGAGAAGAATAAAACATAATGGAATTAGAAAATTCTTCTCTGCAATAGACACAGTGGCTGGCTCTCTGTCTAAAGAAGATGAACTAGAACGCAATGTGATTGACTCTTAAGAACAAGAGGTAATGAGTGAAATGTATCCTGTTCCACCAGCCTTAGCCCAAAAGAACAAATGGATTGAAACACAAAGAATGGTGGTTGATAAATATGGTGGTTCTAAGAATGTAACAGTTGAAACCAGAAGGAACCCCACATATAAACATAAGTGTATTACACCAAATATTAACTCTTTCACATCAACATTTGAATCTGTGTTTGAAGAAAACCATAATACACCTTTAAACAGATCCAGAATACTGTCTCTTTTTAGCGCGATTCCACAATTTGAGTCAATATTGTCAACAGATTTAAAATGTGTGGACCTCTTTGATGACAGTTGGTTGGGGGAAAGTGCTGTTCATTTTTACTCTACACTGATTAAAAATGTGGTTTATGCTAATTATGACAATATTTTAAAATAGGGGTTTGTCTCTTACATATTGACATACGCTCAAAATGATGAAAGTGACATATTAAACGATTGTAAGATGTCAGATCTAAAAATAAATATAAAATGTAATGTTGATTGGCAAAGACAGAGACAGGTCAGATACAATCAAGAATCTGCAGGTTGGGCTTGGGTGCCTCCTCCCTTACCACCAATATTGGAAATCATCCCGTGTTCAAGTAAACATGAGATTAAAAAACTGAGCTGGAACTCTTGCGGCCATAATAGCTTTCTGAATATCAATGTGAGAAAAAGGTTCCTGGAGTTTGACATTGTGCTAATACGGGAAACTTGGTTAAATATTATCCTAACCATTGATGGTGTTCTTTAGGACGTCAAGTTAGCAAGAAAGGGGAGTAAAGGGTGTCCATGTGGAGGAATGTGAATAGCGGTATTGAATGGTCAAGGATCATTTATTGAACATATTGCATCTATATCAGAGGGGAATTTATTGAGGATGTGCATTGTTAATGTTTATTTTAATCCAATTACAGATTAAATAGATGTTATTAATGAGTTGGAAAATATTTTAATGGATTTTGTTTTGAATTGCACTAATAGATATGTATTCATTGCGGGCGATTTTAATAGCATTTGCCTTGGAGTTGATGAACCCTTCAAGGAAATGAAGGGTGGGAAAGTTAGCATGCATGATTTAGGACAGCAAAGAAGAATTATGGCAGATGGAGGCATTTGGGCCCGTTTCCCGGCCAGATGGGATTTCATTCAGTTAAACTCCCTTTTCTGTCCAGGTCAAATTTGAGGCCCTACTTGGTTTGAAATTGCCTCATCGTCAGCAATTGGCTACATTTTTCTTTCAAATGTTAAAACAACTAATATTAGCCCCTATGTGATAGAAAAAACCCGGCTAAGTGATTATGCTATTTTAACAGCAGGGTTTTCAAGATTGGGTGATGATATTCATAGCGTCAACTCCACATGTACAAATATAATCATGAACGACTCAGGCAATAGGCTAATTCAATTTAGTAAGAATGCGCCTAAAGTTAATCGAGACTTAGAAGCATGGTGGAATGCTTTAACAAAGCTTGAGAAAGATCACTGATGCTCCCCGTAAGAGTTCACCAGTACTATGACCCTTCTGAAAAGGAGATTAAACACAGTAAGGAAGTGGAAACAAGCCACGTTTGCCAGAAATAAGGGGAAGCATTGTAATGTTACCAAACGAATGCATCAGGAATATTTAAGGAAAGATCTTAAGAAAGTAAAAAAAGCTTTGGATATGGACTGGCATGAAAAGAAAAGTAAAATATCATTACTTAAACAAAAACACAAAAAATTGGTGGAGGAACTATAAAACATTCAATTATATCAAAGAAAATCAAGAGTTTCTTATCAGTATAGCTCAGAACAATGCAAGTGCAATCTGGTGGAAGTTAAATAACGGAGGTGAAAGCCAATCTAAGACGCAATAAATGTGTTGCAGAAGTGGATTGGACCAATCACTTCTCCGCTGTCTTCATGAACAATAGTGGGTATGAGGCACCAGTTAATTTAAGTATAACAAGGGGTGAGACATTGAAGTATGAATTTGATATTGGGGACAAACAATTAACCATCGAAAGGCCCAAAAATTCACATTCCTGCGACCCGGATGGTACACCAATTAATCTTCTTAAGAACAACATAAATTTAAGAGCAGCGATGCTCTTAAATCTCTTTAGGCAGATAACGGAGACGATGGTGAGTCCAGAAACTTGGCACAATGCAATAATAATACCAATTTCTTAAAACGAAGATGTGACTCATCTATGAGTTACTGTCCGATTTCCCTCATAGATTGTTCCTCAAAGATTCTCCCCATTTTGCTCTTGAATGATCTTAACAAATGGGCTGAGAGAGTGCAAATATATACTCCTTGTCAAACAGGAAAGGGATTGGAACAGTAATGAGTGGGATGGTCCTACATTCATGCATGGATCTGGCAGGTAGAGCGGCAGGTCACACATTATATGCGGTACGTCTGCATCTATCCTCTGCCTTAGATAACATGGATAGATCCATTTTGTGGAATACGTTGCAGAGGTGGGGGCTTGATCCTGGCTTGCTTCATATGCTGGATTCGCTGTATTCCAGAAATGAGTTACGAGTAAGGTTAAATACAGAGGGGTATATTTCGTGCAACAGAGCAGTTAATATTGGAGTCCACCAGGGCTTTGCGATAGCTCCATCATTGTTTAATTTATACATTTCTGATCTATGGGAACAAACTCCAAATTGGGAAGCCTATCCACCCAAATTAAATGATAATGGTATTCATTAGATAGCATGTAGATGATTTGCGCCTAATAGGCCTTACACCAGCTGTCCTGGAACACTCACTCAATGGGGTGGCAAATTATCTCAGAAAGAACAAATTGGTGATCAGTCCAGTAAAGTCAGTGGTAATGACGGTAACTTGTAAAAAGTGGAAAGGGCACTTTTATTGGTCCATTAATAAAATGCCAATAAAAGAAGTAGATTCTTTTTGTTATTTGGGCTTCATTTTTAATAATGAAACTATTTCAAACATGCAGAAAGACAAGATGTAAGATAAATCCAGAGCATGTATTTCATTAATGAAGTCTATTAAATTTCGATAATGTGCCTTTTTGCTCAAACCATGTATTGCATTCTACTGCATGAAAGTTACCCCAATGATACTTTACGGAAATTAAATTTTTCCAAAGAGGAAATATTTTGATATTTTTGAGGGATATATTTGGCTAGAAGTCCTTAGGCTCCCTCGATCAGTTCCGATAAGTATCACACGATTAGCGATGAATCTACAATCTTGGTGGGCCTCATATACAAACAAGTGCATCTGTTTGTATAGAAAGATTATTGATGCAGAGGTTTGCAGTTTAGTCAGTAGACTGGGAGAAACTCTAAAAGGTGGTTTTAATTAATATCTTTTAAATTCCAGAAGAAGATGTCTTCAGTCTATGCAACTGTTGAGTTTAAATAATGATGATTCCTTTAGTGTCACAAAGCAAAAGACGTGAAACTGGGACAGAATAACAGACTCAGAAGATTTAGAAAGACTGAAATTGTATAAAGGAAAATCTGTCTGGTATATAACATAAAATGAACTAAGGCCACAGCTGCAAAATTTTCCTTCATCTGAGCTCCGATCCCTGTACATGAAATTTCATTTTAATTGTTTGTCTATTGTAGAAGTGATTGGACCCAAGCTAAAGATTGCTATAGAACTAAGATCCTGTAGAGCATGTAAAAGTCTGTGTATTGATACACTTTATCATGTACTTTTTTAATGCCGGGCGTTAACATCGCAGAGGATAAAATATCTTGGTCCGTTTGTATCCGCCACTTTCAAAGGTCATATCACAAATACTATGGGAAAGGCTCATGAATGGTGCATAAGTGTCCTTAATATTAGCATTAATTAGATTTTCAAGGGAACATTTTAAATAAGAAGTGGTTTGAATGAGGTTTTTGTATTTGGTGTAATTATGTAGAGGTTTCTTCCTTTATTAAATGATGAAAATGAATTAGTGTATAAACAATGGTTTTGCTTTTATGAATATTTATGAATATGGTGTTTAATGAATTCATTGTTTTTAAGATAATCATAGATTTTAAATTGATGTTTTTGATAAAATGTTTTATCATCCCGCTCTTGTCTCAGTCCTTAATCTTTGAAAGTACTGCAAGTAATATCCTTTTGATCAAAGAGGATCCAAACACAAGCATGTTGATACAGTACACACAATGTAATCAATGGAAATAAGTACAGAAATGCATAGCATGAGAGAGGGGAGAGTAGCCATTGCATTTGCAGCTTCTGAGCTCCCAACATCCAAACAATAATATGAAAAGATGTGTCTGAGAGGCCAAAGCAGCAGCCCTGCAAATATTCTGAATGAGTACACCATACTTCTCAGCCCAACAAGCTGCCATCCGCACCACATTGTGGAAGAACATTTAATAGTCACCTCATAAGCCAAGGAGATGGCTAACCTGATCCATCAACAGATAGTGGTATAGAATCCTCCCTTGCCTGTTGACCAGGCCCAGAAAATACAGAAAGAGAGTCTGATGATCAGAAGAAGCTGTGCAGAAGAAAGAGAGTGTAAAGCGTGCCAGCCCTTCCAATGAAATGAGGAGCATTCACCTAATACAGGTCTGTATCAGAGTCGGAGAGGTAGAACAATGATCCTCATGAATTTGGTGGTAATTTGCTAGTAAATCTGCTGAATTACCCCCAAAATTACTTACTGTTACCACTGCTCGCTCCTGTGGGTTTATCACGAGATTACGAGTGGTGGTAGGGCGATATAATTCCCCATTTTTAGAGCACATATGACTCCATGGGGATTTTGGCAGAATTACCATGAGCGGTAATTGCACTAGGGTAAATCTGTCTGTTTTTGGCAATAAGGTGGAGTATTCACCAGCTTCTTGCTGGAGGTGAGTCCTCCACTTGAAGGACAAATATATAATTCGGCAGAATAGTAAAAGTGGCAGTAATATGTTACTGCCAAAATAAGTGGCATTAACAGAATTGCTGCCACTTTTTTACAGCACCGCCGACATGGTCCAACATCCTCATTAATATGAACATAGGAAAGCACTTTAGAAACAAAAGAGGGAGACTTATGAAGTACCAGATGTTCAAATATTCCTAAATACCTGTTGGCTGGGTCATATCACTATGTACATTGCATGGCAAGTACATCTAAATATAAACAATTGTTTTGATAAAGGAACATGTTTTGGCATGGAGAGAAATAGAGTTATAGTCAATTCTAATCTTACAGAAATAAAGTTACTAAACGTGCCATGTCACCATTGCTTTCCATTGATGAAAAGCATCATTTGCTGGAAAACGTTTCCCCTTTAAGGTCTCATAAAAGTTGTTTTTGGTCCATTCCATGGCATCTTTTGCAACCCTTTCTCGGCTCCCACATGTGAAGACATCGATTTCTAAAGGTCGGGTTGAGGACATGATTCGTTAGACCCTGTCTGGCAGGCAGTGATTAGGCAAGGCAAGTTAATTGCAGTCAGGAGCGCAATTTTCCCAAGGTGGCAATGTCTGGGTGGAACTAGAGCACTAGCTCGATGAAGATTCTCCCCAACATATTGTTTTTCCCTTCATGCTTAGGTCTGCCCTGCAGTGACTCTGGCAGCTGAGGCTGCTGGGAATTGCTGCAGAGGAAGGAAGATCATTTTCTAGGAATTCATCCCCAATGGATTCTAGCAGGTGGCTTGCAAATCACACATCCCCTCAGAGGATTTACCTTTAAATGAAGTAGGAGCCCCCACCCTTTTAATTATTTGTTTGGCTTGTGGACAGTTCAAAGTCCCCTTCTTCCACTTGTACACGACGAAGAAAGAAATCTGATCGGAAGAGGGAAATAAACCTTCCTTTAACATCTGGGGGTACATTAGTGACATCATGTGAAGAATCTTGGAGCTTGTCTGCACACTGAGGACCAGAGACCAGGATACATAGGAACCCAGTTTAGAGACAGTACGCCAGCACACCGCCTCCTGTAGGGGAGGTGCAGAATATTTCCTCTGGCTTCTTGTGGTTCTCTTCTGACGACTCCCAGCACTCTTTCAAGTCCAGATACATTACCTTGGGCGCTGCTGTTGCTCAGCTGACATCAGGAAGACTTTGAGCCTGATTGGAGACATTGGGTCTCATTATACGTTTGGTGGTATCTCTGGGGTAAATCCACTGAGATGCCACCAAACTGTATTACTGTTACCGCTGCTTGGTCCGCCGGTATTACTGCCCGATTACAAGTGGTTTTAGGTGGGGTTAGTCCACATTAACTGGAGTCCATATGACTGCATAGGGGATTTTTGGCAGAATTACTGCAGCGGTTATTCCACCTGCCGTAATTCCACCTAAATTTGGCAGAAAGCTGGCAGATTTACCTCCAGCTCAGACCTGGAGGTGAATCACCCAACTTTCCGCCAAAATCCTAGTTGGGCGGTGAGGTAATGTGGCAGTAGATGGTAATACTGCCGCATTCTACCTGCAGCGCCCCATTGAGTCGCCTTTGAACTCCCGATCGAGCTACACAACGTTTCAATTGCCTGACTGCTTTCTATGCTTTGAGCCCTGGAATGCTTGCCAGGCCTGGGAGAACAGCTAGTCAAGTCATTCTGTTCCAAGTGGCCTGCTAAGTGATCAAGCCACTTCCATCTATGTGACATAACAAGGTGACTTCACTGAACCTTCTTCTTTTGCTGCTTTTCGGGACCCCTGTCAACACCATCAAGCCATGCTGACTTGAACAGCCGCTGCAGTTGCCAAAACGCTTCCGTGTCTTTGTTCCGTCCCATTGTGTTGAGGCATGCTGTGGTGTACGACCTCTGTTGAGCCAGCTTGGCAGCTTTGAACTCCAGCTCCAAGCTATGTGAAGGACAAAGAAGACACGCCTCATGCTGTTGAACCTTTTAACAAAGATTCAGGTAGTTAACTTGTAGTTTAGGTGTTCTTTTCCAGGCATTCGAGGTATGAACCTGTGGCAATAACTCTGGGCCCTTGAGACTGTTTAGGTCCCGTTTTCTAAATTAACAAATGTATTTTTGCATTTTCTACCATTTTACCTATTTTTCTCTCATGCGGTGATTCCCAGTATCAGTGTACTTAAGGTTAGGTAAATAGCCTGAATGCACTGTTTCTTACCTTTACAGGGTTGCGTTGTCAATGTTTTTAATAACTGTTTGAGTAACAAGGGCATTTTATAGAACATTGGCAGACAATTCTTTAATTTAGTACCTACTGCAATATTTTTATTTGGAAGGTTTCACTGCTGTCTCACATGTCTAAATAGTAAAGTCAGCCATTGGTCTGCATGACTAATTTGGAGGTAAAGGAGGTATACCACTCACTTTCACCTGGTGTACCTTAATGACTGCGACATCACTGAGCCAAGTTATGGTACAAGTCTGGACATAGTGCATAGAAGCCCTTGCTCCCCTTTGCACTTCTTTTGGCCACAAAAAGATGTTGTCATATCCCCAAAATATTGAAGGAGGGCCCAAAATGCCTACTGATCCCAGAAGCAATTAAAGGCAACAACCTGCCCCATAAGGGAAGAAGCCTCATGTCCCGAAATAAGCCCCTCGCTAAGGAAGACTGGTGTATAGTGGAAGAAGGAGACCCTGCTCAGTACAGCAGCAGCCAATGGATTTCCCAGGGAGAGTGTACAAGGGCTTCTACAGCGTTAGACACTAAGGGCATCCTCACTGAAAACCCTGTATTGGTATTCATGATTACAGGGGCAGCTTCTGGTAGGGTGCCTTTATAATAGAGAGTGGATGTCTGAATGGGAGCAAACCACTCTATGCAGGAGTCGTACAATGGCTACAGTGACTAAGGGGCACACTTAAATAAGATGTGTATTAAGGTCCTAGTGGTACAACATGTGCGCTGTATACATATTTTCATTTTGTATGCATGTGTGTGGCATTTTAAGGAGGTATCGACTGGGGTCAATTGGTGAGCCGTACTGTTTCAAAGATGGGAAACCGACATGAGCAACCCAGCAGCAGGAGCAACAGCGCCAGTTAGAGACCCATGGGAAAATAGTCCAGTGGCACCAGACCACATGGCACCTCATGCAAGGGCAGGTCAGTCACACACTGAACTCCACAAGACACCAGCAGCTCCATGTTGCACAACCAGTTCCAGTATCCTAACTCTATGCTGAAACCTCTTATCCTCACAGGATCTCGCGGGACCTCTGCTCGCCTCCTCCATTGTGCCCACAACGCAGAGCGGGAATGGCTGCCAGCTATGGCATAAAAGATCAAAATATCTCTGGGGACAGAGGCTCATCACTTTTCCCTCACTGCTGGCCCCCCTCACAGCGAGTGTTGAAACCTATTGCTAGCCATCAGGTATGACTCAGGTCATATGTTTCTTGCGGTGCAACAGTTATCCGGCAAGTAACCATGTGCACACGATAAGCAGGTAGAGTAGATCCCAATGTCAGATTTATACTGTAGCAGCCCATCCCTCAATTGCCACTCCTCGAATATTCACTCAGGCACCCAGGCCTCGTCAACCCCACATTCTACCATCTCCTACATGGTATCACCAGATCCAGTCCCACAGCCCCACACGTACAATAAGCAGGTCCCAATTATCACAAGCCCTTCATTCACCAGACACATACTCCAGCATCGACCGCCAGAACTGGAAGTGGATCGTTTGTGATTCCAAAGGTCGTGCTATTTCTTGGAAACCTGTTTCCTAGGATTCCCCATCTCAGTGAAGTCAATAGACCCAACACAGAAATAGAAAGCAGGTTGTAGAGGTGGCTCACACATCACTAGCACAAGGGAAGCCACATAATCTACTCTCGATCTCTTCTAAAAGCCAACAAGTTGCCTCGACAAGTAAACCGTCCAGACAGGCACATACAAGTAAGCTACCAATCCGAGCACTCACAGGCACTCCACAGCACTGACTCTGACGTCTAGGCTCCACCTTGTCTGATTTCTGGTCATTTTATTTTTGGATTGGTGGCTTCTATATGGATTATTCACCAGCCCAGTCGTTCCGAGCACACTTTTGAAGTTGCCTATGTTCCTCCTTCCTAGCAGTGTCCTACGTTTGTCAGAGGACAGCGGGGGACCAGGATGGAGTAGATTTGATCGAAAATATTTTACCAAATGGAGAAGTGACCGAATCTATTTTACCGAAAATCGAAATTAACTTTTACTTTTTAGACTTTTTTTTATAAATGCGGGGGGGGAGACCCCCGTCTCCCCCCTTGGCCCTCCCTACCCTAACTTTTACCCTTACCCCACACCCCACCTATTATGCAGTACACATATACCAGATTACCAACAATTTTCGGTCAAATAAATTCAGTCACTTCTCCTTGGTAAAATTACATTCAGTTAAATCTACGGTATTGGGATGACCAGGCAGGTCGACCATTAGTATAAACTTATCTGCAGCCAACAACCATGCATGGCTTTCCATCCTAGCACACATCAGGGCATATGGGCCAGGTGGTGCACAGTGGACTCAAGCTAGCGGTTAAGATACCCCAAGGTCACGTTTTGATGGACCCAACACACCATTGTCCACTTAATAAAAGAACAGAGAAAGACAAAAACACATACGCTTTCAACTTGGCTCCTGTCAGTAGAGTAGCAACAGAGAAGAGCATCAGCAGGGCCTGCCTCTCAAAGGAGACTGTGAAAAACAGGAAGTCTGCATAGGCTGGGCCGTATGTAGGCTTGATCCCTCAGAGAGGAAAGGAGGGGAATAGTAAAGAACTTTTTTTTGTGGAGCATCTCGGAGCCTGTCTCTGGTGGGTGGATCACCCTTGTTAATTCAGGAGTGGAACGAGAAAGCCATCTCAGGTGGCAATGAATATGACCAGTAAATGATCACACAAAACAATGGACATATAGGGCTATCATTCCGCCAATTATTGTTTCACACCATTAATGTATACCCTAACACTAGCCCTAAAAAGAAGAACACCCTCTCCATGGGTGGTGTGGACAAACCCTAGGTAGCGCTGTGGTATCGCCTATCTAACAGAGATAGGTAAGAGGGAAACTCACCCTAATTCTACAATGGATACATCACTTAAAAAGAGAAATTGTTGTTACATTTAGCTGCGAAGCAAAAGGTTTAAGAAGCAGTACTTATTACCATACTGCCTATCTCGGTTAGTCAAGCAGTTCACGTGGGAAAATGTGTCAAGAGGACAATTTATACGCCCTCCATGAAGTATGCCTGATCAGCTCGAGAGTGTTTTAGATAAAAATGATTCGGTAAAAGTTGTTTCAATAGTACAATCCATGCAGTTGCAGTAACGCAATAGCATTGGGCGGTATCTCGGCACAATTAGCGCCGGGATACCACCCAACTCCTTATAGAGCCCTATGTCTTTTTGTGTGCTTTGATGCCTGCGGGCTTAGGCGCATTACAAATATAAATAGAATAGAACACATTTACCTCAAAGTCCAAATCCCTGACAGCTGTCTTAGACACTTAGATTGGCTGTACATAAAAAAACACGAATTGGCCCACATGTGGATCAGTAATTTTACTAAATAGATTGTTTATGCATTTATTGAACAATATGGATGCCACATCTACCAGAGCATAGGATGAATTACAGCTGAAGGAAGCATTCATGCAGAAGGGAGTCTTTACGACGTGTGATGAGAGTATACCAGGTAGTGTGGAGTGTAAGAGACGGCAAAATAAAAAATTGCATCTCCTACTGCTTAGGCACTATATGATGGCAGCGCAAGACACTGAATATCCCACCTAGAATATTACACTTCACTTTTCATGCGCGCTGAGACTGATTTTGATGGATAATCCAGATTTGGCAATTTGTTTCTTCAACAGAGGGGTTTTTCGAAGATGTTTTTAATGTATCGGGGACAGAACTGTGGCATTAGGAGGTGTTGACTAAATCAGTAGGTCTAGTATAGGGTTGGCAAGCCTTTCTTTCGCAATACGAGAGGGGCATGGATTTTTGATAATCACCCTCAACTAATCTCTGATCATCTGCCTAAACAGAAAGACAGGTGAAGCTGCTATTCCAATATAATGAAGCGTGATATTTGGAACTAAGGTATCTTTTTGCACCTTATTCATTTATTTTATTTATTTATTTATTACATTTGTTACATGCCCAGACCATGGCGTATCATAGCGTAGTTACAGGTACATTTGCATGGGAAGTTACAAAGGCATTCAGAACATCTTCGCATGATGAAATTTAGATATAGTTACACAGGGAAGGGCATAGTAGAAATAATTACAGTGAGCGCAGAAGAGAGATAGGTAGTAAGCAAACTATTTACATTGAGACAGGTCCAGCTCCCAGGGGTATGTGGTGTCTGATGTGTAGGAGACTAATGAGAGCTAAGGGTGTTGATTGGTAGGGGTGGCTAAAATGTGTTAAAGAGCCAATTTTTTTAAGGTTTTTTTGTATTTGAGGAATGAGTCTTCCTTTTTAATGTGGATAGGGAGTGAGTTCCAGTGTTTAGGGGCGAGGACTTGAAAGCTGCTCTCTCCTGCTCTGGTGTATTTGAAGCGGGGTATATCTAGAAGTTTGTCATTATTGGATCTTAGCATCCTGTTGGAGCTTCTTTCTTGATGGCATTATTCAGGTAGATAGGGGCTTTGTTATCTAGGCATTTGTGGGTAACACATAGTATTTTGAATAGAAGTCTCGCCTTGATGGGCAGCCAGTGCGTTTCTCTCCTAATGTTGGAGATGTGGTCCGCTTTCTTTATACCCAAGGCAGCATGTAGTGCTTTATTCTGCATAAGTTGAAGTTGGTCGAGATTGGCATTGGAGGTTCCTAATAATAGTGTGTTGCAGTAATCCAACATAGAGAGTATTACTGCTCTAGCTAGGGTAATGCAATTCGTTGGTGTAAGGAATTGGCGGCTTAACGCAATGAGTTTAGATGTGTATGAGGTGAATGAGGATAAGGCCGAGATATGTTTGGTCATAGAGAGATTGGTATCCAGATAGACTCCTAGCGTTTTGACTTGTTTGAGTACTGGGATCATGGTGCCATCAATATTGATTGCTGAGTAATCTGCCTGGAGTGAAGCTATTTTTGATTGAGAGCCTACGATGAGAATTTCTGTCTTCTCATCATTAAGACAAAGACTGTTTAGGGCCATCCAGTTTTGAATGACGGAGTAGACTCTATTAATAGTTAGGGTGTCTTGGTCATAGTTCCTGGTGATGGGAACAAGGATCTGGGTGTCATCTGCTAAGTTAGTGTAGACGACACCCATATCGTCTAGAGCTATGAGAAGGAGTTTTAGTGTAAGCGTTATATAGCGTTGGCGAGAGGCAGGAGCCTTGCGGTACCCCTATGGGGACTGATATGGGATCCGCAGCTACTTTGCCAATGGTGACTCTGGAAGTGCAATCAGAGAGCTAAGATTTGACCTAGAGGGTAGCATTGTTTGAGAGATGGAAATCGTTAGCTAAGGTGGTGCAGAGTTTGTCATGATCTACAAGATCGAACAGAGCTGATAAATCAAGTAATAATAGCATGCAGAGTTTCCCTAAGTCCCTCATGGTGTCCATCTGAGATTTGAAATCCATGAGTGCCGTTTCCGTGCTATGGTTGGGTCTGAAACCCAATTGGCGAGCTCCCAAGAGCTGATGTTGTTCAATATGGGTTTGAATTTTTGAATATGCTATTTTATCAATGATCTTAAGTAGAAATGGGACGGTGGTTATTGGGCAGTAATTTTTGGGCACAGTGGGGTCCAGGGTATGTTTTTTAAGAAGAGGGGTATGGGTGACCCAGGCTTCTTTGATGCTAGCTGGGACTAGTTTGGTGCTGAAAGAGTCGTTGACGAAGTTGGTGATGATGGGGGTGAGGGAGGCAGTTCAGTCTTTAACTATATGTGCAGGAAAGTTATCGACTTTACAATTGGAAGCTTTCAACTTGGCGATAGTGGTGCTCACTTGTTCTTGGGTTACTGGTGTGAAGTAGAACAGAGGAGTGCTTGGGTCATTATGTGCTGGAAGTGTAGTAGGTGCATGGTTTTTGCTAGTTAGTATTGTTCTTTTAGTGGTTATTTTCTTTTGCAGCAGTTGGATTTTGGAGGAGAGTGCATCTTGGATGGTGGTGCCCCATTCTTTGCTAATGTTTGTTGGGCTGGGTGCTGGGATGGGGTACTCTAATTCTCTTAGGATAGAGAACAACTCTTTAGAGTCTGAGGCTGCATTACAAATACAGAGGTTGTAGGCATCCGCTTTGTGCGATGTGATGGCTGTTTTGTATGCTTTATTGGACATATTGAAGGCATTGGCTGAGTCAGTGGAGGGAGATTTTTTTGTACATGTGCTTGAGGGCGCTTTTAATTCATTGTTGAACCAAAAGGATGATTTTTTGTTTGGGCGGCGCGTTTTGGTTATGAGTGGTGCTAGGGAGTCTATTGCCTACGTAAGACATTTGTCATAAGTATTAGCTAGTGAACATGGATTATCACAAGTGAACACCGGGGTTGTAAGGGCTTTGCTTAAGAGTGCATTCAGATTGTCTGCAGTAAGCTTACGGCTGTTCCTTGTTTCATATGTGTCTGGAATTGTATTTTTGGTGGTGGTGATTTTATTGCAGTTGAGGGTGAAGTTCACGCTGTGATGGTCTATCCAGACTAACGGTATGACTGACTCAATAGTTATAGTGGTATTGAGATATAGTATCCAATCCAGTGTTCTCCATTTTTTGTGGGTGGGAGTGTTGACCAGTTGGTTGAAGTTCATGTCTTTGAGGACAACATAGAGGGCTTTATGGTCTAAGAGGTCATTGAAACCTAGGTTTAGGTCTCTGAGAATAACACATTTGGTCTTGGGTTTGATGAAGGGTGCTAGTAGGAGTGGTATGTCGGTCTCTGGTGAGGTGTTTGAGTTGGGTGATCTATAGATCACTACTAGATTGATGGTAGTTTTGTGGTTGATGGTAAACTTGGCTAGCAGGATTTCGTATCCTTCAGTGTTTTCAATGAGACATGATCTTAGCTGCAAATTAGGATTTGCTATGATGGCTACACCTCCACCGATAGAATTAAGTCTGTCTGTTCTAAGGATGATGTAATTTGGTGGGATGGCAATGATAAGTAGGGGTCCAGAATCTTGGTGGAGCCAAGATTCAGTGACTATGAGTAGATCTATTTCCTGATCAATTATAAGGTTGTGAATTTCATTTTACTAAATGTAGAATTTTCACCAGATACTTTTTTTAGTGAGCGGGCGTTGATGAGTGTAGCTTTGATATTAGTGATGGGTTCATTTTTTCGTGCAGTATTTGTGTCAGGTTTTGGGCATTTGTGGACACGTTTTGATTGGTTATAGGGGTAGAATTGTCTATGAGGTGTTTGTGGTGAGGGGTGCTAGGATTGGTGTGTGCCCTAAGTCGTTGGAGCCTGATAGGGCCCTTGGTGGGGAGAGAGTTGATTTGTGCACCGGATGAGGTCTCTAAAGTGGTCACTCTGTGAAGGTAACCTCCAACCAGGTGTTCCCCTGCTCCTCCAGAACCATTAAGGACAACACCTCCTCTCTTGCCCATGCTCTTGCTGAGTTATGCAACCACTCCTTTGCCACTGGCTCCTTTCCGCTAGCCCTCAAGTACTTCCTTGTGCACCCTCTCTTAAAAAAGTCATCGGATGACCCCTCCTCCCTGGCTAACTATCACCCTATTTCCATTACCCCCTTCCTGGGTAAACTCTTGGAGAGGCTGGTCCCCCCCCAACTGACCCTCCACACTGATCTTGTTAGTTGCCTTCACGACCATCAATCTGGATTCCAGGCATACAGAGGAACGGAAACTGCTCTCCTGAACACCCATGAAACCATGCTTGCAAATCTCGACTCTAACTCTCCCACTGTTCTCATCCTCATTGATCACTCCTCTGCCTTTGGTACGGTCAACCACTCTATCCTCATAAAATGACCCTGTGACACCCTCGGCATCACTGACCCGGCACTGGATTGGCTGACCTCTTTCCTCATTAATCGCCCCTTCCAACTGGAACTGGGCCCTTTCTCTTCCACCACCTCACTCTATACCTGTGGCATCCCCCAGGGCTCTATCCTATCACCATGGCTCTTCAATATCTATCTTGCTCCTCTTGCTCACCTGATTTCCGCCTTCTCCCCTCACTTCTGGTGTTATGCCGATGACACACAGCATTCATTAAAACATGCCTCTACTACCTCTTCCTCCTCTTTGATCCCTGAGTGTATGTCCACC
Source organism: Ambystoma mexicanum (assembly GCF_040938575.1). Lineage (NCBI taxonomy): Eukaryota > Metazoa > Chordata > Amphibia > Caudata > Ambystomatidae > Ambystoma > Ambystoma mexicanum. The sequence continues at coordinate 477,921,016 of NC_090927.1, read as the reverse complement.
ATTCAGGCATGGAGGGCAGCTACCGATCTCTGTCCTAATGCCAGTAAGACTGGGATCCTTCTCATTGGGACACCTGTGCCTTCTTTTCCTCCTGCCCCCTGACCACTCTCTCTGGGCTCCCTATCCACCATCCTGTGAGGCTACAAACCTTGTGGTCATATTTGACTCCATTCTCTCCTTCATCCCTCACATTATGGATCTTACTAAGACGTGTTACGCTCACCTGGTATCCACAGGGACGCCACCCAGCTGGGTTGCTCGCTGGTATGCTTCTCAGCTTTGCCCTGATGTGGTCTGTGGGGAAGGTTCTGCCTTGTGGTAGAATTAGGCGTGCTCTCCGTCCTGCCTTCTTTGCAGGGGCGCGTTGTCTTTCATGGGCGAGTGCGGTCCAGTTACTTCAATGACGCCAGCCCGTTTGATATTGTTCAGGTAGGTCTTATTGCTGTTCTTTAGTTTTGTTGCTATCCTGCATGCCTTTCTTTGTTTAAAATGTCTCTTTTTTCTCCCTTAGGTATGCAGAGCTTCAGCGCAGGGAACTGGCTCGGTTGAGCCCCGCTGGTAAATGATGGCGCATTAAGAGCGCTATGATGCGGTAGGTAAGCGCTATGCGCAGCGCTGCAAAGTCTTGCCTTTGCTAACCCGTGTCTTCCTTACTTGTAGGTTGCGGTGTTCTTCAGCACGAGTGGAATGTTCCTTTTGTCTCCTTGCAGGTTCTGCTTCTCCGAGGTTCGAGGGAATAGCTGGACACGGTGAGCGTCACGTTGCAAGCTGCAAAGTAACACGAAGCGTGTTGTCTTGCTCGGGTGTGGTTTAAATAGCCCCAACAAAATAGTCCAGGTAAAGTAGTCCCTAGGCTACCACACCCAAAACACTAGACCGCATAGCTTGGTTCTTAGGAACCAAGCTATGTGGATGCCTCCATGTTGGCTGACAATACAATAAAGTAGTTCCCAAGCACATTGTTTTTCATGGTGTATGAGCCTGGCCCCATGAGGGCTTTTGAAGAGGATGCCGGGCTCTTTAGGCCCGAGTCCTGACTCCACCTGGCCAATGGGTTTGCCAGAGGGGGTTTTGGGCGAGGGTCATGACAGAGGTCCCACCTCCAGCTCCACTTCCTCAGATGTATTCTTCCTTTCCTCACCTTCCTCCCAGAAGCTCAATGTCTTCAGAGCTCTGGTCCTCTCCAGGCTGGACTACTGCAACTCTTTCTCAATCTCCCTCTTTCCTCCTTAGACCCCCTCCAGCTAATCCAGAATAGGGCTGCAAGACTCATCCTTGGCCTCAAGCCCAGGGACCATATCTCTCCAGCCCTAAAATCTCTCCACTGGCTCCCGATGACTGCAAGGATCAAATTCAAGACCCTCTGCATCATCCACAGTGCCTTCTGGGGCCTGGGACCACGCTATCCCCAACTCTCTCTCCCTAAATACTCCGCTGCTAGAGCCCTATGCTCCTCTAACTCCAACTCTTTGACTGTCAAACACTTCTCCAGGCAGAGAGTGGGGGGCAGGCCTCTCTCCTCGTCTGGCGCTTCCCTTTGGAACAGCCTCCCTGCCCTTCTCAGACTTGAGCCGGACCTCCTTAAGTTCTGGAAACTGTTAAAAACTCTGCTGTTCTCTACCGCTTTCCTTCTTTCCCTTCCCTGTTAATTCCCCCACTGCTGCTATGACTGGTGGTCTGACACTCATGAATCTCATCTGATTAGGCCCTTCTTCCCAGTCGATACCACCCTCCCTCCTCCCCCACTAGGCACCTGATTGACGGCTTTGCATGCCACACCTGATACTCGCCTTCACTAGCACTTAGCCTGAGGTTCGCCTCCTTGCATCCCTTAGCACTTCCCTCCCAGGTCCCCCACCAGCACTTGACCACTCCTCTGCTCCCTGCCTCCCCCCTCCCTATCTACAGCACTTTCCCTCACTGCACTTGCACGGCCAAATGCCACAAGGTCTAGTAGGAGCATGACGGTATGTTACTGTTTTGCCATTATTATTACTTCCCCTGTTCCCTTCCCATTTAGCCTTGTGGCACTTTGAAACACAATTCTGTTGTATAAAGCGCCTAACAAAAGCTCAATGAAATACAAATAAAAGAAAATCTCTAGTTTGGCAGGAAAATTGAGGAATTACAGCCAGAGGTTTTACCACCAGAAATAATTCTTCCAAAACCCACATGGAGCTCTTTGGAACTCCATGAATGGGTACTACCACCACCTTACCACTACTCATGTGTTGACAGATTTAATGCCAGTAGAAGTGGTAGCTATAGTAACCATTTGCAATTTTTCTAATGAGGCAGAGTGAGAGTAAATGTTTCTTTTCCAGAATTACAGACTTTGGTTAAGTGGTGAAGCTGGGATTTGAGCCCACTTGACTAGATATCTTTCCAGCAATAGCTGGTATATATATGTGATCATTTTCTGCTAGGAATAAAAATGCCTGATAAGGTCAATTACTTGTGATCATTGCCTATGCCTCTCACATTTCGAACAACCTAACCTTTGCATTTCTTAAGAGACATGCCACTAACAATAGTCACACCCAATTACCCACTCAGAGCTGTCTCTGCAATGGCCCATTTGAAATGTTCTGCTGACAGAGACATCCATCACATCTTTGCATGTGAAATGCAAAGCAAAACAATACAGACGAACAAGAGGAGAGCCCCCTGAATACTAGCTAGGAACAGCTGTTTCTGAGTATGACAAAGTGCTTGCAACCCAGGCAGCCTCCTGCTTCACAGGCCTTAGAAATAGACCTGTATTGAACACCAATTATGTAAAATGCGCCCTGATGCCTGCGGGCTTCGGCGCTTATAGAAATAAATAAATAAATAATATAAATATACACTTATCTGCAGCACCCGTCCCATGTCATTCTACGCAAACATGCTCTGCATCCACCATAGTCTTGACAGCCCTGTAATCCTGGGCCAGCATCATATAATCCCAGGATACATGGTTTCCTGCCCTCGCCCCACCCTAAATCATGAGTCAAATTTCAATAGACCGACTCCAATCATAGCTGACACGTTACCCCAAATTAAATCAAACCTGCTTTATTTCCCCAATTAAGCTATACCTGACTTCTTACCACCAATATAACTATACCAGGTGGCCCACCTCAATTGAATGATACCTGATGTCCTACCCCAGCCCCATTTCTATAATGTGCTAACTAGTTGTTTGCTCTGCTTAAACGTAGTGTCCAATTCCCTGAACTCTACTTATGTCCTGCCACACCACGCAAGTGAACTATACTCGCCACTTGCCATGTGTGGAAAATGGCTGCTCTTTGTGCCTCCCACCACATGTCGCAATGCACTTGAATCGCGGGCAGGGAGGTGAGGTTAGAACACAGAGGAGAGTGGCTCAATAGGGAGTAGTTCTATGATACAAACCCAAACCTTCAATCACTATAGGTGCCTTCATGCTCATCAGAAAGTGGTTGTGAATTTTCACTGCATTATCAGGCTTTAATACAGGAAATAATTTACTGTAGGTACTGGCAGTATTGCCATTTACTATTATAGAAAATAATTGATCACAGGAAATACGAAGGAAAAAGAGACACCCTCACAATAACCATTGCTAGATAGATATGTCTAAATTAGCTGCTGTGAATGGTAGGGATCTGAAACTAAAGAGTTGAACAAATACCCTCCTTGTGCTCCACTAAAAGAACAGAGCTACTTCCACAAAAGGCTTCCACTGATACAGGAACTTTGCATGGGGAAACGTGAAGGGGAACTACGTTGACCTATTGTGCAGAAAACAAGCACTGTTGATTTTCAATGTAAACTTTCTTACAGTTCGATTTGCTTAATGTCAAACAGTATCCTTCTGAATGACTTGCTTTCCCCTTATGTTCTGGGGAAATGAGGCTCTTTGCTTTAGCAACTTCTATATTTAGACCGTAGACCTTAAACAGTCACAACGACTGCCTACAAGGGACTAGGAACAACGTTGTCCTCTGTACCTAGAGCTAAAACCTGCAGCGCCCTTTCCTTTTTGGCCCATGCCTTGTGGAAATGAGACACTGCAGAAATAATCAACGAGCTGGATGTAGTTTTGCATATAGGACCAATGCATCCTTAAGGAGATGGATGGCATAGATGAGCAAAAGAGGCTTGAGAAAGCATGCCCTAAATAAATTAGAAAGAGGGCACAAGAAAAGGAAATGTGCTGGGTTCTCGCTATGGCGCTGACATACAGGGCAAAGTCCAAACTGCTCTTGCGCCATTCAAACAGCCTGTCGTACAGGGGTAGAGAATCCAGCCGAAATGTAGTATGTAATATGTAGATGTAGTGTCAATTGGTCTAAATAATAATATTCCTAGCTAAAAAACACCTTGATAGCCCACTACTCGGTCAAAATGTTAGACCCAAAACATGCTATGTGTGTCCTCTCTTTCAGTGCGAGGCCATGCCTATGTATGGGTATGTGCTTAGAACTAGCAACTATTTGATGGGGATGTTGCCAAAGCTCTGCTAAATGCAACTCCTGCAGCAGGGAGCGGGCATGAATGCATCATTTCAGGTCCTGACCCCCACTTTGCGACAGCAAGTCTGCCATTATTTGGGGAGAGGACCACAAATGAAGCCAGTATCGAACTGGTGAAATTGCAATTAGATCAGAAATAGAGTTCTAATTGAGTTCCATCCGTAACATAGCATTGGGGCTGATGCAGGAAGGCAGAGTCCCTTTTTAGGGAATGTATTCTCAATTGTTACCAGCCTGGACATAGATAAATTGCCCCATAGCTCTGCTCCAAAGGTGGCATAATCTCTGGCCTGCAAATTATAACGTTGTAGAACAGGCGAGTATGCGCCATTGCCATAATTTTGGCTGAGTTTCAATATGGCGTTACTCTGTCACACAAGGGTGAGCATAGCCACGTCCACCTGACTAACCCAACCCCCATTTCCTGAAAGTGTTATGCCCATGGACACAAAGGTGTCCACCTGCTGAATGGAGTGTGCTTCTACCGTAATCCTTAACCTAGTAGGACCCCTCGGCCCCGGTGTATGGAAGACCATGAACTTTGTCTTCTCATAGATAATAACCATCCCGCTTCACTTATAGGTAGCATGAAACGCATCCGTCTGCTGGCGTCATCTGCAAATAATAAAAGTGGTATTCTATCTGTGCCCGTATCTGTTTCTTCTTTATTTTTATTTGCAGTGTGTAGGAAGTTACGTAAGTCCTCCCATGCAAATCCTGCACAACAAATTGTAACGAACCATGTGGGGGGTCCTAGGTGCTTTAGCATAAGTGGAGTAACTTTGCTGAAAATGTTGGGGGGACGCTGACATCTGAATAGAAGCTGCCCCAGCCAAATGAATGGGGACAAAATGGTGTGCCATGAAAGTTGGGGGGACAACCACCCCAGTCCCCCCCTAAAATGACACTCATGTTTAGCATGCAGCGAATGTCAACGTGATGTTGGAACCAGTATTTTTTTGTGCTATGCATATCTGCCAAGATATTTTTAATACTTGACTACAACACTTCATCTTTGTCTTTTATCTTTTGAAACAGTTCACTAGCTGAGATATTTGTAAAGTGGTTTCCAGTTTTGAGTGTGTTGGAAACTACATAGCAAAGAGTTGCTTGTTTACTTTCAAACAAAAGATGGAAAATGTATTCAATATTTTGATAGCAGCTGGGATGTTCAGAATACATTCTGAGACATGGATACTCTGATGTGCTGGTTTTTATGGGTCATTCATCATGTCTTCCTCCTTTTAGAGACCCTTCCGCCTGAGGCATTTGGTAAGTTTCTAATGCCTCTTCCATGGTGTCTCTGGAATGTAGTGTGCATACTGAATGCTGCTCTGTTTGTCAGCACTATGGAGGTTCGAAGAGTGATTGAAGAAAAATGTTTGGATAGCATGTGTGAAATTGAAATATGAAACAAGCGTGGTGGATTTAATCCCTTTGCATCAGAACTTTTTGTTCACAGCGCCTGTGAGGTCATTGAGAACCAGAACTGCTGAGTTTGTCATTTTTTGACTGTTGTCTTATTGATAATGACATGATATTGGATATCCAAAAATCAGGAGATATCGGGGGTAATTCATAGAATTTAGCGCACAAGTGGCGCACGCAGCTGGCGCACAGAGTGTGCATGCGGCAGTCTGCGCCAGCTGCGTGCGCCAAAACCCATTTTAGCGCACAGCGTATTCATGGATACTTACATCAATAACCAGCCGTGGCGCAGAGTGGCGCAGCGACCCTGCAGCAGTGCCAGTTATGCCCCCAACCCCGCCCTGTGTGCCAAAAACATCATCCATATCCAGTACATGGCACAAAGGCCAGTGGACCAGCATACAGCCCCCCAACCACGAAAACGCGTGGGAAACTCCCAACGCACCCCTCGGAATACGTGTTTGCCCGCTCGCGCCAGTGAAATCACGTGTAAAACTCCCCGCACACCCCTCGGAATACGCGTGCCCCACTCGCAATAGCGAAATCGCATGGAAAACTCCCTGTGCACCCCTCCGAATACGTGTACCCCACTCGTGCCAGCAAAATCATGTGTAAAACTCCCAGCGCACCCCTCGGAATATGCATACCCCGCTCATGCCAGTGAAATCGCGTGTAAAACTCCCCGTGCACCCACCTGAATACGTGTACCCCACTGCGTCAGGTAAAATGCGTGGAAAAAGTCCCCCCTATGGTGTGGGCTGCCTGCGGGGCATGGACTGGGGTGATGGGCTGCCTGCGGGGCATGGACTGGGGTAATGGGCTGCCTGTGGGCCATGGACTGGGGTGATGGGCTGCTTGCAGGCATTCCCAGGGGTGATGGGCTGCCTGCGGGCCATGGACTGGGGTGATGGGCAGCCTGCGGGGCATCCCCAGGGGTGATGGGCTGCCTGCGGGGCATGGACTGGGTGATGGGCTGCCTGCGAGGCATGGACTGGGGTGATGGGCTGCCTGCGGGGCATGCCCAGGGGTGTGGGGTGGTCCCCTGTGGTGTGGGCTGCCTGTGGGGAATGGGGAAGCACACCCAGGAGGGCACACACTGCCAAATCGTGTGTGAAACTCCCCACGCACCCCCAGAATACATGTACCCCGTCACTTCGTCACATACAGCCTTGCAGGTGCACAGGGGTGCTGTTAACATCTAGTATCCCACCCCCTTCACCCCAATTGCCCAGGACAATTGTCGTGTACACTTGCCATTGGCACTACTACATCTGTGCCGGCACTACTACATCTGGGCCATGGTTGGAAGGCCACGAAAAGTGAGGGGCACCTCAGCTGTGCATACTCCACCTGGCGGGCGTGGTCAGGGACATGGCCAGGATGACCAGGGAGTAGGGGGACTCCAGGGTGTCCAGGGTGGCTGCAGAGGGGGAAGAGGCAGGGGTGCGCCGCTTTGGCAGGATGTTCTGCCATGTGTTGGTGCAGTCATGCCACCACCCCCTGTGGTTCCGGGAGATGCAGCTCTTGCATCTGGCAATGGCGCCCATGTGACCCGGCAGTCGGTTTCATCGACTGCCACAGGCCCAAGGGTAGTGGTAGCTGCAGTTGCAGCTGTGGACACCACCACCCAGGCTCAGGGTCAGCCAGTGCATGCTGCGTTGGCACCTGAAAAGTCCCAAGATGATTTCCAGGAGGTCAGGAAGCACATGGTAAGTGCACGCAGGGCTGCCCTGACCGAGGCACATGTCACTGGGGCAGTATTGGCATCTGCTGCCCCGAGCAGCCGGGTGATGGCAAGTGCATGGGCAGATGCAGCTGACACCACCTCAGCTGTGAGTCTACCATCCAGGACAGTCCCGGTCCATGACCTTGGCACAGCGGATGTTGCTGCTCAGGGTCCAGTCAAGGGCACCCAGCAGCCACTGACGCAAGTCAGGGCTTCTGTCCTAGTTCCACCTGCCACTCCCTTGTTTCAATCCACCAGTGCCACTGCCTCTACTGATCAGGACGGCATTTGCCAGTCAGGGTCCGAACCACTGTCCAAGAGGAGGAAGGTTGCACCTGAACAAGAGGCTGGGACCCCACACATGGCTCTGGCTTCCGGAACGTCGAGGAAGAAGTCTTTCTGCAACCAGGAACTGGACTTCCTTGTGGACTACGTGTCAGGACACGACCGTGATATGCTAGTGGGCCCGAATTGTCACACTACGGCTGCCCAGCGTTTGTCCCACTGGAAGCATGTTGCGGAGGGTGTCAGTGCATACGGACATGAGGTGCGCACAACTCAGGAGTGCAAAAAGAGTTGGGATGACCTCCGACGCTGTGCTAAACTGAAGCGTGCCTCCAATTATGCCATGACTCAGGTGACTGGCAGTGGGTCACCACCTGAGGAGGAAGATCTCACTTCGCACGAGTTGATCGCTGCAGAGTTTATACCGGCAGAATTGTACGAAGGAGTGGGAGAGATGCTGGACTTTGATGCCCCATCCAGTGAGCGTTGTCGCATGTTTGTCCAGACCATGTGTGGTTTGCTTGTGTGATGTGTTGTGCTTGACTGCCACTACATACTATGTGTGCATGGTTCTCATGTGCGAGTCATGCAATGCTTCACTGATGCTTGCCTGCTGTGCAGCATGTTGGACATGTAGAGCAGACAGGGACTGTCCTCATCACCACACTTGCAACCTACTTACATGCTAGTCACCCGGGTGCCCCTCCGGTCCATGTTCCAGCTCACTGGCCCTTCTGCATGTAGCCTGGGTCTCTTTCCACTCAGTACTGGGACTATGTCATCGCATGACTGACGTGCATGTGTGCTCTGCCTGCATGCGGGTACTCCACGTAGGCATGCTCCCTTGCCCCTCCAGCCCCCTGCACCCCAATTTCACCATGGCACTGGTGGGTATTATGTTGGACTACTACAATGGCCTGTTCAACACTCCTGTGTACATGCACACTTCACCCTGCCAACCTGCCAGACACATACAGTGGGGTACATCCTTTGTCCTTGATGCAGGGTGTCTCACTCGGACTGTGCAGATGGCAGATGCTCCGCAGGGACACGAGTGCCCATTCATGCTCCATGTGCATTCCATGCATACCCCTATGTGTCCTTGGCAGGATGATCATTGTAGTACGTGTCCAGTACGTGTCCAGGATGACATATATTTAATGGCATTTGATCATCCATTTCATGCACCCTCTGGCTCAGTCCTGCATCACGCACATGTTTAGGGTGTCATAGTCTGTGTGGGGCACAGGCCTCCCCCTGTTTCAGGCCCCCTGGCTCTGCACAAATGGGTGTACTACTGAGGGTTCATCATGTGTCCTGCTTACTGTCCCATTCTCATCTGCTGTGTTGTCAGTTGACTTAGATGATGCAATTGGCGCTAGTCAACACTGCCTGCCAATACACAGTTCTCTGGTCAACCTTTTGCTGCCATGCAATGCCTCTCTGTATTTTCACCAAGGGGGTCGGAGGTTGCTTGTAGCCATGCAACCCATTGCATGCACATTGCATGTGATGCCTGAACTTGCCCTTACACTGCCTTCATGTTTATTGATTGACATCATAATGTACTTGTTCATGTAGATAGTCGGTAATCTGCACATGTTCTGCACTGCGCCAACCCACTTCTGAGCAGTGTTACACCATTCTACATGCCTACTCACTGCTGCAGTCAAAGTGCCCTGACATGTATGGTCAGATTGTCATCCCTTCACTGTCATGAAAGCCACGGGCACAGGTGCATCCTGTGACACATGTACTCAGTATTGGAACACCCTAGTGGGTGTTAAGCAAAGTTGATTGGTCAATCTGCGGCCTATACCCACTGGTATAGGCCGCAGATTGATTGTAGCCTGCCAATCGGGTTGTAATGACTGTGGAGCTACCTTCACGTGTGTATGTGTACACTTCCACATACATCCAAGCAAGCAGCGTTGTAGCTGCTTGCTTTGCTGTATAGGTTGCTGTTCATAATCACCATACAGGTGTATATGGACACAGGTGTTCTTGAACACTTTCACATGTACATATGCAAGCAGCTTCAACATTGTGTAGTGCAACATTGCAGCTACTCACTCATGTGTGTGTGAAGGTGTTCATTTACACATGTGTTCACTCCAGCTTTTTTGTTGAATGACTAAAATGTAGTTGATTAACGTTAATGCTTCTGCGATTTCAGCATTGCGCCCGTTATGTTCAATTGGCACAATCCTGAAGGTGCACTGTGGTGGAGTATGTGTACGTCCAGGCCCACTTAACTAATCTGCTGGGGCCTGGCCGTGATGATTTGACACACTGAATAATGGTTTAGGGCACATTCATAGCACAATGTGCTCATTCAGGCCCTGAGGAGTGTTCTGAAGGCTTCATGGCTGGCAGCTCGGACCGTAATGTGAGTTATGGTCCCTCATGCCTGGTTGTAGGCCCTCGTTTTGATTGGGAAATTCACTATGTCTACATGGCCCATGAGACCCGGTACGGCGGAGCTGCTGATGGATGAATCTATATTGGTGATGATGGATTAGTGATGCATGTGTACATGCATATTACGTGTGTCATTGTGTGTTTGGATTCACTTGCAGCTGTGGCCATTTTGCAGTTCAGACATGCTTATGGTATGTGCCATCTCCTTGTTGCCATCTGTCTTTTCTGCCTGTGACATGTGCCTGACAGAGGTGCAGTGTGATGGAGGTGATATATTACATTCTGTACATGTGTAGGCTTTGCTATTTAGAACCATCCATTTCTGCTTTTCGGATGTGTTTGCATATCAATGCCACTGGATGCATGCCGGAATTTCAGTTGTGTCTTACATGTCTGCTTCATGTGTTGGCTGTCGATGTGATGTCTATATGTGTGTGGGTTATGTGCTTCTGACATGTGTACTCATGTTTGTTTTTTCCACATTGCAGATTATGATGCAATGGAGCCAGAGGATGGTGATGTCAATTCAGACACGGGGTTGCTATTACACCAGCAACCCGGCACAAGTGGGGGTCGTGGGGTGGTAGGTCACGAGAACCCACTTGTACTCCAGACCATCGTGTCTGGGGCTGGCAATGAGTCTATCCCAGATGATCACTCTGACGTCAATGTTGAGTTGGATGCGCGTAATGTCCCTTCGTCTACGGTGAGTGATTCTGATGCAGATGTTCTTCTTTCCACAACACCTGCACTGAGAGGCCAGATGGTGTTGGAACCTCCGCCTGTGGTGGATTGGGATGCATGGTCACACTCCACACAAGTTGATGATGTGCCTGGGGCATCATGTCAATGGAGGGAGGTAGTCCTGCAGGCGGTGCCAACCCAGCGAGGACCGCGGCTCCTTCGGCCCCGTGGGTGCCAAGCCCCGCAACCTGGTTGCCGTGAGCCACCGGGGTATACTGAGTGGGAGCAATCCATACGTGCCAATTCAGAACAACAGGGGGCAGCAATTGATAAGATCGCTCAGAGCATGGAACGTGTGGCCCAATCTGTGCTCCCCCCTGATAGGCTGGTGGAGCTCCAGCAGCAGGCAGCACAGTCCACGGCCCGCTCACTCAGGCTGGGCATGGCAGCCTCAGACAGGGCACGCCGGGCTGAAATGGTGTCGCTGCATCAAGCATTTGCTGCTCACGCAGAGGTACACGGAGGCCCTGAGGGATGACCATCGAACCCTCAGATCTACTCTGGGTGTGCTCAACATGACCCAGAGGCAGTGGACAGAGGAGAGGTTGGAGCAGCTTGAGAATACCATCTCGCCTGAGCTACGCGCATGCCGGGAGGTGCTCCAGATGTCATGTCAGGCCATGCAGGAAGAACTCTATGTTACACGTGCTACCTTGCAAGAGGAAGCAGGCGTATCACGTGAGGTTCTGCATGCTGACCTACGTGTCATCGGGGCACAGAACCAGGCTCACCAGTCCCGCAGACTTGCTGCCTACGAGGGGCAAGCTGTGCATAGGCGTGGTCAGGGTACTGTGCCACGTCCACCTTTTGAGTCAGAGGGTGAGCAGGACGATGACTTATCTCCCACACAGGTAGGGGCATCCAGGCGGTGAGGCCATGGAGGTTTTTTTTATTATCTCAACATCATCGCATGTGGGTGTTGAGGTGCACCCTGTACCTCCCACCTCCTGGGTTCACCCCCCACTCCCCCAGGTCGTACGTGGCAATGTTTTATTTTTATAGTTAGTTTAATTAGTTAATATTGTTTTAAATTGTTTGTCTATTGTGCATTCATGTGACGGTGTGGTGCTTTGTGGCTTTTGAAAGCATCCACTGCCTGTTCCAGCTGGGCCCATTCAAGCTTGTCTCATGTATGTGTTTGCAGCTTGGGGTCCTGACTCACATATGCCACTCCTGCTTCCCCTATCCATGGGCTCGCTAGGATGGTTCAGTGTTACAACCATTTACACAAGGGCATTGGACATTCGTCATATCTGTGGCCTGTCTGCTGCTTTACCACTTGTGTTAACAGCCCCTAGTGGGGATTATGGATGTTTTCTCCATGGCATGTCTGCAATCAATTTTGGTGAGTACATTATTGAACTGTCCATTTATTGATGTTGATTGGGATGTATGTTAATTTCTTGCCTGTATACGTGCTTGATGCACTTCATGCTGTAGACGGTAGCCTGCACCCTTTAGCTGTCAAACTCACACTGATGGTGGGAGGGGGACGGGTGGTGACAATGTAAAGTTGGTACGTGTTGAGTACAGCCCCTGGGGATTGTGGCAAAGGAGGATGCATTAGGAATGTGACCCAAGAGGCAGAAGACGCGGTCCAGTCCTCACCTGAGATGTCCGCCTATACTACTACAGCGCTCCATTCATTTGGACGGCACATTGTGTCTGTCTTCCCTCTTGGACTTTGATACTGCCTGAGGGTGCAGTTTTCCTACTGGACTACTGCTCTTTTACTTGTTTTTCACACTCTGGTGCCTTTAGTCCCTGTTTTTCTTCCTGCTACTGTCCTTGTTGCAGGTCTGTCCAACCGTCTCTCAGGCTGTTATTTCCACATACTCTTAAACTGCCTCGGTTTGCCTCTGTACACTTCTGTTCAACAGCATCTTTCTGTCCCTCCTCCTGTCTTTCATCTATTACATCCATGCCTTTATGTTGGCTGTTGGCTTTTACCAATGCTATTCAACTGTTGTGGCTCTTAACTTGCTGTCAGCTGTTTCCGGCTATCTCGCATTCTCTGTGCCCTTCAAGACTTCTGCTGTCTCTGCCTTTCTTTGTTCACGCTATCAAGGTTTGATTGGGTTACAGTTCAACCATCCAGTTGTGCCAGCCTCCTTGATTATTTTCAACTCAAGTTCCAGCTCTGCCTGTCAGGGTACAGAACCTGGGGTTGTGTGGGAGGAGGTCGGATGCAGGTCTCAGACATGGCCCAGTGACAAGCTGCATAAAGACACACACAAACACAGGAAACTTTCCAGCCTTATTAAAAGCTTTTATGCCTTTTCTGCAGGAAAATGAGCCTCCCGACTACCTTTCCCAGCAGACACTGGGCTAAGAACTATAAAACCCTGGCCACGTTGGGTGGTGCACACGTGCGCATGCGTGCGCAAGCAGTAGCACGGGGCTTGTGCTCAGACGTCCGACAGAAGCAGACGTGTTTCCAGGAGCTCCAAGCAAGGTGAGCAGCACAAGGGGCCACGCCCCAGCCGACCTTCCTCCTGGCCCAGCGCACATGCAAGCTAAGTAGTGCCAGTGCTGGTGAACTTAGCCAGGCGTTGGGGAAGATACGCACAGTACAGCTAAGCAGCGCTGAGGAGCAAATGCCAGGAAGCTTTCACAGTTGTCAGGGGCACACGCAGGGGGCGTCAGCCATATCCTCAAGTCCCCCCTGATCTATAGGAGCTAAGTTATTAGCGCAGTAGCGTCCCTAGCAACAAACTAATACAGCACAAGGGGGGGCACCCAGCGACGCACAAACTCAAGTGCAGTGCATATCATTAGCATATGCATTTAGCCACGTGTGCTGTATATAGAAAGCCGCGGGTGGCAGACTGCTACTTGTACTGAAGTCGCACCTCGCCACACGAGTCTAGCAGCACATCCAAGGCACATTCTATCATGTGTGATTCTTAGCACATGGTCTTCCATTTAATGCGGGGCCGCGTGAGGCTACCTTGCCACATTACCAGTGTATGAACCATCACGGGGGCAAGTAAAACTATATGAACAAAGCAGCAGACAAGAGTGATTGTTTGGGGAGGAGTCACTAAGTTTGAGACATGAATGGTGTTATGTGTGTGTGGGAAAAACACACACAGAATAGTAACTCACACTCTCCTTGCAGCATTGAACTGCTCCTGTTACCGGACCTGAGAGTGCGCAGGCAGGAGGCCAGCACTCACCCCAGAGATAAGTCTCTCTTTTGCTTGTCTTTAAGCCATATTGTACAATGTGCATGAAGTACATGGTTTCTCTTATTGAGTCAATAGTTGTATTTAGTATTTTCACTACTTTCCCTTGCCCATCCACCACCCCTCTCCTGAGCCTCTTTCCGGTTATCCTAAATACTAATACCTATCCAACCAACGGCTCCCTAACCCTCTTTCCCCGCTGGGGTCTCGGAGGCCTGTGTAAGTTTTACCTTGCAGGGGCCCAGACCGTGGAGGGGTGGTTGGTATGTGCCACTCCTGCACCTGGAGACTGAAGCTGTGACACTACCCATCAGTTGTTGCATCCTCATTGATTATTGTGTACTGAAATTGCTACCCATCCTGTTGAACCATTGTTCAGCTGTGCTACCCTGGTAGTTATTCTATCATTTTGCTTGGACATGGGCCTGGCCATATTCAGCGACTTCAAGTCATCTACTGGAGACTTTTCCAGGGTTTTTTGGTGCCTACAGGCTTTTTCCCTGGTTTGGGAGTTTGGCTCCTTGGAGTTCGCTGCGATTTGGTATTTTTACCAGTCAAGGTGGCCTCTGAGGTGGCTGGATCCTATTTACATGAAAGGTAGAACAAGGAAACCAAGGGGTAGGGGGATCCTGAAGCCAGGTAGACTAGAAGGAAGAAGCCAATGGACCCAAGACACAGTTCATCTGAAGGTCATGGTGATGAGTAAATGAGGGAGGGCCTTTTGTTGTTGGACATTACGCTTGGGCTACAATGTTTGGGCACTCTCTGACATTGTCATTGTGGGGTACTATGTACATGATGTGTTCTGCTGGTCAATGACTGTTCCTGTGTTGGGTTTACTTTTCAGGTGTCAGGGGATTGTTGTGGTTTGACATACTGGGGTGTACACATGGCCAATGTTCACATGTGATGTGTACAGGACACTGAGAGTCACTTGATTTCACATGCATGTATTGAGTGCATGTCCCTACTGACACACACACTTACACAATGCTCCACCACACATACAACCTCCCTTCCATGCCCACACGTGCACACAGATTGCCTTTTCTGGCATGCTGTGTCCCTGCAGCGCAAGATCACTTACCATTTGGGGATTGTGTAAATGCATCAGTAGGTTATTTATGTTGCTTGTCCTTTTTATATGATGCTCAAGGTGTATCCCCAACACAATGGCTGCTCACTGTGCTGTGTGCTGAGCGGCGTAATGCAGGAGACACAGACAGCACACGGGTTAGGGAATCACGGATTTGGATTGGCAAATGTGTATGCCAACAGGCATTCTGTCTTTTGTTGATGGTACCGCTGGTGGCATGCATTTGTGTGTGACCTTGTATGTGTGGGAGGTTGTTGGTCAGTTATTTCATCTGATTCCATGTCAGGTGTGATTGTCTCAAGCCTATTTCCATTTATCCCGTGTCACTTTGTATGTAATTGGTCATGTGTTGTGCTTTTGGTTTCCTCTTTTGCTGTTGCATGCCATGTCATGGTGTGGCCAACAAGGGTGATGTGGTTTGGGAGGGTTTGGGTGACATACCACTGATTGTCATGGCCTGTTATGCAGTGGGGTGGTGCGATTTACACCTTGCATGTGTTCCTTTTGGTCACACAGGATTGGTTATGTTTAAGTAGCTAGGGATGCACACAATGTGGCACTTCCGTGGCAACATTCTCAGGGTGGTAAGGTTGTGATAGTTAACTGTCTCTTTGTCATCATCGATTGTCACCTGGTATGTGCCAGGCCTGTGTGCACTCCGCGGGGGTGGGAGTTTAGGTGAAAAATGTGGCCACAAGCTAGGTCCGGGCTGCCTCGCCACGTGCCCTTTCCCCTCCCATGAGCAGTGCCTGTGCCTGTGGTTGGGGATGTGGGGGCACCACCATGTCCACCGGTACATCCCGCCGTGTTGCAACATTGTGCAGGACACATGCTGCCACAATGATCCTGCACACTACTGGGGGTGCATATAGTAGCTGGCCACCAGAGCGGTCAAGGGAGCAAAAGCGTGACTTGAGCACTCCGAATGTGCGCTCCACTATGCCCCTGGTTGCAATATGGGCGGCGTTGTATCTTACCTGGGGTGGTGTGGTGGGGTTCCATATTGGCGTCATCATGTGGTTGCTCAGAGGGTAGGCACTGTCCCCTGGGGAGGTCATAATGGTTGTGATTAGTTGGGTTTGTGTATTTGTCTGTGTGTGACATGCATGCATGTGCACAGACATTTGTACTCACCAATGAGCCATGTGTCACCATGCTTCTCAGCTTCCAGATCCCGGCTCGGGGCAGACATTCTGTATATGAAACTGTCATGGGTAGACCCAGGATAGTTTTGCATAGACAGAGATGATGATTCCATGGGCTCGCATACAACCTGTACGTTGATGGAATGCCAGTGCTTGCAGTTTCGATAGATGTGCTCAGTGGCCCTAGGTGGACGTAGGGCCACATGGTTGCAATCTATGGCACCAAGCACTTTGGGGACGTGTGCCACCCTGTAAAAGTCCTGGACCACAGCCTGCCTTTCTGCGGGTGTTCTGGGCATATATGTGCCTGCGGACTGAGGCGCGCGCAGTCATGATTGCCAACACCTGGTGTAGGCAGCGTGACTGCGTGGCCTGTGAGACACCCCCAACTATGGCAGTTGTCCGCTGAAATGACCCAGTGGTGAAAAAATGCAGGACATTGAGCACCTTTTCCAAGGGGCTCAGTGCTTGGGAGCACAAGGTGGGTGATGTGAGGTCATCCTCCCACTCCCTGACCAGGTCTAAGATGATATGGGGTGGAAACCTGTACCTGCCATAGACCTGGTCATCAGGCATCCCAGAAAGGCTGGATCTGGGCAAAAAAATGCAGGCCCTGGCTATTCTCCTCCTCCTGCGGTGTCCCACGATCAGTGCTGCGAGAAATGGGACATTCATCATAGCTGTATATACGTGTTTGTTGTTTGCGCGCACTTTTATACTGCGCGGGGACGCTTCCTCCTGCCTGGCAGACGTGTTTCCGCCTGTGCGTGTCTTTTGGTGTGCGCGGGTTTCCCTATTCGATTCCATGAATATGTGTTGTTTGCGTGCGTGTGGGCGTTCCGTGTAATTCCCAGCAGTACTTCCCCAGTTACGCCTTCTTTTTCACGCATTGTTCCCCATTCTGCGTGTTCCGCCCACTTTTTGGTGAGTGCGCTACACGTTGTGCGCTTTCGCTGTGCGCGTTGCGCACAGCGTTCGGGATGTTGCAGTGACGTGTGCACCCGTGTGCTCCACGCACGGTTTGGTACACATCCCGGGGAAAACACGCGCAGGGCCTTCCATGAATCGCACGCATGCACGTGCGCTTGCTTTTTCACACTTGCGCCAGCTTGCACCACAAATTTCGGTGCACATTTGTTCCATGAATCGGCCCCATCATGTGTAGAATACAGATTATAGAAACCCTGAAAGGCATGTTTGGAAATAGTTTTGCTATACTCATACAAGTGTCCTTTGCTCCTAACCTTTAGCCCCTGATGAATATCCGATACATTTTGGTTGTGTTAGAGGGATAGAAGCATGTAGGGCCAGTGAAGACCCAAATGGGGAAAGGTGGACATATATGGTTTTCTTCTGTGTGTTATTAAATGTGATGTCCACCTTTTCTTTGATTTACCAATTAATATTGTTTTGTTGCAATGTGTATATGGGAATTATGCTTTGTGTAAATATTTAGAGTTGCTTATCTTAGTATTTAATCAAAATAAATTAATATATTTTGGACCTGTGAATACTGGCCTACCTCTTTTGGACCATGCCATTAACCCTCCTCAGTAGTCAAAAGATTAGGGATCAAAGTTATGTCCTCGGGTTCAAGAGAAGCCCAAATTTCAGCTGTCCGCAAATCTGGCTTCACAATGCCCAGAATTCTGGAAAAGGTTTTTCCGTTCCTTCCACCTGAATCCAGGACTAATATTGTGACTGCATCTATTATGGGCTTCCTAGATTACTTTAATGGTGTCTATTTAGCTCAACCTGACACCCTACTCCAACGACTACAGATCCTCAAAAACACTGCCTGAATCGACTCCCAGTCAGGAGCCGAGCTAAGTTCAAAACCATCTGCCTTGGTCACTGAGCCACTCATAGTGCGGGAGCTGAGTATCTTCAATCCAGACTTATACCCCAAAAACCTAGCAGGATCCTTCGTTCAGCTTCCCTGTGGCTGCTAAACATTCCCAGATTCTAGCTTGCCAGAGCAGGAGGAAGATCTTTTACAGTACTTGATCCCACGCTCTGAAATGCCCTGCCATCTGAGCTCCACAATACTCCTGACTACCTTATCTTTCGAAAACCTCTGAAGACTTATTTGTTCTAATCCCCTGGGCTTTAACTTCCTCACACGCCTCAGCGCCTTGGTGGCTTTTGTTCTTTGTTTGAGGTCTACTAATTTCCCTACAATACAATACAATGGGCCTCATTACGGGTTCGGCGGTAACCCTTCTGGTGCTACCGGCGGGTTGCCGATGGATCTGTACAAAATTACTGCCGCCTGACTTCCCAGTGCCACCAGGCTATTACAAGTCTGGCGGCCGGGAAGTCAGGTACCGGTAATTTTGTTAATCCCCATTCCCATAGAGTTCCATAGGACTCTATAGGAGTGGGGACACAGAAGCACCAGCACCGTTGTTTCCGGACCGGCAAACTCAGCATGAGGCCAAATATATCATTTATGATTTATATACATGGTCTAGTCCATTTTTTCAGGACTAGAGGTATAAAAGGTATAGAGAGGCCACTTATTCTTTGTTGTCATTACATTCTTGTCCTCTTAGCTCTTATTTGGTGTACACAAATGCTATGGTGCACCCAGGTAGTAGGAGAGACAGTGGGACTCATTATGACTCCGGCAGCAGCCGGCAGAGTCTTTTTTTTCCCAGTGCCCGGGAATGGGCAATTACCGGGACATTACAGCCCCTGCGGACCTGGTATTTGAACATTTCCGGGCGCCGGAAAATTTTAGTCCCCATTCCCATTTGAGTCCCATTGGGCACAATGGGAATGGGGAGGCCGGATGCACCGGCACCATTCAGGAATGGTGCCGGTGCATCCGACATGGTCTGCTCACGGGTGCCGGTATGCCCGCCAGGTCAGACCGGGCGGGCAAAGAGGCACCCACGAGCAGACCTCGTAGTTTTCCGGTTGTTACAAACAATCATAGTATTTTCGGCAGATGGTCATTCTGGCGCCGTTGGCGGCGTATCTCGAATATCCAAACTCCCCAATCCAAGATGGCTGGGGTTTTACCGGAGGACAGTGCAGTGTTTCGGAAGACCGCAGACCAAGCTCCTCCCATTCATCACAGGAACGTATTTCCGGTCCTGGATCCATCACAGCATCGCGTTGCTACTGTACACAGAAGCCACGCTTCGTGAGTATCGCTTCTAGATTTCTCGGACGCCTAATATCAAGAGGACTTTATCTCACGGCCTTTATTCTTTACTCCCTTCCGTTAGGAATCCTCACGTTCACCCCCCGGAACTCCTGAGCCAGCCCTCTCATAACTCATCACGACACGGAAACCTCCGAGACCCTTCCACTTTATGTAGGCTGCATTCATCATCAGTCATCCATTATATACTCCCTCCACTAGTGCTTGTTTACCCTCTCCTCTGTTTTCTCTGCACAGCTCAACCCACATCTTGCACGCACTCGGACCACACCTCCCGACTGCCACTGCGGTTGGAATCCAAATCATGGCCCTCAGATACTAGTTCCAACACCCAGTCGGGATTACGGTACGGGAAGGAAGAAAGACTTCCGTAATCGCAATACGTTCTCTCTTTGAAACTGCATTCATTTACCAACGTGTCTGTTTTCACATAGATATTTACCTTCGTCCTGCACGTGGGATCCAATCTCTCCACATCTCCGTACAGTCTCACTTCTAGGGTAGGTTCCACTTTCTTGAACCTACTTTCCTTTCTCACCTACCTTTCTATCAGGCATAACCTCTCCCCTCTCATTTTTAGCCGACACGGACAGCTAAGGGAAGGAGACGTTGAATTCAACACAAAGGAATAAGATGCCAAACCTACTCTACGGAAATACGCATCTGTATCCTGTCCCGTCCAGCTCCTCCTCCGTTGGACTCCATCAGCGAGGGTTTTTTCCCCCTTGAGGGTTTCCCTGGCGTCTTCACTCTGCGCCGACTGGTCAGCGCGAGAGAGGGTGTCAGGTGAATCACTCCCTTCCTCCGAATACCCTCCGAAGACCAGGTAGGAGACGCCTTGTTCATATACTCGTGTGATTTTGGGAAGGTGATTGTCGGCGCATCCCTAAACTTGAGGGACGCCATTTAAATAGGCTGGTTCCCCATTAACAGCTATAACACCGGTCTGGTAACAACAGTACCGGCAAGCTTACCGGTACCATTGTTACCGGACCGACAACCTCATAATGAGGCCCAGTGTTTTAACACCCGGTGGTTCTGGGCTCATACCAATTTGTAAAAACACATGGGTGGATTGTGCAATGGTCAAGAATGTTGTCCGAGTGCTAGGATCAACACATTCAAATTTGGTGGTGCAATTTCATATATTTCTGTTGTCTCTTTCATATTGTTTTCTATGATTATATCTTAGAAGTATTCATTGTTTTTTTTTTCAGATATTCTAGGGCTTTCATAACTTTGTTGAAGTCAACTAGTTGTTGACACATTTTATCTTTTGTTGGTACACCATTAACCAGTACAATTAGAGATTGATCTACTGATCATCCTACTCCTTGTGTTTCATCAATTTCTGTGAGGTCTAATGGTAAATATACTACCTTGTCATTAATGCCTTTAAATAAATCAGATGGTGGCAATGTGGCAGTTGTGTCTTGTAATTGTATAATAGCTTGGAATGAATGTAAGGTTTGAATTGTATTACTCTCATATAGATTTAGTTGTTGGATGGTGTTTGGTTGTCATAATGTTTATTATTGGAGTATGTGCATAATAATAAGGGTCTGTTATGTTGTATTTATTTTCTGCTGTTTGATACAAGGCTAATTGAACCCATTGTGATTCCTCATTGTCTTCAATTTCATGGGACATTTGTACTGTTTTTGTACTTTGCGTGTAGAAAGCTCTACGTCAACAGACACATACTTTGTCTGGAATTTCAGCAGAGGTAATTTGAAACTTTGCTATTCCTTTTTTGCATGTGTTTGAAAAAAGGTTAAACATTGGCAGTTGATACTTTCTACTTTAGGTGTGTTTTCTACTTCTACTTCAGTTCCAGTTTGACTGCCATTTTGTTTTTGTAACTCTACACAAGGGTATACATTATAGAATGATCTGTTGCTAAAAGTTTTATGTGATGAAAGGTGCTTGCACAGAATGCTCCTGTAATACAGCCTAAAGCATGTCTGTATAGTCAAGTAAAGCTGCACACTGGACGGGCATCCATGTTTTATAGAGTTTGTATTCTATTTTTGTATTTTACTTTAACGTATTGCTTTAGAAAATTTCCAAACATTTGAACACCTGTTAGCTCACATTCTGGATTGATCTACACGGCCATTTGTAGACAGGATGAACTGCCCAGACATGAGTATGACTGGCTTGAACATTTGTTTGAGAAGATTTTTCATACACATTTTCTTTGTTCATAATAGTATCTCCTACTATTTCTTAGCCTCTTCCATGTGTATCTATGGCAACTGAATTTGCTTTTCTTGGCCTTATGCTTCTTGATTGAAGTATGGTTCTATCCTAGTGGAGTGATACCAATCACGACCACAGAAGTTGCTGAAGTTATATGCATTAACATTCTGCATGTTTCAAAGCTTTGTTTGTAGTTTTTAATTAATTTGTGTTAATGGTTTCATTCTGTTTTAAACTAATATAGTAGTCTTTTTAATTTAAATGTTCTGTCATTTAGTGCCTTTAGGACCAGTTTTCTTTTGTAATTCACAAGCGAGGAATGTGAATTTTCAGACTTTTGATGAGATTGCTGAGGAATCTATGACTGAAATTTTTTGGGAAAATAGATTTTTTCGAATTTTTTATTGAAACTACATTGACATTGGAAGATATGGATGGTGCCTCATTACAAGTCGGCCAATCCGGAATTAATGGTGCCGATAGCAACATACCGTCTCCCAGTCTGGTCCGGCAGACTACAACTGTCCCTGCTGGTGCCTCTGCACCCGGCAGGGTCTGGCCTGCAGGGCGCATCAGCCCCGGTAGGCAAAGTTTTCACGGAAGCACCGGCACTGTTAGCAACAGTGCCGGTGCTTCTGTCTCTCCACTCCCATAGAGTCCTATGCAACTCTATGGGAATGGGAATTTACGGTCTCTGTCGCCTGAGATCCCAGGCCGACAGGACTGTCCCGATGGCACCGGGATCTCAGGCATCGGAAATGGTGTTACAGGGTTTGCGGCAACCTGCCGGTGGCACCGGTGGGTTCCCGCCAACCTCGTAATGAGGCCCATGCATGTCTGTTATGTTTATTGGGGGTCCATATTCTGTTAGAATTGCTTTATGGTGTAATCGTTACCTTTTCTTTTTTGATGGGGGTGGAGGAATAATAGTTTTTCTAGTGGTTGTACATTGCAAGAGCACAGTTACTTTATCTCTTGCTTGTGCGTTTTCTGTAAATTCTTTTAGCGGCGGGTGTGTGTATGACTCTTCCTTGTTTTTACCTATCTTTATTTATTGGATATTTGTAAGGTGCCTATACAACAAATGGTGTTTACAGGCGCCACAAGACAAAAAGGAGTCGGGGACCAAGGAAGAAAGATACAATAACTTTCTACTAGGCCTTGTGACATTCGGATTGTGCAAGTGCTGAACAAGAAGTGTGAGGGAGAGGGGGGGAGTGACGGTCTGGGCAATAGGCAATGTGCTATGGTGGGAATGGAAAAGCAGGGTAAGGAGGTACAGGTTCAAGTGCAGGTTCAAGTGCTCAGAGGAGGCTAGGTTTGTGGTCGTGCAGGTCCACATGTGAAGTGCAAGGAAGGGGGGGCTGGGCGGGGAGGCCTGGAGCCCTGTAGAACTCAGAGGGGCCCGAGCAGCCAGTCACTGCAGCACAGGGATGAGTTAGCAGGGGTGGCGGAGTGGGAAGGAAGAGGGGAAAAGGCGGGTCTTGAGGAGCTTGCAGAATTTAAGGAGATCTGGCTCAAGCCTGAGAGAGGTAGGCAGACCATTGAAAAGGGAGGTTCCTGCGGAGGAGAGAGATCTACCCCCCAGAGAAGCGTCTGAGCAGCAGAGAGTTGGAACTAGCAGACGGAAGAGCTCTAGCAGGAAAGGATTTAGGGAGAGAGAGGTGGATGTAGCGGGAGCCAGAAAGCCTTGTGGATGATGCATAGGGTCTTGAATTTTATCCTCGCACCAACCGGGAGCCATTGGTGAGACATAAGGGCGGGAGTGATGTGGTCCCTGGGCTTGAGGCCAAGGATAAGTCTTGCAGTCCTATTATGTATTAGTTGAAGGGGGTAAAGGGAGGATAAAGGAGTAGTCAAGCCTGGAGACATTGAGTTGCTGAGGGAAGGTGAGGAAAGGGGGAAGCCTCTGATGAGGTGCAGCTGATAGTGAGCCTTCTTGGCAAGGTCTGTGATGTGAGGAGAGAAGGAGAGGAATCAAAGATGACACCAAGGTTTTTTACCTCACAAGAGAGTGAGGGGAGGAACCCATAGAGGGCGGCCAGATGGTAGGAGGAAAGTGAGAGCTGGCATCCCGATGAGAAGGATCTCAGTCTTACAGACATTAAGGCAGAGATCATTGGAAGCACACCATGACTGAATATCAGTCAGATAGTCAAGGATGAGAGAGGAGGAAGAGGGGGCAATTGAGGGAAGCTTGAAGGAGAGATGCATGTCATCTGCACAACACTGAAGTTGAGGAGAGAAGGAGGAGATCAGGTGGGCCAAAGAGGCAAGGTAGATGTTGAAAAGCCACATCGAGAGGTTAGAGCCTTGAGGGACACCACAGGTGGAGAGAGATTTATAGGGGAAAGAAAAGCACCCAGTTGAGCTGGGAAGGGCGGTCAGAGAGGAAGGAGGTCAACCAGTCCAGTGCCAGGCCTGTGACGCAAAGGATGCTACAGAATCAATTTTTCTGGGTGGCATGAATGACTGTGTCAAAGGCAGAGGAAAGATCCAGAAGGATAAGAACGGAAGGAGAGTTGGAGTAGGAGTTCATTAGAGCAGTTTCTGTGCTTCTGGCTGCTCTGACGCCAGACTGGTGGTCATGGAGGCAACCAACAGATTCAGTGTGTTGGATCAGTTGGGAGATGCCATCTTCTCCAGGAGGTTACCCGGGAAGGGTGTAATGGAGACAGGGCAGTAGTTTGAAGGGCAAGAGGGGTGGGCAGAGGGCTTTTTGAGGAGAGGATGCACAAGGGAGTGCTTGAGGGGTAGCACAAAGGAGTGATTACAGAAATCGTCCAGGGATGGAGGAAGGGTGGCAATGTTGTCCTTGATAGTTAAGAAATAGTGACAGGCCACGCACTCTGTTGCCAGTCAAGTTTTCCGGCATTGACTTCTCCAAACGCACATTTTCATGACTCCATAAATCTTCAGGGAGGCTGTGTTTCTTTTCCTTTTCAGGTGTGTCTTCATTTCCTTTTCAGGTGTAGCAAGTTAATTGACTTTAGTGTCTCTAAGGATTCTGGTACTTGTATTTTTCGCATTTAATTTCTCTTGCAGGTGACTGGAAACACTCCCTCCATAGCACAAATTTTAATCCCGATAGGGGGAGGGCGAAAGCCATGATTGTGGCTCTCCATTGTAAGGCATGGTCGCCCTGGTGCTGCAGCCTTTTGAGCTCAGGACTCCTGGAACATAATTGTTAAAAAATAGTGACAGGCCACGCACTCTGTTGCCAGTCAAGTTTTCCTGCATTGACTTCTCCTCCAAATGCACGTTTTCATGACTCCATCAATCTTCAGGGAGGCTGTGTTTCTTTTCCTTTTCAGGCGTGTCTTCATTTCCTTTTCAGGTGTAGCAAGTTAATTGACTTTAGTGTCTCTAAGGATTCTGGTATTTGTATTTTTCGCATTTAATTTCTCTTGCAGGTGACTAGAAACAACTCCCTCCATAGTAAAACTCAGCCTCCCTGAAGATTGATGAAGTCATGAAAAAACCTGTGTTAGGAGGAGAAGCTAAGACTGGTAACAGAGCGCCTGCCTTTACATCTTTAAACATTGTTCCAGGAGTCCCAGGCTCAAAAGACAGTAACAGCAGGGCCATCATGCCTTATATTGGAGAGCCACAACCATGGCTTCCCCCCCCATCAAGGGGAAGATTTGTGCTATGGAGGGAGTTGTTGCCAGTCACCTACCAGCAAAATCAAATGCGAAAAATACAAGTACCAGAATCCTCAGAGCTAATTAACTTGCCACACCTGAAAAAGAAATGCAGACCTGCCTGAAATACCTAAGAAACTCAGCCTCCCTGAAGATTGATGAAGTCATGAAAAAGTGCGTTAGGGGGAGAAGCTAAAGACTGGTAACAGAGCGCCTGCCTTTACATCTTTAAACAATGTTGTCCTTGATAGTTCTGGAGGAGCAGGGACGCACCTATTTGGAGGAGACTTTCATAGAGCAGACTTGTCTCGAGATCTCATCTAGTGCTATAGGTGAGAAAAAGGAGAGTAGAAGGGAATAGGAGAGGGAAGCCAAGGGAGGCCTGAGAGATGGGGGGAGTAAGAGGAGTAGAGTAGAGTGAGGACAGAATGTCCCGAGTTTTGGTTAGGAAGTGGGAGGCCACAGAAGTACAGAGGGTCAGGGATGGCAGTGGAGAAGTTGAGACTGCAGTAGGATTGGCAATTGCAGATTTTAAACAGTTCGTCAGTATTTTTAGTGGCCCCCAGAAATGCAGGCTTGGATATGAACCCTCTTCTACAATCGGATGGAGAGTCTGCATTGCCTTTGGAGCATGCAGCAAGCCAATCTGTCAAATGATGTGCCCGATGGCCGCCACTTCCACTCAGCAACTCAGCACTTGCATTTCAGGGAGGTTAGGTTGGAGGCGTTCATGCTTGGAGGCAGGCTTCATTCGGATCCTCATGATAGGGACAAGGATGTCCAGGGTGTTGGTGTTAGAGAGGTGATGATTAGCAAGGGCAGAGTCAGTGTGGTAGTCAGTGGAAGAATTGGGGGGGGGAATGAAAGTGGCAGCAAAGGCCGCAACTAACACTTGCTTCATTGGTCAAATGACAGAAAAGGGGACTGACAGTGTGGGCAGCGACTTAGCCGGGGGACCTAAGGGATCCAGATGAGAAGACAGGAGAGCAGGGTCAGACCAGGAGAGAGGTGTAGTGAGAGGGTTGGAGATGGGGATGTCTGAAGAGATGAGATCATACATGGAATATTCGGCAGAGTGCATTGGACCGGAGGGATAAATGGTGAAGTCTCTGAGGAGGAGAAGCTTGGGGGTGGAGGCAGGAAGAGAAGAGGTGAGGTCAGCCCACTCCGAGAAGAAGAGGGAGACCAGACCAGGGGCCCTGTAGATGGTGATGAGAGTCAGCGAGAGGATAGGAGAGACACCAAGCCTGCAGATGAGGCATTTCAAATAAGAGTAGGTCTGAGTAGGAACGATAGTAGCAGGGTTCCAATCAGGGAAGATCAAGGCAACTCCATCTCCAGAGCGGTTAGGCCTGGGCTT
Organism: Ambystoma mexicanum; assembly: GCF_040938575.1. Lineage (NCBI taxonomy): Eukaryota > Metazoa > Chordata > Amphibia > Caudata > Ambystomatidae > Ambystoma > Ambystoma mexicanum. The sequence goes on along the minus strand of NC_090927.1, from coordinate 477,894,103 downwards.
AGAGAGGATCTTGTATCCCTCAGGGAGGAGTGTGTCAAAAGCAGTGACAGAGCTGGCAGTGAACCACGTCTCAGTGAGAGCGAGAACAGCAAGGTCACAATACAATATATTTCTCATGGCCACTGGGCAAGGACCACTAATTCCATCATATAAAGGGTCCAGGCTCATGAGAAAATGTGCTCTGCACACTTTATTTCTGGTGCACATGTTATTTCCTCCCCTGCAGGGTCCCCACGTGCATCCAGGCCAGGCGTGGCCATGGGAAAGCATCGGGCTGCACGTGCAGTATCCTTTGGGAGTGGCAAGGTGGGGCTACAAGGCAGAGCCAAGGGGGCGTGGCTGGGACCAGGCTATTTAAGCCTGCCCTGCCCGCATACAAGCGCTTTGCGTTAGTCTGCTTATAGCAGTGTAACGCTCACTGCCGCCAGAACCGCTCTTACCTGATTCCAGCAATACCATCACCTGAAGCCATTTTACCTGATTCCAGCAATGCCATTGCCTGAAGCGCATCTTACCTGACTCCCGCAATACCATTGCCTGAAGCGCATTTTACCTGACTCCTGCAATACCATCGCCTGCAGCGTATCTTACCTGATTTCAGCAGTCACCGCAGTCGGAGCGCATCCTTACCTGTTCCGGGTAACTAAGCTATGAGGGAGCTCATCTCGTCCAGCATCCTCGCAGATCCATCCATCCAGCAACCGCCAGCAGGTCTTCGGATAGCTGCTTCTCGTCAGTCTTCACAAGGCCATGCCTGCAGGATAAAAGCACAAACAAGGGTAGAAACAACATAAAGACATTACGCTAAGGTCACGCGCAACTCATTCCTCGCGCTTGACCTTAGAACCAAACTTACCATCTACTTGGGAGATCGTAAACTGCTCAGGCCCCCATTTGGACTCACTTCCAGCACCGTGACTATGCTGGGCCCTTCACCACCTATTGGGGAGAAGAAAAGACATTGCAAAAGGATATGGACAATAATCACAGAAAAAAGACATTGCAGAAGGATACAGACAATAATCATTGTTGAGAAACACTTACCTTTGAAGTGGATCAGTCACAGTCGGTCTAGGCTGCCACGCACATGGATCAGTGAATAAACTAGGTCCATTTAAGGTGCCCCTGCAGTTGAGAAGCGGGATGGAGAGCTCATCCTCATAAATAAACAGGTGAGACTATATGGGTAGAAGCATGCTCACCTCATTATGGGAAGAAGGGTTCGAGGGAAACCGCAGTCCTACCACAGCATTCGCACGGCCTCTCGTATTCTCTCAGGGGCAGTGTCAGCAACCAGCGCAGTCCACACTACAGGAGCAGGGGAAGAAGCCCGATCCAGGGGAGCCAATTCCAGGGAGGGCTGCAACCGTGCTCCAACGTCCCCGCAGAGACCAGGTGAGCGTAACAATATTCACTAAGCCCCTGTTTGATGACCTGGACCTTCTGGGTATCACCTACACTAACTACTCAGATGATACTCAGATTCTCCTCCCGCTTTCTGGGGATTACGACAAGGATTTGGCCTTGGTGAATAGAGTGTATCTCGTCATCCAGGCATGGATGGAGACCCATGGTCTATGCCTGAATGATGACAAGACCAAGCTTATCATCCTGGGCATCCACACCAACCTTAAGAAACTAGGCCAGGAGTACTCATCCTTCACAATTGATGGGAACCCCATCAAGGTGGCAAAGGAGGTAAAGACCCTTGGCTTGTACCTTGACTACACCCTCTCCTTCGACAAACAAGTGAAATCAATGGCCTCTGCCACTGCCTACACTTGTAAGCTCATTAGGACCGGCAAACTCTTTCTGTCGAATGACAACTGCATGATCCTGGCCAGAGCCCTAATACTTTCCAGGCTAGATTATTGCAATGCCCTTTACATCAGCAGCAATAAATCAATCATTCAAAGGGTACAAATCCTACAAAACAACGCCATAAGAGCTGCACTTGGTGTGACCAGAAGATCACATATCTTAGCGACTAGGCACCAAAATAACTGGCTCTCGACCCACAATAAAATCCTACTAAAAACCGCATCCCTCACTCATAAAGCACTAAATAATGCTGCCCCCAGCTACCTCACGGATAGACTCCATAGGAGAATATTCACCAGACCTATGAGACGCAGCAATACCAACTGCCTCATAATCCCTAGATTCAAGCTCACTGAGGCAGGTGGCAGTAGCTACATTAACCTGCTGAAATCCACTGACCTGTAGGCTTGACCACTGGGCTACCTACACCTCTGTAATGCATCTGTATATTCCCTCAAAGTACTTCTTGACACAGGCCTGCTGCATATATGTATTTTTTCTGTTTATAACCTCTATATATGTTTTATTCTTGCTCATAACATGTAACTCTGTAACTTAAGCCTTGCATTTTCTGTAACTGCTGCGCCCTGATACTCCTGGATCTGGTGCACAGTAGAAATGAATAAACAAACAAACAAACAAAGGTTTTCAAGAAGCAGACATATCAGAATAGTGTTTAACAGCAGAGAGCGAGAGTTGAGGGTAGCTAGGTGCAGCTGGTTGCCACCTTTGAAGGTCTTATGAGGAGGGGTACAGGGATGTGGTACACCGTCTGTGGTGGAGAAGGGGCAAGAGGGGAGGCAGAAGGAGGATTGGAGGGAAAAGGTAGGATGTTGATGAGAGACAGAAGATGCCTATCAAGAAGGAGAAGGTTGGGCTGGGAGCCCTGTGCAATGACAGTGCCATTTTGATAAACATTAATGATGCACCTAAAGGATGAGAAGCCCGCCAAGAGTACTTCCCATCTGGTGCCACCATTAATGGGCGACAAATAGAAAGGAGAGAGGACAGAGACCATATGGTGAGTCTATAGGTCAGGGGAGGGAGTGAAAAAGAGGATGTCTGTGATAGTCTGCCTAGAAGAAGCTTTGACGTAGGTGTCTGCAATGGGCCGGCCTAGATTGAAGACCAGTAGATATTTTTTTAACCTTTTCGTTCCAGGCTTCAAGAGGGGGGTCGGATAGGTGATAGAGTAGCAATTGAAATAGATAGGAGAGATGGAGAGCACCATAGAAAGGAGAGAGCAGAGAGATGGAAAGGGGGGTAGAAAGAGACGGAGAACTGCATGACAAACTCACCAGGTTGCCGAGCACGAGACAGTTGCAGACAAGTCAGGTGCAGACCATGTCCTCTCCAGACTCTTCAGGGCCACCACTGGCCAGCAGGCACCCCCTCCAATGGGTCAGAAGCACAGATGCAGCAGAGAAAGGTCTTAGGTGTGAGGTATATGGTGCCTTCAAGATAGGTAGATTTCCTCTCAGGTGTAGGGAAGCCAGAGGCGAGTCACAGTGCTTTGTCCATGCAGAAAGTCCCACTAAACATACAAATGATGCCACTTGCTTATAATAACCAAGCTGAGGACCCATCTCCCCCACCACTGGGCCAGGGTAGGCACTCAGACACCAACACAGCTAATCCAACAGGGCCCTCCAGCAGGCCCCTCGGTTTCACACTGGGCCTACAAGGAGCCAGGAGGCAGTTTCCCAGGCCTTCGGGGTAAGTAGTATCTCAGTTCGGGGATCCAGGCCATTCACTCAGTGGACTCAACCACTCCTCACAGCAGAGAGGCCACTGCCAGCACAACACTCCTCAGCTCCCCAGCACCAACAGAAAACCATACAAACTCGAGACCAGGGCCAGGGAGCACTAGAGGAGGGGCAGCACTCAAGCATGGAACCACTGGTGCCTCCCGTGGCCACCAGCCCCTTTAGAAGTTAGATGCAAAAGAAGAACCAGTGAGGCAGGTGGCAAGTACTTTGTCAAGAAAGTAATTTCCCCACAATTTGATCATGCCCCGCAGGCGAAAGTTGGCAGCAATCCGGGGCTCATGAAAACCTCATTGGAGATCGGGGGACCGCAGCTCTGTTTCATTACTAGAGGTTCAAATGTGGGAGCCTCAGATGCATTCAGCCAGTGCCAGAAGAGTGCTGTAAAAAGCCTACCCATTCATTTATTGCGCTCCAGCCTCAGCTAAAGTGTTTTCGGCAGGCAAGTCACCTGACTGCGATGTTCCGGCCTGCAAGTGGGTCAGGCGCCTGGAAAGTGATAATTAAGGTTGTTGGGGCGCCACAGCAACAGGTAACAGATGACATCATTCAACCAATGGCAAAAGGCCGCTCCAGAGCCGCAAGTGATGTATGTGGGTGTAATGATAATGGTTAATATTGGGTACTGGGAATTGGAAGAGGATTGTGAGGATAATAACATGGATTACTGTTGGGTACTCGGAAGAGGGTGATAGATGGGGGGGTCATAACATGTAGTGCTACTGTTTACTAGGACGAAGAAGAGGGATGTAAGGGTAATTATATGGATTGATTCTGGGTACTGTGATGGAGAAGAGGGATGTAGGGGGAATTATATGGATTATTAGTGGGTACTGTGAAGAGGAAGAGGGATGTGGGGATAATGACAATGATTAATATTTGGTACTGGGTCGAGGAAGAGGGATGTAGAGGTAATGCAACAGATTATGATTGCACTAATTTGATCAGGAAGGGGGAAATGTGGCAATGAGTACATTATGAATGGATAGTGGGATAAGGAAGAAAGAGATGAGTAATGTAGAATATGTACAATAATGTAGAATTATGTTAGCAAAATTCTAATTAATTATATATTACATAAAAAATACTTGCTTTTGAGAAATGGAGGACGTTTCTTTCTTGGCTATAGTTCTTGTGTATAGTTCTTGTGTAATCTTTTTTCTGGACATTTGAAAGACAAAATGTTGATAAGTTTGCAAAATGTGAAGAAGCCTGTTTTTTTTACTGTTGAGATGGGTGCTGTAGGCAGCCATGTTTTGGTACACAGAAAAAATATTATAGTTAAAGTCACATTATAAGCAAAGTGATCGATTATATTTTAGTATGAAGGTCTTACAGAGTTTTGTGACACGGCAGGACGTATATGAAAAGGTAGTATTATTTTTGTAAAATGGCTTGGTAATAGTGCTGTTTTAATTTAGGGAAATGTGCAGAGTCATATATAGGTGAATATGTAGAAGCGACAAAAAAGAAGTTGTTTTAAATGCAGTACTAGAAATTAATTATTCACTGATTGTATTTTTATGGCACTTTTTAGAAAGACAAGTGCGGTTGTTTGTGGGTGGATTGCACATGCCACCCGGACATTTGGAATGCCCTGCAGGGAAAGAGAACTGCATTGGCTGCGGAAAGGTGGAAGGCTTGCCCAATCAAGAATTTAGTTTGGGTAGGAAGAGTTGAACTGCATAAGAGAGAGCAGCACGGTTTTCATGTATTTCTTCTTAGCACTGGTGAAAGCATTTATCTGACCAAGAAGGTTGTTTGGGATATTGGAGATTCTTGGGTTCATTGGTTAGAGATGAGAGATGTCTGCAAAGCAGCTTTATATCTCACATAATCATGGCTTGGAAAAATTAAAGGTGCTATGGTATGGAGTTTGTGGTATGATGTGGGATCAACTGTTACCTATGTGTCAGGACATGGTGAATCGCAAACATCCAGAAATAATAATCGTTCATTCATTTTGGAGTTAATAGTTTAGGGTATGTTACTGGAATATCTTTACAGTCGGCTATGAAAAATACATTTAGAACTTTGATGACTCTTTTCCAGAAGCCACATTTATTTCTTCACAAATTACACAAAGATGGGTGTGAAAAAGCTCAAAATGGTTTGGTCCACAAACTGAAAAAGCCAGGCGCAATGTGAATAAAGCTGTCTGTGTATTTCTTCAAGATTTTAGTATGGCATCTTTTGAAAATGCCAACATTCGACATGATGCACTGAATATTTTTAGAAAGGATGGATTACATCTTACAAATTGTGGAAATTAGTATTTTTATAGAATATTCAAAATGCTGTGAATGCTTTTATTTTTGTGAAAAAATCATACATTCACAACACCAATACATAATGACACAGTTTTACCCTGTGCAGTCTTACAATAACCAAAAGGCTCTTCTAAGAGCCACCATGAAAGAGTTAGAAGAAATTAGTTGTGTTCATACAGCTTCCCTTCTCCCTTTTTGATTGTTTAGTCTGCTGACATTGCTGCATGTAGGTGGACATTAGAGAGGAGTACACAGTAGGCTACATTATCTGCATCATACTATTTTTTAACTGTGAAAGTTGGTTCCCTACATTTCTATCTTTATTTTTTTTTTTGTTTTTCTTTTTTTCAACGAGGGGCAAGTTAACAAACCACTAGAAAATCAGAACAGAAGGACAGATGCAGGAGGAAAGACCAAAGTCACTATGTGTGGAAATTAAGGGAAGGGGAAACTCTCTTCATGTGTCTTCACGCATCAAAGGCACTCTGGAAATGCTCCCCTCAGCAAATGAGAGCATGACAATATGTACAAAGGACAGTTGTCCTTTGAAGGTAAGGATCAAATGTCTCTTTTATATCCTGTGCCATTTCAGGATTAATCCTCTGTCCAACAGAGATGTTATGAGTCTGGGCACAGGTGAAAGCTGATGGTGATGTGGAGGAGGTCCTGCTGCATCCTGTGAAATTATATGATATGATATGATATGATGTGGCATTTATAATGTGCCTTTAGGTCCCAAGTGTTTCTGAGGCCACCATCAGAAAGGAATTGCCTTTCTGAGGGTGGCCAGATGGAAGGTACGGGTGTGGTGGCACATTGAAGTTGTGCAAATGAGAACCTTCCCTTCTAGCCATGGCTGAGTGTGACTTCAAACTCAGTGTAGTGTACTAGGGCAACCTGAGCTTTTGGTATACCTTCCACAGTTGTAAGAAAAGGTCCTCACCAAGATTCCATCCAGCCGGTGGACGTGTCAGGGACTTCCTCCAAATCATTATCCTCCTCCTGTTCTTCTTGTGGCTGATTTGCTGCATTGGCCCTGTTATTCCCTTCTGCATGTCCTCCAGGTGGTGGTGGTATCCCGAGGGGGAGCAATGGCCATGAGCGATGCCATTTTGTATGAAATTCCCAGAAGAAAGTAGTCCCTTAATTTATCTGTACTGATTGTCTGCCTGATGGAGAATGACTAGAAAAAATGGGTGGGTTCCCCTAGATGTGCTGTCTGCAGTCACTTGCCTGGGTCTGCAGACTTTGTAGGCATGGAAAGGGGGAAAATGTTCAACAAAGTGCAGAGGAGGACAAGACATGGTGAGGGCACTTCAGGAAGCACTCTGATTGAACTTTGTAGTTGACAAAGGGTTGGGCACTAGAGGCTGCAATGACTCACGCAGCACTGTGCAATTTGTTGCGTATTTGTATATTCCAAAAGTTAGGTCTGCAGCAAGATCACAGGAGGGGGAGGTGTTGCCCACACCTTGTGTTTGGCTAGTAGGTGAGTAACCCGGCTATCTTGCGCTGAAAGAATACTGATTCTGGTTTTCCAGGTTGGTTTATACTTTTAATTAGCAATGTAAATAGGTCGGCCGACACGTTTTTTGACCCATCCAGGTCCTTTTCAAGGCTATAGTAGATTCACGATATCACATGTGGTGTAACGGTCGGGGGTATGGGTTCCGTCATTCTTCATTAGGATTGACTGTATGGCAGCCCTGAGCAGTCCCTGTTGTTTGGCAATTATATTGGATGGTGCCCTGTTGTGGAGTTTTTGGGGCAGGGCAGTGTGGGCCTGCTCTGTCATTGCGCCTATGCCTCTTCAGCACTCAGGGAGTTGGTGGCAGTCCAGCGCTTGGAATAGTCACCCAGGCTACAGCAAGGACAGCAATGATCCACGTTTGATGCAGCCAGGCGGTTCATGGCCATGCACACTGAATTTGAATGCTTTAATTCTTAATTTTCGAAGCATTTATATAGCGCTGAGTTTCCTGGTAGAGTGAACTGCAAATGGGCGCAAGTGGCAAACTGAAACACTTCCTCTCTAAAGAACGATCACCAGAAAATGTCTAAACCTTACACTGTCGGAGGACTATTTAAACAAACATTTTTTGAGGGATTTTCGCAACAGGTTTCAACTGTCATGTAGCATAGTCGCCAAAGCAGGGTATTCCACAGTCTAAGGCCATAGACCGAGATCCGCCGATCTCCCCTGGAAGAACAATGAAAGGGTGGAATGACCAGCAGCAGTTAATTTGATGACCAAAGAGGTTGGATTGGTTGGTATCTGATTAATTTGATGACTAGATAGGAAGGTGCAAGGTTGTGAAGGCATCCGAAAACCAAACCTAAAATCTAAACAATTCTTTCCTTCCCCGGGAGCCAGTGTAGAGATCTGTGTAGGGCTGAAATGGCTGTTGGTTCAGTAACTTTATAGATAAGCCGAGCTGCAGCATTCTGTGATCTCTGTAGTCAGCATTGAGTAGAATGCTGGTCATGTGTCCAGGTCCTGCAACTCAGTTGCTCCGTCCACCGCCAGTTTTTTAGCCTTTCAAACCTCTACTGTAGGCCAGCTCCAGGAAGACAGCATTGAGTAGGCTTCTGGTCACGTGACCATGCCCTGTCACTCAGTTGCTCTGTCCACCACAGTTGTCCTGCCTGCCAAGCCTCTACATAAGGAATGTAGGCCAGCTCCAAGCAGACAGCAGTGATAAGGCTGCTTGTCACATGACCAGGTCCTGCCACTCAGTTGCTCCGCTCACCACCTATTTAATCAGTCCTCCTTAGGCATCCTCATCACCAGCGTACTCAGCAAAGGACGTGCAGGGACAAGGACCTAACCTCTTTGTGCCTGTTCAGACCTCAAAGAGCCAAGGGACTGACCCGCTATCCTGCATTTTTCCTACTAACTGCTACTACTGCTACTCACCAAAAGACATCACCATGTGTCTCCTCCCTCCATAGCCCATTCCCACTCTCACTAGGGTTCGAATGGCCAAGTGCCATGGGCAGCCCTCGCAAGCTACCGTAGCAAACTTCATCAATATTGCCCATGCCCCCATCCAACACTCACTGACCACTTGCACACGTCCTTTCATGTTGATCAGTGCTTGCTCAGCCGTCGCTCACACTGCAGAGATCAGTGACCTCATTTCGAACAACAACCGTGATGCCCTGTTAATCACTGAAGCATGTATTACCCCTACCTCCATACATGTTTTCGACGTCCTCCTACTCCAAGGCTACTCCATCCAACATGCCGGCTGGCCAAGAAGGTCAGGAGGCGAAGTGGCAATCATCCACAGGAGCGATTGGCCATGATCCATCATCCTCTCTCCCAAAACAAGCTCATTTGAATCACTCGCCTGCAAGTTCCCTCAATTGCACAAGAAATCCATCACCTTACACCTCATCTACAGACCGCCTCACAGGAGTGACTCTTTCATTGCAGACATCTCCAACTTACTCTCCTCGGCCAAATTAGCACATTCAAATAATGTCTTCCTCAGTGATGTTAAAGTCCCCAAGTCACAGGCTGACAACCAAACTCGAAGTACGCTTTTCGCAATGGTCGCTTCCATGGACCATAAGCGAATTGTGCTCTCCCCCATAGCACGGCAAAGGCAACACCCTAGACGTGGTCTCCACATCATCCCCCTGCATCACCTGTGCAGACCCTATCCCACTTGACTGGTCTGACCATGCTGCCAACCCATTATCAGTCACCCACTCGACTACTGCTCACAAAGGTCATGCCAAACACCCCCTCACTCAGCGCCGCTCATTCAAAACCTTACCGGTCAATGAGCTAGAAGATAACTTTGCAGACTTCCCTACCACAGGAAATGCCTCGGGCATCCTGGAATTATTCAGTAACTATGCTATGAAACTGATAGACATTCATGCCCCCCTAAAATCCTGCCGGGCTAAAACCAAACCATCTGCCTCATGGTACTCCCCTGAGCTAGCCTCCAACAAACACTTAATCAGAGCCCTAGAGAAACGGAGGCGCAAAAAGCATAACTCAGGAGACCTCACCAACATCAAATCTCTGCACTCAAACAGTAGGATTCTGATTACCTATGCCCAAGTTGCTTACTAATCCACCACCATTGCAGTAATAAAGTGTTGTACCAAACCCTCATCCAACCCCGAGGTACCAGCAACTCAGGAATAAAGTGACAGAATCAACACATTAGTTACTAAAAAAATAGACAAAATCCGAGACACCATCGAATCAACCTCTCCCAGCATTAACATCCCTGGCACCCTGCCATGCACACTGCCCCTCTGGACCAAATTCTCTCCTCTCTGTTCCCCCGGATTTCCTAAAAATGATTACCTCCCTCAAACCTACTTCTTACTCTGATGATATAATATCCAGAACCTCATCATTAAACAATTGACGGGACCGGCACTCAATGTGCTCCTTAGCATCATCAATGCCTCCCTCGCAGAAGGATAATTACCGGACATCCTCAAGACTGGTCTCATACAACCTCTTTTCCAACATTCTTTTGAAAAAAATAGATTCAGATGGCCTGGCCAGCTACAGGTCCATTACGAATCTCTGTTTATTAGCAACATTTTGTAAAAAGCTGTGGCTACACAACTACTTGCCAGAATCAAACAACTCCACCTCCTAAATGACTACCAGTCAGGGTTCTACACAAAGTGTAGCATTGAGACCGCCACCATCCAGGTAGTGGATGATGCAACCCAAATCATGTGTAAGAGCGACTCATGCCTCCACGTCCTCCTTGACACCGCGGCTGCATTCGACACCGTTGACCACCACATCCTTCACTCCCTCTTCCCTAACAGGATGAGATTCTATGGCACTGTCCTGAATCGTTTTACCTCCTACATCTCAGGAAGACACCAGGCTGTCCAGATGAACTCATTGCATTCTAAATGACTCCAGGTTTCCTGCGGAGTCCCCCAAGGATCCATCCTCTCACCAATTCTTTTGATCCTTTATATGGAGCCTCTAGGCACTCTCCTCAAAGATCCAAATATAGCCATCCGGCAATACGCAGACAATACTCAGTTGAACATGAGAGTAAATAGCGTTCAGGACATCATTAGCCTCTGTGATTACCTAGCCATCATCCAGTCCTGGATGTCGACTGCCTACATCAAACTAAACCCATCCAAGATCGAATTCGTCCTCACTGGTCTGCCCGCTAAAAAACAACTTGTCCAACAATGACTCAATGATATGCACCTAGAGTTATTTGATTCACAACTCTCAGAAAATCCTTAGGCTTCACCATTGACAGCAATCTGTCCTTCCAGAAACACATAGCCAACAAGACCCAAGTAGCCTGGCTCAGAATCTCTACCCTTCGAAAACTGAAACCCTTTATCCCGCTCCAGGACTTTTGAACCGTAGTGCAGGCCTTTGTGATCTTGCACATCAAAGGGAGAAATGCTCTCCTATTTAGGCCCCCAGCTGCTACTTGGCTCCACCAAAAGCATTCTACCACGCTGCCGCACCTTTTATTATTGGTATATGGAATTTTGACCAAATTACCCCCATTCTACGCAAACTACGTTGGCTTTCACTCCAAGCCAGGATACTGTTCAAGACTGCATATATTGTATTGTATTGTATTTTATTTATGTAGCGCACCGAGGCAACTGGGCACATTTCTTAGGTACATACAGATATGCATATATACAGTTATATACAGTTACAGGCATAGAGAGTCAATGATTACAAGCATGGTAAGTAATCAAAATACAAAAAAGCGCATAGCATATTTACATAGATAGCATAGAGCATGGAAGTATTTTCAGAGATTGCATAGGGTACGGAAGTATTTACAGAGAAATCAATATGGTGAATTATCGCAATGAGCATAGATCGGAAATTCTGTAGGTTAGTTTTCGTTTCGTTAGTTTTAGTTTTCATTATGTCATCTATAAGGCAGTCACGAGTTGCACACCAACGTATCTGACAACTAAGCTTCATATATCTGGTGACACACACTCCTCGTGCAGCAGATCGTCCAACCAGCTTGAATCACAACTCATACACAAAGAGAGAAGCCACAAACAATCCTTCTCTTGTCATGCACCCACCCGCTGGAACTCGATCACGGTGTCGGCTTGAAATGCCCCCACAATTCTCCAATTTTGCAAATCTCTCAAAACATGGCTCTTTCAACAACACCTGACCAAGGACTAATTCCAATGGGCGCACATACCGATGCACAGACCTCACAGTACTGCACTACTGTTAAAATATGCCAGCCCAAATGCTGATTCCCACACTTTGTACAGCGTTCCCTGCTCCCGAGGTAGTTCAGTGCTTTAAGCAATAAAAAATAAAAAATAGTCTAGTCAGTTGTTTCTCCCAGTCTATTACCATAGTCCAGGCGGTAGTTGACTGATGCTCCCACCAACGTAGGATGATCATTTTGTGGTAGAAAGGGGAGAGCAAGACGTAGGAGACATAAGAAATAAAAAATGTACTGCAACTTGGCGCCAACCTAGTTTTCAGTCCTGAGGTTTTCTTGCCAAATACATGTTTTTTTTATTTTGGATGGATAAGCAAGGCTGGAACCCATAAAGCTGGGAGAGGGACTTAATTTGGAGACATCTGTTAGTACATGTTTAGGTCTAAAGAAGGCCACTACCGTTTTGTTTGCATTCAGCTGCAGCCGGTTGCGGCACATCCAGATATTGACTTCATTCAGGTAGTGGTCGATTCTCTGGAATGAATCCTCACCATTGCACACTTTCAAATAAATCTGAGTGTCATCTGTGTATAAGTGAAAACGTCAATTGAATTTCCTAAAAATACTCGATAAGGGTTTTATATAAAGATTGAAAAGGAGCAGCGAAGGGGAGGAGCCCTGGGGAACGCCACATCTCAATGGGAGGGATAGATACTTATCTCATTTAACTTGTTGATATCGGTTAGATAGAAAGGAGTTGAACCATAACAAGGCCGTCTCTGAGACTTCCCCCCAGGCCTCCAGATAAGGTGGGTACTAGGCCTTTTTACGCATGAAAATCTTGCAAATACGATAGCTTTATTATTTTCCTGGGTATATTTACACACAGGTTTAGAGCAGAGGACAGTGCAAAGGTCAGGTTACTTGATAGAAACTAGGAGGCTTCTTATTTGATTAAATTGATATTTATCTACATGGATGTAATTGCAAGCCACCTCTGAAACAGAATGTATTTCTCTGAAGCCTTTCAAAAAAAGAAACTGCACACTGTGATAAAAGGAATGGTTTTCTTTCCATTCAGCTTTAGAAGCACTGTGCATGATTTCCTAGAATTTTAGTATTGTATCATTAGATGGAAAACTAAGTTGCAATTGAGAATTCATGTTTTGTAACAAGTTATGCTTTTTTCCAGTGAAAGCAAACCAGTATTGCACAATTGTATTTTTCAGAGTTCTGGAGCTGTGTGCATAATCATGCAGAGGCAGATCATTTTTACACTGATAATTTAATTTACACTCTAATTATGTGTGTAAAATGATGACTATGCACAGTCTAGATTACATCCATTCAACCTTGCAGTAAATGGGGTACATTACTATAAATGGTCAGTGGCAGCAGAGTCTTTGCTCAAGGGTGAGTGATTGTCATTACACCAATCACAGGTGTTCTAGCCTCTCAAATCTTCAAGACAATTAAAACATCCAAAATCTGACTCTCCAGGAAGTGCAAGCGCTGTTCAAAAACAAACCAATGAAAGTTACATTTGTAATTGAAATAGAAACTCAGCAAAACATGTCCCTGTGATAATTCAGATAGGTATTTAACTTCATGTAGTGCTTCATGAATTGTTCATATAACATCTAGGTACTGTGATTATTATACCTCAGTCGATACTCAGTTAACCGACCTCTGAAGGATGTTTGCCAATAAGATAGCTCAGCCCGTTGGGCATTCATTGCTGCAATCTGTGCGTAATCTGTAGGTTGCAGGCTCGAATCCAGGCAAGTCCAACTCAGCCTTTCATCCTTTCAAGGTCGATAAAGGAGTACCGACTTTGGTTTGGTGATAATTGTGATAAATATGTTCTATGTACAGCGTTTGGCCAAAAGCGTTATATAAATAACCATTTGACCATTAGATTAGATGTAGAATTTAGCATGGAGTCGTTGCCTCTCTGCACTGTTGTATCATAACATTGGCATACCATTAGGTAGTAATAGCTCCAGAAAATGAGGACTCATTAAACATCAAATGACAATTCTGCTATCGAACCTCAAAACACACAATACAATTCATGTTTGCTTTACTATGTAATTGGCTAGGTTTTTGTGATTTCAACATTTAAATATATACAGGAGAGATCAAATGGCCAGACCTTAGAGAAATAATGAAAGGTGTATTGTGTCAAAATGCAGAAAGGTGCCGTACAGTAATGATTTCCATACAGTTTGTAACAGGGTGTAAACAGGGTGTAAAATACTCCCACTTCAAAATCTTATCTGGAGCACTGCTTCCCCCTATTGTCTTTAGGTTAGAGAGTAAAATACTGTAGTATATTCTATCAAATACTTCTGTGTTTTTCAGCATCACCAAAAGGGAGAGTTCACCCTTATCTGGCCAATCAAGAAGATCATACCACACTGCCACCAGTGCCGTTTCTATGCCATGCTTTGGGCGGAAGACGGACTGGAAAGTGTCCAGGGGTGAATATTTCTCCACATGATCCCAGTGCTGCTTAGTCACTATTTTCTCCAGGATCTTTCTTGGTGAAAAAAGGCCCACAAACAGGTGATAGTTTTGGAGATCACTGGGGTCAAGATTCGTTTTTTTAGAAGAGGGTATACTCTAGCAAGTTTAAGTTCAGATGAAACTACTCCTTGAAGCAGTGAATGATAAAATGGGCTAGGTTGACAGCGAAATGCTTTGCTGCACTGGCAGGAAGGAAAATAAATGTATTGTTAGTGGGTTTCAGTTAATTTAATAGTGCACTAATAGTGTCCTGAGAGACAGACAAAAAAACAAATAGTGGGGGCAATGAGGTATACATTGAGGAGAGGTGTGAGGGGTCAGAATGGTAAGGCGGACAACTTAGTAAAGTATCTTCAACTTTTGCCATTGTATTGAACAAAACAGGTTGAACAAACACTCACAATCACTACCCTAGCGAGGTTTCTCTGCCTATAATAAACTAAAATGGAACACTCCAACCAAGGGATATCTAACCCTCACACTTATACCACAATTAAAGGAAAAAGAAAAAAATATATGGCAATTCAAATCAACAACAATTATTTAACATATGAGCTGATTCACAGTATGATCAATGTTTCTTGTCGTGGTCTCGGCAAACTTCTCTTCCCCAGATCCAAACGAGGGTTTTCTTCAAACAAAAGGGAAAACAAGGAAATCCATTTCAACACAAAGTTCCAACACCAATCTTAATTTCTTCTACTCAAATTCACAAAGTTCTGTTGCCTCTAGAAAGTACCTTGAAAAATGTCGTAAGGTCTCACTCCTCCTGCAATAAGAACAGTTCCACATTTGTAGTTTCAACAAGTAATTTGATAGCACAACTCTTGCGAAAGTCATAAACTCTCACTCCTCCTGGAGTAAGACCTGTTCCACAATTATAGTAACAACAAATAGTCTGGTCAAGGTGCTTCAATACAATTTTAACTGCAGCAAGAATTATAACATTTCTTCAGCCACCTTTCACAACTCTTCAGCACTTGCACCTTCTACTACCTGGCTTATCCTTTCACCAAGTTTCTTCTGAGCAAACAACACACTCGGCCGCCCGTCTGCTTCTCCAACAACAAAAGAGAAAAGTGCTTCAATGGTAACTTTCAATTTTAGAAGAACAACAACTTAAATAATTGTTCCTGGTATCAAAATGCAGCTTTCAGGGAATATAATATTCACTCTACAAACAATGCTGATCTCCCTCTGGAGGATAGCTTCATCCAGAAGGGCAGCTTCTGTGCTACCTACCTCTCCCTTCTGTACCAATGGTTAAGCAGTAGCTAGGATACAGTCTTTCTTTGTGACTACCTTGGTTTTGGCAATGTGAGTTCAGATTAAGCACATCCTTCTCAACATAGGAGTAGCACCTCTTACAACCGTCAGGGTTCTTATTACGCCCCTCTGGCTTTAGGGAATGCTTGGTGTTCTCACTTGGTCCATCTTTAGCCCTCTTTTGGTTTTGGCTTTGCTTGGAATTCTCAATTGTCTCAGCTTTA
The DNA here is from genome assembly GCF_040938575.1 of Ambystoma mexicanum. Lineage (NCBI taxonomy): Eukaryota > Metazoa > Chordata > Amphibia > Caudata > Ambystomatidae > Ambystoma > Ambystoma mexicanum. Next base: position 477,878,054 of record NC_090927.1, on the reverse strand, counting down.
GCCCTCTTTGGCTTTGGCAATGCTTGCATGCCTCAATTCTTAATGCTTTTTTCTCACTGGGTTGTTGGACTCACCCAAAAAGCACAAAAGGTATATCACAGCTACTTTGTTGCATTAATCACCACCTTTGTGATTTTCTAATAGTTCGGTTTTCAACATAAATGCCTCTGTCATGCACACGCGAGCAGCGCAGCTGACTGGGCGCATCCGAGCAGCACCCAAGTGCTCCGGTACCACTTGCAAGTGCAAAACCCACCAGGTAAGTTGCTCTCACTCGGTGATAGCCATCCGTTGGCTTCTGCGGCTCTCCTGGACCTGGCGAACAGTTTCTGGTCATTCGCTCTCTCTGCTGCCACACCAACTCGGAGCTTCCCAAGCTTCTGCAAATCTCCTGTGTGACCCAGTCACTGAAGATCATTTGACGTCTGCTACCACGCTGACTTTCTGCTGCACAACGTCTGCAAGGGGGATTAGGAGAGGTACCAACCCTCTCAGGACCCTCAGTGGTCCCGGAGTCTTATTACCCTATGAATCCCACCTCCACCTGCAGACACAGTTTCTGCTTCTCTGACTTCTTCAGCTTCCTCGACTTCTGCAGCTTCCCCCGACTTCAGCAGCTTCTCCGACTTCTGCAGCTTCTCTGACTTCTGCAGCTTCTCTTTAGCCCACACCTGAGAGGGCCATTTAAGCCTCCCAGTTTCCCTCATGTGTGGGTCATTTAGGTCCATTAGCTGACCACTACACCTTTGTTCCTCTGTATCCCTCTTCCTTATTGAAATAAAGCAGTTAGAGCTGCGGAGTCCTCTTTTTTAGGGGGCTGTGTGGCAAAGGACTAATGTAAATCTATAAGGCAAAAAGAATACCACAAAAACAGCTACCCGCCTACACACGTGCCAGGTGTGTCTAGTTGCACAACGTGCTACCTTTCATGTCGGTCAATTATTTGCGACAGAAAACATAGAGAAATACATATTTTAATTCATGGATACAAAACACTTAGAAAAATGTATATTAAAACAAGAGGGACAAAAATGCATTTTGTTTACACATAACATTCCATAAAAGAACCTATACTGAAAAACAATTGTCTTGACCAGTTGGTTTTAACTGGACACATTCGTCAGATACTGGTGATGTAGTGAAGTTAGTAAACAAAAAAGGTGACATCCTATTATTAAATGAAACCTTGATAAAATTCACTATCCTTGACTTTGTCAATTTTTCTGTCCTTGACTTTGTCGACACCAAAGAGTGTGTTTCTGGGTCCTGGCAAAAGATGGTTAAACAGGCTCAGTAGCTTGTTATTTAATGCTATCAGGCATGCGTCGGACCTCTTCCTTTCCCAGGACTGAGGAAATTATGGGACTTGGAGTTCCGAATAGCAAAATTCGTTTTCTTAACTATTTTCTCTGAGATTTTGGTCTCTTTTTCCCACAATGGTTACTAAGGGAATGATATGTGAATCAGTCATCAGAGTGGTTAGTAAAGAGGAATATAGAGTGTTAGATGAAAGGTGGTGAACATTTATAAACCTCTTTCCATTACACTTTTAGCAGTTAGGGAGCTTTTTAATTGTCTGAGTTCACGGAATTTGAGAGAGATGTTAATTTGTTTTCCTCATACAGGGCTTCTGACTACTTGCAACCACACTCAGGTGGTTTACTCCTGCAACATAGGGGTCATAGTGGCAACAAGTCATTACATATTGTGAGAGTGGAAACATTTCTCATTTAAAAGAAGGCGAATACTGTGTCTCATTCTATGGATTCCTCTCACCTCCCCGAGCCTTTTCTCCTCCCAGGTGATCCTCCTGCAGAACACCACCCCCAAGGTTGGGATCAGGAAGCGTCTGCCTTTCCTTAGCCACCTGGGAGGCGACTTTAAGCAGGGACTCAGTTAGGGATCCATAGGATTCATCACAGAGGGTAGTAGTCAAGGAATTCAGAATGACTTCAACCTGTGCCAAGTTATGGTCCATCTTATTCTGGATTGTTTCAAATTTCTTTTTTTTTAAAGCATCAAAAGCATTGGCTTGAGAAATTAAGGGTGCTAAGGATAGAGAACTAGAGCTGGGATGAAAATAATTGCTGATAGTAGAGATCAATTCTGGAGGTCAGTTGTAATATGTCTGCATTTTATTGCGTAGATATTTAGATTTGGCATCAGAAATTGCAACTTTGTAACTTTTCAAAGCCGTGTTAACATTTCTTGTGGATAGTGGGCCTCTTTGATTCTAAATAGATTTTCCAGCTGTTGATATTTTTTATTCAGTGCTGATGTGCTGCCACGCACGCTCCTCTCTACTTTTGCCAGAGGTGCTATCACCTTTTCCAGGGAGGCAGCAACCATCTCCAGGGTTTCCATCTTCTCCCTGGCAATGCTCTCCACCACAACTTGTTGAGCCTCCATTGCCTGATTTCTGGAACAGTGAGTTCCTTGGCCACTTTGTCATCCAGGCATGGATCAAATAACAAGCAGTCTTAAAACGGGATCCTTAGCTATGTCGCCTATTAATGGGCATCCATGTGCCAATCTCTTAGATGTAACTGTTGACTCCCAGCAGTTTCCTCACCCATTGCCAAGACTGATGCTTTTACTCCATCATAAGCCAAGTCTGATAAAAATGTCACTTGCAACTGCATATCTTGTAGGATGGGGGTGCAGTCCATCTATTTCATGGCCTCCTGCGCAAAAACCCCAAAGCTTTTTAAGATGTGTATGATGCATAAACACAAGACCACAGGGACAAGTGTTATTTATGACAGAATCTGCTTTTTTGGAAGCAAGATCCCTCACCATGGGGGCTGCTCGTTTGGGTGAGCTGGGAGGCACCAGAATGGTGAGGGAAACTGGGGGCTATCTCTGGCAGCTGCCCTAGACTGGTTGGGGGAAGCTTTAGCTGGCCCCAGGGCTTCAATGGGGGGATGAGTGGGAGGTAAATGTGGCAAGGCCTGCACTGGTGCCAAAATGTGGACATAAAAGTGGCGGGCAGGAGCAGAGGTGACATCGGATTGCCCCTGCTCTTGCCCTGCATCAACATCGTGGATCCACTGGCATCACCCTAGGTAGCCCACCGACCATATCGAATTTCGTATGACTTCTCCTGGGATCACCTGCTGCCTGACGGTTGGATCTTCGCCTAAGGTTGCCCAGATAACGCCCGCCTGTCTTGCCACTTTGGGTTGGCTCTGCAGTTTGGGCAGAAGAAGCACAGTATGCGGCTGTGCGAAGTGAGGGCAGGGTGATCCTGTGGGAGGAAGAGGTGGGGGAACTCAGGCAGCATTGGAAGTGGGTATGGGCAGTGCAGGGGTGTCCTTGGTAGGGCGTGCCGGGTCAGGCTGTTAGTTATGTTATGTTATGTAGATTTCTTAAGCGCACGGTTACCCGAGGGTGTCTTGGTGCTGGAGAGAGAAGCACATTCTAAACGAAGTCCTAGGGGATATCAACAAGGAAAAAAGCCAGTACCTAGAAGAGCTCTGTTTTAAGTTTTTCTGAAAGCCAGATGTTTTGGTAGTTTCCTCATTGCTAGTGGTAGTCTGTTCCATAAGTTGGCAGTAGCTATGGAGAAGGCACGGCCACCTACCCTCAAGCACCGGAACCTAGGGACAATAAGAAGATCCGCAGAGGAGGATTGTAGCAGGCAGTCAGGGTGATAGCAAGTAAATTTAGTCTGAAGAAATTCGGCACCTTGGAAGTGAAGAGCCAGGTGAACTATGCACAGGGCTTTAAATTTAATACATTGGTCCACAGGAGGGCGGAGAGGCTCTGGTATAAAAGGGAGCACTTTCTTCAAGACCCTAAGTTGGTCATGGCCTGATTGACAAACTGCTGCAACTTGATTCACTATGGACAGAGAGGCTGACAGGATAACCCTGAGGTTTTTCACTTTATCAACCGGACTGGGAAGAGGACCAAAAGTGGAAGGCCAGAAAGAAGACACCCAAAGTGAGGGATCAGGGGGACAACCCACCACCAGGACCTCCGTCTTGTCTCCATTTAATTTGAGCCAGTTGTAACCCATCCACTCACCAACAGCAGTCAGGCAAACCTGAAGGCATGATGACACCCCATCCGGATCCTGATCCAGACGGATCAGGATTTGGGTGTCGTCGGCATAGGAATAGCAGTTCAGACCGTGGGAGCGGATGAGACACACCAACGTCCAAATATAGATGTTAAACAAGATTGGAGACAAGGAGGAGCCCTGTGGGACACCGCAAGTGAGGTGACAAGGAGTAGATAGAAGAGGTAGCATAGAGAGAGTCTGAGTGCGATCCGCCAGGAACGAGGTGAACCAGGCCAGTACCTGTCCCAAGATTCCTATCTGGGCAAGACGAGACAACAGGATGGGTTGGTCGACAGTGTCGAATGTCACTGATAGATCTAATAAAATCAGGGCCTCCACCCCACCTGAGTCTTTTAGCCTGGACATATCGCCCTGGACGGATACAAGCACACTCTCAGCGCCTATGCCAGGTCTAAAACTGGCGTGTGCAGGGTCAAAGATATTGGAGGTTTCAAGAAAGGAAGAAAGTAGGGGTGCGACCAGAGATTCGAGCAGTTTAGATAGAAAGGGGAGCAAAGAGATAGGATGGAAATTGGCCAGAACAGACGGGTCCAGTGATGGCTTTTTAAGAAGAGGAACAACCCTAGCTGATTTTAGCTCAGGTGGAACAACCCCAGTTTGACATGAATCATTAACAGCAGTAGTTAGGGCTTCTAAAATTTCTGGTGCAATTTCCTTCATGATCTCTACTGGGATGGCATCTGACGGAGAGGAGGATTTCATCCTTTGAATGGTAGCTAGAACAACTGCTTCTGTGGATGCTTGAAAAACAGACCACTCAGCTATGTGTTCTGCTTGTGTGGCAGTAGAGAGAACTTTCGGGTTGCCAGGGGACATAGCTGCCGATTCTGCAATATTGGTCCGCATGTCATTAATTTTGGTGGCAAAGAAGACGGATAGATTGTCGCACAGTGCTTGTGTAGGTTTAACCCTCGATAAGACAGAGTGCGAAGATGACAATGACTTAACACATCATCCTAGGAACAGGCCTCATTCAAATAGGCAGCATGCCTGCAGGACAGACAAAGGGTTCAAGTGGTTAAGCTGATGCAGGCAGGGACGCAAAACCAAGCTTGGCGGCCCCGGGCGCGGAAGCAATAAGGAGGGCGAATCTAAAAAAGCAGATATATTCATATTAATTAATATAAGGAAATAGTTGAGGAAAAGCAAAGGTGCATAATGTAGGTGGGGGCACGTGGAGCACGAAGGATCGGGATGGACCCAACAAAGGTAGCAGCATTGTTTATCCTGCTACAGGAGTGGGGTATCAACAGAGTGATGAGCCAAATAGGTGAGGTGTTGAGCAGCAGGTAGCACCAGCAATACTGGAGGAAGGGGCCGCTCTCCTCAGGAGGAAGGGGGTCCCCGCAAGGGAGGCGTTTCCTCCCACAAAAAGAAGCAAATGGCCAGAGGGCAAAAAACAGAGTGAGTCACTGGGGAAAAGGATAGGCAGAAGTCTCTGGACAGAAGAGCTGAAAGAATGGGAGACACTCCTTACGAAAACTTCAAAAGATATGATGATTAGAATCATAAATCACTCAGCACTAGCACATGAGAAAGCATTAGAAGAAATAAAAGCATTAAAAGAATTAATTGAAAAATTAAACCTTCCTGAAATAACCTTTAAAAATTACCAGATACTTGATGAATACTTGAATAAATTCACAGAAGAACTGAAATCCAAAAAACAGAAAGCATTTCTAAGGGATGAAATTGACTATGAGATTGGAAGAGTATACACGTATCAAAGAAAATATGACATAAAAGGAAAAACTACATCGATCTCAAAAGTATATCCAAAAATGAATAAAAATCTGAATATACAATCATCAATCACTCAGTCATCAGATACTGATACGAATAGTGAAATGGAAAAAGAAACGGAAGAAGTACCAAGTACATCTAACAGAACAAAAGAATTCAATTCTTTAGAAGAATTCCGAAGGCAAAATCCATCACAAAATCAAATTATCAACAAGGGAAAATAAACACAAGAGGCATGAGATCGAAAATAAGCGAAAGTACATTAACCAATTCATTAACCAAGAGGAGGAACGCAAAAACAAAGGAGGCGGACAAGGAGGAATGCAAACCAGATCAAAAGACAAAAAGATCAAGTGAATCTAGTAATGAATTTAACTGGACAGGAAGTGGACAAAACAATATGTACAGTGTTAAATAAAGTACTAAATTATAGTCCATCAAACAAAGCGGATTACTGTCACACGCAAGTGGATCTGTTCAAATTCTGTAGAAAATTGAAACTGAAAAAATATTTTGCTGAAGTAATGAATAAAAAAGAAAAAAGGTAGAACAAGAAATTTCACCACTTACAGTTGAAATTGTCAAAGGAACACTGAATATTATGAATCTTATTGAGGAAAATTACACTACTGAAATGTTTTTGGAAGAACAGAATATTAATCCTTTTCAAACGGAAGAATCAAACCTAAAACTGAAATCAAAATTAATTCCCAAATTGGCAGAAAATAATGTGATATATGTTTTTCAAAAAATGGTGAGTGAGGATTTGGGACAAAATTATCTAAAAAATAAACCAACGAAATTCAAACACAATCTTTCACTTAAAGAATCTAAAGCTATTGACGCTCTTGTCAACAACAAACAATGGGTAACCAAATCTGCAGATAAAGGTGGTAACATTGTTCTTATGCGAAGAATTGATTACATAACTGAAGGAAATAGACACTTAAGTGACAGAAACTGTTACTCTATACTCCAAAAAAACCCGATCAAAGAACTTCAGACTCAGTGGCATCTTATGATAAAAAACTGGGAAGAAATTGGCCTACTTTCAGAAGAAGAATACAACTATCTGGATAACATTCACCCAATAATGCCCATAATATATTTCCTGCTGAAAATTCATAAAACATTCAACCAATTTCTAAAATGTAAACCAATAATAAATGGTATAGTCTCACTGACCGAAAGAGCCTCACAGTACATAGACCTGCATCTACAGCCACTAACAACCAATTTATCATCGTATCTGAGAGACAGTAAACATGTAATACAACAGATGGAAGAAATACCCTGGGAGAAAAGCTTTCTTTTTGTAACTCTAGACGTGGTATCTCGATACACTAGTATCGAACACCTCAAAGGTCTTGAAACTACGGAATACTTTCTAAAATCAAGATCAATTTCCTTCTTGCAACAAAACAAAATGATCCTAGAAATGTAACATTTTGCTCTAACCAATAACATTTTTATGTTCAATAAAACAATCTACAGACAAGAGCAAGGAACGGCGATGGGGGCCAAGTTTGCACCCCCGTAAGCAAACTTATTTATGGGACATTTTGAGATCAATCATGCGTGACAAAATTTAGCATTCACAGAAGGACATATTGTTTACTGGGGGCGCTACATCGACGATGTATTAATGATATGGAATGGAGATACAAAAAAACTACACGAATATATTGATTATTTGAACACAAATGATTATAATATCAAATTCACAGAAAAAATAAGTCCAGAGAGCATAGAATTCTTGGATCTACAAATCTATACAGATGGAGAAAAGATCTTGACTGATCTATACATAAAACCAACAGCAGTAAATAAAGTGTTACATGCAGAAAGTAACCATGTGAAGCACATAATTAAAAATATACCTTATGGTGAGATGCTAAGAACAAAACGGAATTGTAGCTCAAAAGAAAAATATGAAGAACATGTTCAAAAACTTAAAGAAAAGTTCATAAAGAGAGGCTACAAAATTGAAGAAGTTGAAAAAGCTATACAAAAAGCTGAAAAAATGCCCAGAACTGAACTACTGAAAGATAAACTGAAGTTGAAAAATAAAAAAACAAAGGTAGACTTTATCACTACTTACAACAGTGAAGCATATATTTTAAATAAAATTCTGTAAAAACACTGGAATATTCTACAAAGTGATGATGCGATCAAACTCAATATAGAAGTCAGACCAAGGATAATTTATCGAAGAGCACCAACATTGAAACAAAAGGTCAGCCCAAGTCATAGAACTGAGACCCTTAGTCAATTTCTAAAAGTGCCGGCACCAACAGGAACTTACAGCTGTGGGAACTGTGTAATCTGTGATCAAATGGAGAATGGAACCAAAGAAATAAGATTACCAAACGGAAGATACCAAAAGATAAAACAATATATTAATTGCAATACAAAACATGTGATTTATGTGATAACATGTATCTGTAAAATAAATATGTGGGAAGTACAATCAGAACACTAAAAATCAGACTCCAAGAGCATTTAAGAGCAATTAAGAATAAGGATTTCAGATATCCTATGGCAGTACACTACAACCAAGAACATCAAATAACCGAAATTAAACAAATCAAGTTTTTAGGTATAGAAAGGGTTGACACAATGGAAAGAGGAGGAAACAGAGAACTTCAGCTAAGAAGAAGAGAAGCAAAATGGATATGTAACCTGGACACGTGTCATTCTGGTCTGAATTCTGAACATGAAATGGATTACTGGTTATAAAAAAAGTTACATTATTGCCAAATTATGAAAATAGAGTGTAAGACTTTTTGAAAATGCATCAAAATTCTTGACTATTATCATGTTTCAGTATATTACTATAATGCTTTATGTTGAAATCTTTTAACGACGAGCACAAAGATTTTTTTTTTTTCTTGATGGTAAAATTATAGAATGTATTGTGAAAAGGTTTTTCTTATTTAGACTGCTCAATCTGTCCTTGCCTTCTGATACTTTTCTTTGTTCCTTATCTTTTACTTTATTATATTGCACCCATTTGGTACTATACAAATAAGGCCCCAAAGGAAGGACACACCTTAACCCGGTACGCAGTAATTTAAAATTATCTCAAAGAAATGAGAACATTCTTTTAAAAAAACGAATGTCTGTAAAATAACGGTAAAATTGTAAAACCAAAATGGCCGCCGGACGCTGTAGCGTGACGTGTGACGTCATACGCCACGCGATCGCGGCCTGTATAAAAGTAAAAGAATCACACACGCGGATCCTTGCAGACTGGAGGAAATCGTACCGAGATGAACAAAAAAGGTAACTTCTTTCTTTTTTAAAAATAAGGAAAGTGAGGAATACACTCTCGGCTTTAAAGGCACCCTAAGCTAGAAAGTATATGGCTTGGGATACAATGGAGAGATTAATGGTGACTCCAATTTTGTAATGATTTCCACTATTTCAAAGAAGGTTTCCTAAATAAGGTTTGGGAAAATAAAAAAGTTTGGGTTAAAAATGTATATCCTTTCTCTTTATTACTTGCAGAAACCTGCAGAAAAATATTAAAGTTAAAGTTAAAGTTATAGGTTAAAAACGTATAGTTTTTCTCTTTGTTACTTACAGAAACCAGCTGAAATATACCTATATAATAAATGAAAGAGATAAAAATGAAAAAGGAATAATAAATTAGAAATATGACTAGATGACTAAGAAATTTAGGTGAGTACAATTTACAAGCAATGTAATCATAATTGCTCACCGCATCTCACCACCACTAAAATATGAACAATATAACTAAAAAATAATTCTCTTTTTCTCTTATTTCTTTTCCTAAATTTCCTTTTCTACATAGCATCTCTCCTGATGAACCACGTGCATAAGACGTGGGGTAACACGTGTTGAGAGAAAAATTATACTAGTATGCAAATTAATGTATGAAGAGAGAAAATATATACTAGGTTGCGAACTAATGTATGAAGAAGGAAAGAGCATGACACTAATGCAAAATAGAGGAAACAAATATGAATATGCGAACTAATGTATGAAGAAGGAAAGTGCATGATATTAATGCAAAAAATAAATACTATCTAAGAAGTAATCTTGTTGGTGTGACGATACTGTTTCTTGCCAGAAGCGCACTATATAAAAGTGTTTTCTTAAAAAAAGATAATTTGAATAAAATATTGCAGCAACCGCAATATACACTTAAGGGTGCAGCACCTAGGTAAATGAATAACTAAACTTTGCACTTAGAAATCGCCAAATTAGGAAGAAAAAGCCAGCAAGGACTGCAATCAGTTATACAAGACTCTGGGCAGCATGAATGAGGCAATGGTGATAGAAGCGGCAGGGCAGCCTGGGCCACTGCCACAGGTCTTAGCAACACAACAGCCCGGACCAGGGATGGGGGCCCAGCAACCCGCGCAATGGCCGGTGACCCAGTAGCCCACTCCAGACCCCAGCATAATAGCAAACCAGATGTATCTGGGGCAAGGTATGCAGAGCAGCATTCAGGGGGCCAAATCCATGGGAGCTTGCGTCCCACAACACCGGGCGCACCGGCAGGCAAAATAGCACCACACGGTGAACTGAGAGGCAGCTTTGGGGCAATTCAAGTGGCACAGTTGGCAACAGCAGTAGTTTTGGGGGTGGGATGGCTGGGACACACAGCGGCCAACCCATCATCCCGATAGACAGAGGGAATGGTAGGGCAACAAAAGGGACTCATGATCTCAAGGGCCCAGGGATCAGATACATGGAGCAATATGGGGACAACAAATTGCCAACGTAAGTAATAATCACAGAGGCAGACACTGGGGGGCCATGGGAGTATCGCACACAGGGCTTGAGAGTAGCAGGGCCACAGGTAGCCCATGTACCACAGGGGAGGAGATGGGAACAGGGCCGGGTGAACCGGGTTCACCTGGGCAGTGTCATTTTATCACAACAGGGACTGGGCCACTGGGACAGGGTGCCATGAGCGCCCCTCTTAATAACAACTCTATGATGCCGGTGTGGCCTAGCGAGGGTCTACCCGCAGCAGGGGGCAATGATGCCAGTGGGGAAGATGGGGGGGGCTCAAGGTTCGAATGGTGGCAACAGGAGAGGCACCAATGGGTGATGCGAGGGCACTTGCCGCCCCCAGTGCCAGTACGTCAGGTATGCTCACATGGCATGTGTCCCCTGAGTTAAAAGATAAGATTTGGAAGAAAAATGTGTTGATGTGTTTGCACTACTAAATTATACTGCAATGGAGGAGGTCAAGGAGTACAAGGGGGAAGGGAAGGACAAAAAGTTACCCATGGACAGAACAACAGTCCATTGGACAACAGGGTTCACAATTTGCTCGGCTGTAATGGTGGAAAACATTTCCAGAGTTAAATCAGAAATGATGGTTTTATCTGCACCTGTTTTTTTCCATGTACGGGAATGTACATTTGGGGCATGGTTGAACTACAATGATAAGTTCAGGGCCTAGCTGGTCTAGGAGACCACAGCCATGGACCTATGGGCCAGTTACACCATGGTGCACCCGCAACCTGAGAGGGAACAGGGGGTTTGGATGCCAAAAACAGGGCAGCCCTTTCGGTTCACCCGGCAAGCATGGACAGGAAGGAAACTTGCTGAGCATTAAATTCAAAAACATGCACTAGGACAAGCTGCAAATTCAAGTACCCATGCTCTTTCTGTGGGATGGGGGTACACCCAGAGCTCAAGTGCCTCAAGAAAGGAAAAGACAGGGAGCACAAGTATCATGGGCAGTATTCCATTGAATCAAGATGCATTACCACACCAATTTGGGTGGATGTGTTGCGCTTATGGGCGAATAGATTCCCAAGGGGGGGGAGAAGCAAGGTTATTGGTGGGGGGATTTTCAGAAGGTTTTTGCATTCCCATAGAAGGGGGTCATACACCTGTCAATGCCAAAAAATCCGTTTTCAGCTTCTTGCAATATGGGAATCCTGATGGAAAAAATTGATAAAGAGAGGAGGTTGGATAGGGTGGGGTGCCCTTTCAGCCTCCCGCCATTCACAAAGTTTGTGTGTTCTGCTGTGGGTGTTGTGCCTAAGAAGGACTTCAGCAAGTTCCGAAATTATCCATAATTTGTCATTCCCAAATGGTGCCTCAGTGAATAATGCAATCAGCGAGGAGGCTTGTTCAGTTAGATATGCATCGTTTGATGAGGCACTGAGTTAATTGAGTGAGATCGGAAAAGGGACGCCCTCTTGCTAAATTTGATATTGAGTCCACATTTAGGCTCCTTCCGGTGCCCCCCAAGGATTACCATCTGCTGGGGTTTTAGGAGGGGGACAGTTTTACTTTGATAAGTGTCTACCCATGGGGTGCTCCATATCCTGCAGTTACTTCGAAACCGTCAGTACTTTTTTGGAATGGGTTACGAAACCGCAGTACAAGGGGTTTAGGGTTGTGTATTATTTGGATGACTTTGTGAGGCAGCCAGAATCGGGTCAATGCCAGCGCACTCTGGAAGCATTCCAAATAGTAACCAGGGAGTTAGGGATACCGCTTGCAGAAGATAAGACAGAGTGACCAGTCACTACTATCACTTTTCTGGGCGTCGAAGTTGACTCCAAGCTGGGAGTGTGCTCACTCCCTGAGGTAAAGGTAGAGGAGTTAAGGGAACCGGTCTCCGTCTGTCTGCGAGCACAAAAGGTCATGCTGGGAAGGCTGCAGTGCTTGGTGGGTCCGCTAAATTTTGCGCTCAGGGTTATTCCAATGGGGAGCCTCTTTTAGTGAACAATAGCAGGGGCAATGACCGGGATGGCGGAGAAGCACCATCACACGGGATTGTCCCCATCTGTTAAGCAAGACCTCAGAGTTTGGGATTCCATCCTGGCAGGGTTCAATAGGGTACAGGCATGGCCAAAAAAGGCACAGTCGAATGCCAGGATCGGGCTGTAGACAGATGTGGCAGGCAGCGTGGATTTTGGCACCATCTTGGGAAATGATTGGCCACAACCCGGGTCTGAGGGGGATGGAGAACCATCTCTCATTTAGGCGTACTCTGCAAACCTTTCTTTTTTAGCTGATACTCTGTGCTGTGACCTGGACAATCCTCGCGCCAAGATCGGATGTACATGCACACTATAAATGTTTCTAACATAACATGACATAACATTGGTGTGGGCAGGAATGGTTCGGCCTAGTGGGGCAGCAAGGGTTTAACTAGAAATGTAACCTTTTTTTTTTTTATTTCATTCAGTTTTTACAAACTTTTTGAAAACTTTTACTTTTACAATTCTTAATTCCTAGTTTCCGCAGTGACAGTAAAACAAAAAAGACAGCAATCAAATAACCAAAAAGCAACTGATTGGAAGTGAACTCGCACTTGGCTCGTCTCATTTAGTTCCTGTCTTGTGGCCATTGATAAAGTTCATTGCACACTTTCCTTGATTGCAGTCTTAGTTGTTTGCTGAGTGTGTCTTCTCTAACTTACTGAATGTGACATCTGTTGGGGTCACTCATTCTCCCCATACGGACTAGTCGCCTCTAGTCGTATTTGCATTTGGTCGAGGAATCTCATCATTGCAATCAACAGTGCTCGGCTCTCACCAATGTGAAGGTGCTTCCACCATTCCTCTAGACATATGTTTGAACTTTGCTTCTCTCCTTTCCGAGGCATTTTTCTCGTTGGACTTTAAATTCAGTGCACCGCAAGACCAGATGTTTTAGATCTTCTGTTTCAATTTCGCAGAACCTGCATTTCGATTTGTCCATAGGAATCTTCCTGCGATGAATTAACACTTCCTTGGTAACCTTTTTGTAATTGTTCCCCATCATTTTGTCTCTCACGGTCATGGTGGAGGGGCTGCGGGAGACACGTGGTTTTTTGGTCAGATAGAATGTTGGTGGTGATGCCCAATAATAATCAGAGGTCATCCTGTCCCATGGTGCTGAGATTACTGAAGCAGCTGGTCTTACTGTGTATGAAAGAAGGGATACATTTTCAGACCATACATGTCCCAGGTGTGATAAATAATGCAGCTGATGCCTTGTCTTGTTTTAAGCTGCAGGAATTTCAGAGATAGCTGCCCCATGCAGAGAAAGTGATGACCCTTTTCCATGACACACTCTGGAGGCTTGGTGCCCACATATAGCACCCTTGATCGTAGGTTCCCTGTCCAAGAAGACAAAAGCAGCTTACGAGAGGGCATTTGAGGAATACAGGGCATTTTGCATTGTGCAGGGGTTGGCAGACCCGTTTCATCGAGATTCTTTGATTAGTCTTGGGGCACATGCACAGGAGAGGGGTGTCTGCATGGTCGGCTAAGATTAAGGTGGCAGCAGTAAGGTTTGCGGCTGGCCTGCACGGGTTGACAGTCCGTCTGGGGATTTCACAGTAAACAGGGCATTGGTAGACCGGTGGAAGCCAGGTAAGTGACAGACGGACACAGGGAGACCTTTGGACCCAAAGAAACTACGAATGTTGGTGGTGGCTCTGGGGGGGATATCTCAGGACAACTACGAGATTGCCCTGTTCCGATTAGCATTCGTGGAAGCATATTTTGAGGCATTCAGGGTCAGTGAAATAGTGGGAGTCTCCGAGGCCACAGGGTCTGGGGGCTTGGCACTGTCAGATGTGTCATTTCTAGAGGGTCCTATGGTTCAGCTGTGGGTGAGGTGATCAAAAATAGATCATGAGAGAAGAGGGGCAAAGGTGATATCATAGCAGAGCATGGTCACAAGCTGATTTGCCCAGTCACGGCTCTGGGGGAGTACATGCCATTAAGGGGGAGAGAGGAAGGCCCCCCTCTTCAATCATCAGAACGGGTCAGGGGCCTCTCAGTTTCAGTTCAAGGTGATCTTTCAAAGGGCTGTAGTGGGGTCGGCCTAGAGGTTTAGTATTTGCGCAAGTGGTGCAAGTGGTATAGATGGTAGATCACTCGTCATGTATCCAAAAGTGCTGGTGTGCCCAGGGATGGAGGTGTGCTGGATATGAAAGGGCGAAATGAGGATTGGTGAGGTCCGGGAAGTGTTGACCCGGTTCTAAGTGATCCGACGGCGGCAAAATTTGCCACGCCCAGAACGTTTGCATGAGAAAGGTGCGAGCTACCAAAAGTTTGCACCTTTCTCATGCAAACACACATACATACTCACACCCACACACACAACACACCCATAACATCCCCCCACCCACACCCTCAGCACACCCACACCCCCAACATAAACAAACCCCACTTACCTTCTTCTTCACGCTGGTTTCCTGCGGCGCCAGTTCCCTTTCACTTCCGTGATCGCGATACAGGGTCCTTTTCTTCCTTTTATTTATTAACGGAAGGCTGCAGGGGTGTCCCCCGCAATCCCTGCTCACTATACCATAAAGTATAGTGAGCGGGGCGATGCGGGGGACACCCCCGCACCCCCATTTTTTACTTTTTTTTAACGGAAGGCTGCATGGTGTCCACCGCAACCCACGCTCACTATACTATGAAGTATAGTGAGCAGGGGCGATGCGGGGGACAACCCCGCAGCCCCCATTTTTTTTTTACAATGCTACCACCAAAGGTTCAAACTTTTGGTGTTCGAACCGTTGGTGGTAGCATTTTTAGATCCAATGGTTCATGCGAACCATTAGATTCGGTCAAAACGACCAATACCGGTGACCCGGCAGAGTTCAGCTGAGCAATTGGCCAGAGCTGTATCTGGTGATCCTGCACATCAGAGGCAATGACCTTGTTCCTTTGGGTTAAAAGAAATGGAGGGAATTGTTGGTCTCTCTGTTTGGTTGGATGGGCAGATTTTGCCCAAATGCAGTGATCGCTTGGTCACAGATTAACCCTAGAACAAAATGGGGAGTGCTGGGTCCAAGTAGGCCCTTGAACAAATCCCATAGCTCTCAACTCACCCGCATTTGGCGGGTGTCACCCGCCTTCCAAAGGGCTGATTCACCCACCAAGCCGTCTGCACGCCCATTCATTCCAACGGGTGTCTCACCAGCCAAAAACAAAATCGGGTGATTTCACCCGCCTTTGCGAGATAAATGGTTGAGAGCTATGATATCCACGAGGAAACTGAACAATGAACTTGCCCGATTAGCATCCAGCCACGAGCAGCTGTGGGTAGTGGCCAATGGACTGGTGAAAGTATCTGAGAACCTGCAAGGGGATGACGTTCATTTATCAACAAAGCGTACCAACCTACTGCTGGAGCACTGTGTGGCGTTGATGCGCACAACATGGACAAATGGGGGGCGTGCCCCTGACCAGTTGGTCGTGGTCCCTGTGGCAGGTGGCGGAGGACCAGCTGGACACTGAGTGGCCCCTTCTGTGGGTCCTTGAAGCCAGTAGTGGGCAGTGGCATGGGCACAGTCTGCCTCTCACTGGGTAGTTTTGGGCCGGTGGAGGTCCAACAGGGAGGGGCCATGGATGGGCAGGTCCAGGAGGCAGAGAGTGCCGGAGAAAGACAAGGGTGCCTCCTGGGATTTCCCCCCAAGGCACTGGCATAACAGTGGCCCCACCACCACCGCGGTGCGGCGGGACCTGCTAGCACATGTCCTGGGAGGGGGCCCCACCTGAAAAGAAAATGAAAAAAATATTTGTTCTAAATATTTTTTTTTAATTTCTTTTTTAAATCACTCTGCCTTCATAAAGACATTATTTCTGTAACAGAAATACAGGGCCTCATTACGACCTGGGCGGTAAGGGATTATCGGTACCGGTAAGGGCACTGGTGCCGGTAATCCCTTACCGCCCAATTCCGAGGTCCCTTTGCGGGTCCTCCACTAACGGCTGGTTTTACCAGCCGTTATGGACGGGACCCGCAAAGGGACCTTGGAGGTAATTACGGTACCACAATTTGCGGTATCGTAATTACCGCCTTCCACATTTCCATTGAGCCCTATGGGGGCAAAAATGGGAATGGGGAAGGGCCAATGGTGAATGGGGAATTACCGCCCCGCCAACCTTAGAATGGGGCGGTAATTCCGCCATTCACCATGGAATCGGTAAGGTACCGGCGTCAACCATGGCGCTAATAGCACCATGGTTAACGCCTGGGTCGTAATGAGGCCCACTGTCTTTATGAAATCAGAGTGACGTCCAGGGATCCCCCCACCCCATGGCATGGAAGACCCCAGGCTGGAGGCCTCCATGTCATGGGGTGGGGGAGCCCTATGACTTCAAAAAGAAATAGTTTATTTTTGAAGTCACTCTGCCTTCATAAAAAAATGATTTCCGCTATGGTTCGGTCTTAACGGAAACATTTCTTTATGAAGTCAGAGTGATTTCAAAAAGAAACAATTTCTTCTTGAAGTAATAGGGCTCCCCTCAGCCCCATGACGTGTGCGTGTGTGAGTGTATTGTGAAAGGGTGTACACTTTAATGTGTAGGTGGCTGCCTATGTGAGTGTATGGTGAAAGGGTGCATACAAATGTATGGGTGACTAGGTGTGCATTTGTGCGTGTACGGTGAAAGGGTGCACACTTAAATGTATGGGTGGGTGCCTGGGTGTGTGTGCCTGTATGGTAAAAGGGTGCACACTTAAATGTATGGATGGCTGCCTGGGTGTGCCTGTATGGTGAAAGAGTACAAACTTAAATGTATGGATGGCTTGGTGTGCGTGCATGTATATGTTGAATGGTGTGTGTGCTTGTGTTCAGGGGTGCAACAAAACCTACATTTCGGGGGGCTGATCCTTCAAATGTTGGGAGAGGCGCTAACTTCACAGGCGGTGGGGGAGGGGCAACCTTATTTGTGTGGGGGCATCTAACTTCTTTATGCATTTTAATGAGACAATTCCAGTGCAACTTCAATGTTACAAACAGTTAACTCTCTCCTTTAAGTGTGAAAGCATCCACTTATGAACTGCTGTGAGAATGAATGTTCTCCTGTTCCCTTTCTACCCTTCCAATCACTTCCCTGGCATGAAAGTACTAAACCTACATCACAATTTAAATTGCCTAAAGAATGTGCCATTTGAATGCAGGTACTAACAGTGAAATGCTTTACGTTACTAATTGCTGGGCCCACTTTAACAGCGAAACCCAGGTGCCGTTCAACATGTGTGTCCCGTTCTGTCCGGCAACTGCTCTGAAGGTCAGCCAGGTTCAGTCAACATAGACCAACATTTCTGGGGGTGGGTGCTGCAGCTAGTCAACTCAATATTGTTAAGCCCCTACTTCTGTTTAATGCCTTAATTACTTATTGGTAATCATCATTACTCCTAGCCCTATTCTTCCTTGTCCCTGTACTTGTGTATGTGGCAGTACTTGTGTATGAGGCACTATGCTTCATACACAAATAATGGGGTGAGGTAGAGGTACATGGCGGTAGTCCCTGACTTAGCTACCTGTATCTTCATTACTCCTAATCCCACTCTTCCTCATCCCAGTACTTACCTTTGAGGCAAGGAGCCTCAAACATAAGCTCTGGGACATGGAAGAGGGAAATGAAGGTAATTCTGGGCCAAGGAGCTGATTTTGGAGGTTGGGGTAGGGATTGTGCGGTAAATCATAATGGTTGCCTATGTCCAGGCTAATCAGGCATGATTTGTGGTATTAGTGGCTAGAGAGGCATTTTGGTGCAGCCAGTCTAGTTATTCCTCAGTTTGGTATTATTAACTGTGCATTTTTGTGAAAGCAGTCCTGCTAAGTGTAATCACCTGGCTAGACTGGCATGTGGGTGCTGCCAGTCTAGCCATTTCTTACTGCGGCATTGTATATTTTTTTGGGCATCTGTGATAAAATTATATGATACAAGTTTATTATAACACACCTGTACACACGTGTTTCTAGTCGCGACAAGCAAAGGAGGGAAGATAGAGGGAGTATAAGACAAATGATCTTACTAGGCCTTGTGTCAGTCAGATCGTGCAAGTGCGAGAATGAGAAATGCAAGGAGAAAGGGAGGGGGGTATGTGCAAGTTAGAAGGGAGGGGAAAACAGAACAGTAATCCTCTGAGTAAGTGCAGCCAGGGTAGGGCGGCTCTGGATAGTGCAAGGAGAACAAGGGACTGTAGGGTTACAGTTACAGCGCCTAAGTGTGTGGTAGGCCGGAGGCTGTTCACAGGTGACTGATCAAGAAAGAGGCTGGACTCAGTGAGACTCTGAGGGTAGCCAAGCAACCAGGTAGGCCAGCAGGGGAGGGAGAGAGAGAAAGCAAAGGAGAAGAGGAAAGTTTTGAGCTGCTTCCGGAACATCAGGTGGTCCACTTAAGTTTGAGAGAGGCAGGGAAGCCATATCAGAGGGAGGAATCTGCAGAGGTGAGAGATCTACCCCCCACTCTCTGCCTGGAGAAGCGCCTAGCCATTAGAGAGTTGGAGGTAGTTGGTGAAGGGCTTGAGAAAGAAGGTATTTTGGAAGAGAGCGTTGGATGTAGTATGGGCCCGACCCCAGAGAGCCTTGTGGACAATGCAAAGGGTCTTGAACTTGATTCTTGCAGCCACTGGGAGCAAGTGGAGAGATTTCAGGTCTGGAGCTATATGATCACTGGGCTTGTGGCCAAGGACAAGTCTTGCAGTCCTGTACTGGATTAGTTGCAGAGGGCAGAGAACAGAGGAAGGCAGCTTGAGAAAGAGGCTGTTGCAGTAGTCCAGCCTAGAGAGAAACAGAGCTCTGGAGACAGTGAGCTTCTGGGGGGAAGTGAGAAAGGGAAGAGTCATTTTGAGGAGGAACAGCTTGTAGGTAATGAGACTTCTTGGTGACGTCTGAGATGCGAGAAGAGAAACGGTGAGTGGAGTCGAAGATGACACAAAAGGTTTTTTGCCTCGCAAGAAGGCGAAGGAAGAGCGCCCAAGGTGGGCGGACAGAGTCAGAGAGAGAAAGCAGGGACAGAGATCGTTGGAGGCGCACCAATCCTGAATCACAGATAGACAGTCAGGAATGAGCGATAGATGAGAGGAGCCTGAAGGGAAGCTGACTGCCATCGGAATTACTATGAATGTTAGAGAAGGTAGGTATCAGGTGGGCCAAAGGAGCCAATAGAGGTTGAAAAACCAGGGTGAGAGGATAGAGCCCTGGGGAATGCCACAGGTAGAGAGAAAGGTGGCAGAGAGAAAGGGACCAAGTTGGACGTGGGAGGGGCAGTCCAAGAGGAAGGAGGTCAGCCACTCCAGGGCCTGATCCGTGATGCCCAGGTTCTCACGTAGTCGATTGATCAGAATGGCGGGTTGACTGTGTGAAAAGTAGAGAAAAGATCAAGGAGGATTAGGACAGAAGGAATGCTGTAATCAAGGTTAGAGATCAGATCTTCATGGGTGTTCAGGAGAGCAGTTTCTGTGCCTCTGGCAGCTCTGAAGCCAGTTTGATGATCATGGAGACAACCAACAGATTCAATGCGGAGAGTAAGCTGTGAGATGGCAGCTTTTTTCCAAGAGTTTGCCCAGGAAAGGGGTGATGGAGATTGAATGATAGTTTGCCAGTCAGGTAGGATCGGCAGACGGCTTCTTGAAGAGTGAGTGCACAAGGGAGTGCTTACGGGGAGAGCGGAACGTTCCAGTGGTGAAAGAGTGATTTCAGAAATCGGCCAAGGCTGCAGCAAGGGTGTCAATATGCTCCTTGATGGTTCTGGAGGAGCAGGAGAGCACCTGTTTGGACGACACTTTCATGGATCAGACTTGTATAGAAACCTTGTCAGGCGTTGTTAGGGAGAAAGAGGAGAAAGGAGGAGGAGAGGTAGAGATGGCCAAAGGGGGGCCGGGAGAGGAAGAGGGAGCGTGCAAGAGGAGTTAGTGGACAGGATGTCCTGAGTTTTGGCTGAGAAGTGAGAGGCCAGAGCCCTATTAGGGCCTGGGAGGGAACCGAAGTGGTGGAGATCGCAACATAATTGACCAGTTCCTTGCCGATTTTAAAGAGTTTGGATGTGCTGCTAGAGGCCACAGAGACCCAGGCTTCAATGTGTGCTCTCTTCTTGATGAGTGTTATTGCTTCGACTGGAATTTTTGTGCAACCAGTCTAGGTATGTCTAAATGTGGCCTGGCATGCTTTACTGTAATATTACTACGTGTCTACAATGGTCTACATTGTGCAGCCACTGGGAGACGTTTTCAATGTGGCATGGAATTTTTAATAGCAAAGCATTAATATTGGTGACTTGCATGTATTGTATTGGTGTTACCCTACAAAACAATTGCAAACACTCTGGCTTTTTAGATTTTTTTTTAATTAAAACACATATTTATATCTTTCTCCTAGTACAGTGTGCGGCATACCCCATCAGCAGCACATTCATGCGTATTTTGCAAGCGTGATAATCTAGGCCGGCCCAAAGTGTAGCACAACCAGTGATTTGTTGCCGAGTTGGGGTGGGCACCTCAGCAGGGCTCGCAGGGGGCCCCCACATTTTGTGTTACGCCACTGCCCCAAGGGTATGGCAGAGAGGTCCACATTAGGAGCGGGACCTCTCTGCTGTATGGTGCCCATAAGGGGCAGAGTTTTGCCTGTATCGCCTGGACCACCTGTCAGGGGAAATCAATCATGTATAGTTAAAGTTGAGTGATATGTTATGATGTTCTTGGGTCGCATTTATGAGTGATATGTGATTTCATGGTATTACAATGCTAAGAATAAATGTGCCTGCAAACTACCCCAGAACATGGTGTGTGTCGTTTCTCTGCTGTTGGTACTGCCTCCCTGCCGGGCCCACTGTCTACCCTATTTTATATTGTTTCCTCCAGCACCATAGAGGTGTGTGTCCACCAGACTTGGAAAAATATCATGAGTCTGTAATGCCTGCAGAACCTCCTTTTCTAGGAACACTTATCCTGTTAGGTTCAGGCCATTCTTTTAAAATGTCCTCCTTCATTAAAGGCAGCAATGGAAGCCCTTTCAATGCAGGGGGAGGGGCGGGAGGAAGGGAGGCGGGAAGGAAAGAAACGGCAGTTAAGATATAAGTAAAGTAGAGTCAAGACGTACTCAGGTGTCCGAGTCTTTATTTAGGCCAAATGCGCCCACAACAACTGGCCACAAGCACAGAGGAACCCGCCTTCGAAGAGGAGAAGGTGAGCGTGGAGCGCAGCGAAGTCAAGGAGAGACTCAACGCCGCAGCAAGAGACGAGACAGCGACGCCGGTGAGGAGATCCGGTGGCCCCCGCCCAGAAGGAGAGCAGAGGAAAGGTGAGACACGGAGAGCAGCTGGAGTCACGGAGGGACCCAGCGGCTCCCAGCAAGTAGCAGGATCGCGGTGCCGGTGAGGAGACCCAGCAGCCAGTCCAGGAGGAGCCGAGGAGCGTGCTGCCTACCACGACGGACGGAAGACGGCCAGAGGACCGAAGTGTGTACGGGGAGGAGGCCCAGCCATGTAACAGTGCGCGAGGAGGAGCCAGGGTGTGTATCGCCCGCCAGGAAGGAAGAAGACGCTGCCCGGGAAAGAGGCCCAGACGCACGGAAAGGAACATAGAGTATCGCCACCGAAGAAGCGGAAGCCCCAGGAAGCTCCAGAACAGGCGCACAAGTATGGAGAAGGGAGGGCCCGGCACAGGCGGAAAGTGGCGCAACAGTGACACTGCAGCCATACACATAAGCCACTTGAAAGCGAGGAAACCAAGCCAAACATCAGTCATAGCCTTAATTAGCAAGTTAAAAGCGAGGAGACCAAGCCAAACATCAGTCATAGCCCTAATAAGCCACTTGAAAGCGAGAAGACCAAGCCAAACGTCAGTCATAGCCATAAACCACTTGAAAGCGAGGAAACGAGGGCCAGCATCAGTCATAGCCATAAACCACTTGAAAGCGAGCACACAAGGCCAAACGTCAGTCATAGCCATAAGCCACTTGAAAGCGAGGACACTAGGGCAAACATCAGTCAGAGCAACAAGCCACTTGAAAGCGAGGAAACAAGGCCAAGCATCAGCCATACCCATAAGCCACTTCAAAATGAGGAAACAAAGGCACGCATCAGTCATAGTGAGAAGATACGTGTAAGCACAATCACCAGAACAGCCACAAAACCCGTGGAAAAGAGGACTTTTGTTGTGGCACAGTAACCACACCAAGCACCATCGACCATGTCACAATCAGGAAGCGCAACAGTAGACACCACGTCGCCCGCAACACCAGGGGTAACTCCCACGAACCCTGTATCATTCTTACGCTGCCCAAACCCGTTCGCACTAGAACTTCAGGAAAATCAGGGCCAGAGATGGCAGGAGTGGATGGATGGGTTTGAAGAATTTATGAGGGCAGTAGGAAACCAGGACCCATCGAACAAACTAGACATCTTCACAAACCTGGTCGGGAAAGACCTAAAGAGCGTCATCAAGACCATCCCGCAAGCAGAGAGGACGACATACCCGAAACTCATCAAAGCCATCAACAGCTGCCTAGTGGTAGTTCCGAACAGAGACTATGAACGCTATATTTTCAACCAGTGCACTCAGGCGCCCCGAGAAACAGTTGGACAGTTCATACTACGTCTTCAGAGTAAAATCACATATTGCGACTTCGCCAACTTTAACGACGATGAAGCCATCCGCCTAAGAGTTATCGAAGGATGCCAGTCCTCAATATTCCACAAACACCTGCTAAAGAAGCCACTACCCGTGAAGGAGATAGCTGAGCTAGCCATAGTATATGAAAGGGTAGACATCCAGGCTGCCCACATAGAGAACCCAAGGAAGACAGACTCTATAGCGGCCATCACCAGTAGTCACCCAGGTCGCCAACCCAACAACATGTACAGACAGGACCAGTGGAAACCCACGAGACAAACAGAAAGGCAATGCTACCGCTGTGGTTTTGAATTCCCACACAAAGGTCAATGCCCCACGATAGGCCAAAATGCATGAGGTGCGGTCAAGAAAATCATTTCCCGAGCATGTGCCGGGAGAAAACGCCCCCACTGCCTGCATACTGTCCACCGAACCAACAACTATCAGCGAGGCGCTTTGAACCGCTGAGAGCCTTCAACCCACAACTGTACCCCAAACTGTACAACAACAAGGCCAGCAATCCCAGAACCATAGCCAACTCAGGATTCATCAGAGCAGTAGAGAACCTGCAAGCAGAACCGGCAAATGAAACCTACTCCAACCAAGAGCAAATAAACCACATGCAATCCTATCCTGAGGAAGAACTCAGGAGAGAGTATCCCACCAGAGACCCATACGAGAACCCACCCCCCGAAGAACAACCACCAGAACAGGAACAATACGCCAAATACGATTGATACAGCAGAGAGTATGTCTGCCTCATCTCGGACTCCTCAGACGACATCACTGCACCCAGGGTGACAGTCCACCTAGGAGGGACCAATACCCCATTCTTGGTAGACACGGGAGTTACCGTCAACGTTATGAGTCACCAAACCTACGAACACATAGCGGACAAGTTCCCGCCACAACCATCGCACGCCTATATCTTTCAATGGGGCGCAACACAACCACTGAACTCCAAAGGACAATTCGCGTGTGACCTGATACACAGACGAAGAAGAGTCCAGACGGCTATACATGTCATCCACAGCCCGGCAACAGGAAGGTGCCTCCTCAGCCACAAAACAGCCGTTGCGTTACACCTCATTGACATTCATTATGACCAATCGGAAGCAATCCAAGGGCTCCCACCCAACTCCCAATACATACGGGCCATCAGCCAGAAGCCCCTAGACGTTTAGACACTAAAAACCGCCTACCCTGGCCTGTTCGAAGGAGAAGGCATGCTGAAGGACAATGTAATCAAACTGCACATTGACCCGTCGGTACGACCAGTGCCACAACACCTCAGATGGATAGGGTTTCATCTACAAGCCAAAGTCACCCATGAGCTGCAGACACTACTAAAAAACGACATCATCGAGAGAGCGGCGGTACACACACCGTGGGTGTCCCCACTAGTAGTCGTCCCCAAAGCAGACGGACGCCTTCGCCTCTGCGTTGATATGAGGATCCCCAATACAGCCATCAATGGGAAAGGCACCCAGGGCCGAACATAGAAGACATCCTGATAAGACTTAACCAAGCCACCAAGTTCTCAAAGCTGGACCTCAACCAGGGTTACCACCAGCTAGTCATAGATCCAGAATCACGGCCCATCACAACGTTCACTACTTACGAGGGCCTGTTCCGCTACAGACGGCTGAACTTCGGCATATCATCCGCCGCGGAGATCTTTCAAAAAACAATTCGCAGGTTAATCAGTCCAGTCACCAACGCATTCAATTACAGTAACGATATCCTCATCTTCGGAGTCACACAAGACCAACACGACGACATGCTTCACCAAGTCTGTCACATCCTCCAAGATGCTGGACTCACGCTCAACAGCAAGAAGTGCGAGATCAATACTCACACCCTATGCTTCTTCGGCCACATTTTTTCGGACCAGAGCATTAAAGCCGATCCAGACAAGATCAGCGCCATAACAAACCTGTCCAGCCCGCGGGACGTGTCCGAACCCGGTTCATTTCTGGGCATGGCTGGGTACTGCGCACGCGACCTCCAGCAGTACGCCACACTCACATGCCCACTGCGACAACTTCTGAAGAAGGATCACCATTCATGTGGTCACACCAGTGCCAACAAGCATTCTCCGCCATCAAACAAGAACTGGCGACTAACCGCCAGCAGGCATACTTCAATCCACGATGGCGAACGGAAATCATGGTAGACGCCAGCCCGGTAGGACTAGGAGCAATACTGGCCCAAACTGACCCACAGCACGTCGCCACAACCCACATTGTAACATACGCCAGCCGTGCATTAAGCACTACCGAACAAGCCTATTCGCAGGCAGAGTGCGAGAGTCTGGCCGCCGTATGGGCATGCGAAAAGTTCCACCATTTCATCATTGGACACACCTTCACGCTCATAATGGACCAGCAGGCCCTGTTGGCTCTCTGTTACGCTCACCTGGACCCTACAGGGATGTCGATCGGACCCGGACAGCTTCGGTCTCCTTCAACGTGATGCGTAGTGCAGAGATGACTGTCTGGACTGGCCTACCTAGTCTAGTCTGCTGGACCCGAAGAAGTATTTTCCTTATGTTCGTAAAAGATGAGCTCTCCATCCTGCGTGTCTTGCAGGGGCGCGTAGATACCAGTTACTTCACTGGTTTGAAGGCGTTGGGAGAGTTCCGGTAAGTATTGACTCTGAAGTCCCTGGCGGCATTGGTAAGTATCAAGTTCAAAGTGTTCAATGTGCCCGATGTGCACTCTTGTCCCCTTCCTTCCTTAAGTTGCAAGTGAGTTCGTGAGAAGAAGGTCTCGTAGCTGCTGCTGGCGTTCAGGTAAGAGTCTGTGTTACCCAACGCTGTCCGGTAACTATTGCATGCGTTAACGTGTTGTTTTTCTCCCTCTTTACAGATGCGGCATATGAAAATGTGGAGAGTTATGGAATAATACCGCCGGTGGTAAAGCAGGTAAGTCTATGGTGGTAAGAGGTTGTATTTGTTGATTCCCTTGGCTCTCCTTGTTTTTTCTTGTGTCCCCTAGGTGCCGGATTACGGCGAAGAAATAATGGAGACAGTGCCGGATCGAAAGATGCAGTGAGAAATGGTGAGTATGGCGCCGTGCTGGTGCTGGCGAAGCGACGCGCATAGGACTGATGTACTTTCCAGGTCCGGAGATGAAATGGTTCCGGAATTAGGTGAGAAATTTGAAATAAATTTGTTTTCTAACCTTTCCTCTTCTTTATTCTAGGAGCTCCGGATTCGAGGCGGGCGTGGCAGAAGACTGGACTGGCTGCAGGCATGCGGGCGTGGCAGAAGACTGGATGCTGGCTGCAGGCACAGTGAGCGTCACGCTGCAGGATGCAGAATAACGCGAAGCATGTGCTGCTGTTCGGGTGTGGTTTAAATAGCCTCCAAAATAGTTCCAGGTAAGAAGTTCCCTAGAGCCACGCCCGAGTAAAAAATAGTACCAGTAACAAAATAGTCCCATCCAGGCCTCATGTAGGCTTGGACTCTTTTGCAGCATGGTCTGCATCAGGTAAGTAAAGTCTATAAGCCTGGCGCCTATGGCCCAGGACTGATTTCTATGATGAGCCTGGTGCCTAAGGCACCAGGACTGAACCCAGACAGCCCCTAGCCGGGGCTGCTGAGGTTTAAACAAATGTCTGGATGCCTGCTCCCCGAGCTGGGGGCCTTGGTCCTGATGCCCGGGGGTAGGCATCATGACAGCACTCCCCCCCAAGGCCCCTCCTAAAGTTGTTCTTCCCCCTGGCCCCGGTTTGTCTGGGAAGTTCCGATGGAATCTTTTCATCAACCGAGGTGCATGAACGTGGTCGCTAGGCTCCCATGATCTTTCTTGTGGTCCGTAGCCCTTCCAATCGATCAAATAAAAAAGCTTTGATTTAATCATCTTGGAGTCCAGGATATTTTTTACTTCGAATTCAGGTTCTCCATCTATCAAGATGGGGTCAGGTGGTTTGGTTAATCTTGTCCCTGGTTGAACTGGTTTTAGAAGAGAAACATGAAAGACAGGATGAATTCGCATATTAGAGCGTAATTCCAATTTGACGGCCACAGGGTTGATAATGGCCTTAATGGTGTAAGGTAGCAAATATCTAGGATTAAATGTCCGAGTTCCCTTCAGAGGTATGTGTTTTGTAGCCAGCCAAACTTGATCCCCAATCTGGTATTGTGGAGTTGAACTTCTATGTTGATCAGCATTTTTCTTGTATTTCTCTTTTGCTTGTTTCAAATGTTCTGTGGCTTCCTTAAAGGCTTGTGTAATAGTAGAGTGCAAATGACTAACTGCAGGCATTTCTAAGTGCTGAGGCGAATCGAGTTCTGAGGTTCGAGGGTGATGTCCATATATGGTATAAAAAGGGCTTTGTCCGGTTCCTGAATGTACAGAGTTATTGTATGCGTACTCGGAAATCCATAAAATATCTTTCCAATTGCTTTCGGTCTGGTGTGGCATGCAGCGTAGGTACTGTTCAAGGGTCTGGTTGGTCCTTTCCGTCTGACCATCGGTCTGGGGATGGTGACTTGTTGATAGCCTCACGTCAATTTGTGCCAGTTGACAACATTTCTTCCAAAAATGCGATATAAATTGACTACCTCGGTCAGAAACCAATACGGAAAGGAATCTGTGGAATCGAACAATGTTTTCGAGGAACTCCTTTGCCAGAATCGAAGCAGAAGGTAACCCCTTTAAAGGAATAAAGTGGGCCATCTTGGAAAAAAGATCCACAATAACTAGTTTGGTGTTAAATCCATTACATGGAGGTAGATCTGTAATAAAGTCTAAAGACAAGGTGTGCCATGGTGTAGGTGGAATATCCAAAGGTTGTAAAAGGCCAGCAGGTTTTTTCTTCTGGCTTTTGTTTTGGGCGCAAATGCCACAAGACATCACAAATGACTTTACATCTTTTCCCCAAGTGGGCCACCAGAACTGTCTCTTAATTTTCGCTTCAGTTTTTGCGATACCTGGGTGCCCTTCCATCAAGGTGTCATGGTAATTGGAGATGACTAGTTCTTGTATTTCCTTGTGTGGTAGAAACAGTCGTCCTTGATAGTAAGGTAGATAATTGACGACTGAGTAGTCCGGGCCTTTATTTACCCAGTCCTGCAGGGTTGCTGGATCGAAGAGTTGTTGGATTTTTGAATGAATATCTTCTAGTGTCTGTAGAGTAGTTATGCCAAGAATTCTTTGCTCGGGAATTATTGGCACCGGTTCCGGGTTTGCATATGCTTCTCCCATCCCTATTTGGGATAAGGCATCTGCTTTGCCATTTTTGCAGCCTGGTCAATAAGTGATCACGAAATCGAATTCGGCAGAGAACAATGCCCATCGAAGTTGTCGCGATGATTGGGCTTTGGCTGTTTTTAAATACTGCAGGTTCCGGTAATCGGTGATTCCGGTAATAGTATGCCTGGCACCAAGAAGATAGTGCCGCCAAGCCCTAAAGGCGGATTTGACGGCTAATAGCTCTTTATCGGTAACCGCATAGTTTAACCCAGGTGCTGAGAACTTTCTGGACCAAAGCGCTACTGGGTGAAGTTGACCGGTTCCGGTTTCAGGATCCTTCTGGGACAGGACAGCTCCCATGGCTAAACTGGATGCATCAGTTTCTACTATGTATGGAAGCTCAGGGCGTGGATGCTTTAAGACAGGTGCTGTTGTGAATTTCGCTTTCAGCTCTTGGAAGGCCTTTTCAGCCTCTTCGGTCCACAAGAAGCATTTGTTTTTTCGCAAAAGTGCTGTGATGGGGTGTACAACATGGGAGAAGTCTGGAATGAATCTGCGCTAGAAATGAGCAAATCCGAGCATGCTTTGTACCCCTTTGACTGAACTGGGTGATGGCCACTTGAGAATTGCGTCCACCTTTCGAGAGTCCATTCGGACTCCTTTTGGAGTCAGGATAAATCCAAGAAATTCAACTTTCGTAGCATGAAAAACACATTTTTCCAATTTTGCATATAACTTGTGCTGCCGTAGTTTCTCAAGGACTGCACGCATGTGCTTAACATGGTCTGATTCTGAGGAGGAGTACACTAGAATATCATCTATGTATACGACGACACAGAAGTCAATGAGTTCACGAAGGACATCGTTCATAAAATACTGGAAGGCTGCTGGTGCATTGCACAACCCGAAGGGCATCACCTGATATTCGAATAATCCGTACTTGGTGCGAAAAGCAGTCTTCCATTCGTCGCCTTTCTTGACATGTACCAGATGATATGCCTCTCGGAGATCTAACTTAGTGTAGATACACGCATCCTTTACTTGGTCTAGTAATTCGGGGATCAGAGGCAATGGGTATCGGTTTTTTACTGTAATCTTATTTAATGCGCGGTAATCTATGCACGTTCTAAGGTCACCTTCCTTTTTTGGCACGAAGAATAAAGCTGAGGATGCAGGAGACTTGGAAGGACGAATAAAGCCATTAGCAAGGTATTGGTCCAAGTATTGCCGTAGGTGAAGATTTTCAGGTTCCGTGAGGGCGTAGATTCTACTGCATGGGGGTTGTGCACTGGGTAGGAGGTCGATTTGACAATCGTATGATCTGTGAGGAGGTAATGTATTGGCCTGTTCTTTTTGAAAAACATCCTGAAATTCTTGGTATTCCTGAGGTAACTTCACAATTGGGTTAACGACTGTAGCCAGGCCTTTGTTCAAAGTTTTCTCCGGGTAACAGGTGTGTGCACAATCCGGGAAGGTTATTCTCTTCTCTCGCCAATCTATACAAGGATTATGTGTTTCCAACCATGGCATCCCCAGTATTATCTGGAACTGTGGGGCTTTGATTAGATCAAACACAATAGTCTCTCGATGCCCATCTTGACTCAACAGTGTCATCTCTTTAGTGGAATGAGTTACAGGCCCCGAGGCAATCTCAGTTCCATCAACTGTGGTGATGACATCCGAAGTGGTCTTTTGCAAAGAGGTAGATTCATCCTTGACACCAATTCGTGGTCCATATAGTTTCCTACGGCCCCGCTATCTATGTATGCCCTTACTGCGTGCATACGTGATGGCTGCCTGGGATCAAGTAGGACCATTGGGATGATCAGATGCGAGGTCTGAGTGTCCTTTAAGCTCGGCAAGCGGACCTCTATGCTTGTCGGTCGTGGTCGTTTCCCGAATCAGGCTCTATGTGGCTTTTATCAGCAACTCCTACCACCTTCTTGGGTGGTTTTGTAGGGCAATCCCGTAGAAAATGTCCTGAGGTTCCACAGTACAGACACAACTGCATCTGTCGTCTTCTTTCTCTTTCTTTTTGAGTTAAGGGTCCTTTAACCCCCCCGATCTGCATAGGTTCAGATACATCTGTTCCTTTGGGGGCAAGGTTGGGTTTAACCAATACCCGGTTCTCGAACTTATCTCGATCAGTCTTTCGGTTCTGAAGTCGGTGGTCGAGCTGGACCACTAAGTCTATAAATTCTGTGCAATCCTGAGGTGGGTTCACAACTTGAGCCAAGACATCTTTGAGTTCTCCCAGAAGTCCACGATGAAACAATGTAATTCGTTTTTCCTCTGGCCACCCGGTTTCCACCACCAACCTATTGAAGGTTGCAATATAGGTTAGCAGATCCTGGTTACCTTGTCGTAAGGATAAAAGTTTGTTGTCCAGGGCTTGACCCTGTGAGTGTCTGGCGAATAGTTTTTCCATGCTCCTTTGAAAACCCTGAAAATCCCAGAGAAGAGGATCATCCTGGTTGACTAATGGAATGGACCAATCCGCTGCGCTGCCACTAAGATATGACAATACAAAGGCTACTTTGGCTTGGTCATTTGGAAAGGCTCCCGGTCTGCATAAAAAGTGCAAGCGGCATTGGTTCATAAACACAGCAAACCTTTTGGGGTCCCCAGCAAAGCGTTCGGGTGGAGCTAACAGAATATTTCCTGGTAAAACCACTTGCACAGGATTGCTTGATGAAACAGGGGTTGGGTTTCCCCCATATCCAGGTAGGGGCGTTTTCCCAGCTTGGTTTTGCAGTAGTTGCCTAGCCAGATCATCCGTGCGCTCCTTTGAGGCAATCAGTTCTCTCCTGAGGGCATTAGTCTCTTGGCGAGCGGCATGTTCTTCCACCCTAAGTTCCCCCAATAATTGGGCCAGTTGGTCGGTTTCTGAGGGTTCCATAACACCTGTGTGGGTATTTGTAGAGAGGCTTCGCGTTCTGTTACGCTCACCTGGACCCCACAGGGGTGTCGATCGGACCCAGACAGCTGCGGTCTCCTTCAACGTGACGCGTAGTGCAGAGATGACTTTCTGGACTGGCCCGCCTAGTCTTGTCTGCTGGACCCGAAGAAGTATTTTCCTTATGTTCGTAAAAGATGAGCTCTCCATCCTGCGTGTCTTGCAGGGGCGCGTAGATACCAGTTACTTCACTGGTTTGAAGGCTTTGGGAGAGTTCCGGTAAGTATTGACTCTGAAGTTCCTGGCGGGATTGGTAAGTATCAAGTTCAAAGAGTTCAATGTGCCCGGTGTTCACTCTTGTCCCCTTCCTTCCTTAAGTTGCAACTGAGTTCGTGAGAAGAAGGTCTCGTAGCTGCTGCTGGCGTTCAGGTAAGAGTCTGTGTTACCCAACGCTGTCCGGTAACTATTGCATGCGTTAACGTGTTGTTTTTCTCCCTCTTTACAGATGCGGCATATGAAAATGTGGAGAGTTATGGAATAATACCGCCGGTGGTAAGTCAGGTAAGTCTATGGTGGTAAGAGGTTGTATTTGTTGATTCCCTTGGCTCTCTTTGTTTTTTCATGTGTCCCCTAGGTGCCGGATTACGCCGAAGAAATAATGGAGACAGTGCCGGATCGAAAGATGCAGTGAGAACTGGTGAGTATGGCGCCGTGCTGGAGCTGGCGAAGCGGCGCACGTAGGACTGATGTACTTTCCAGGTCCGGAGATGAAATGGTTCCGGAATTAGGTGAGGAATTTGAAATGTTTGTTTTCTAACCTTGTCCTTTTCCTCTTCTTTATTCTAGGAGCTCCGGATTCGAGGCGGGCGTGGCAGAAGACTGGATGCTGGCTGCAGGCACGCGGGTGTGGCAGAAGACTGGATGCTGGCTGCAGGCACGGTGAGCGTCACGCTGCTGGATGCAGAATAACGCAAAGCATGTGCTGCTGTTCGGGTGTGGTTTAAATAGCCTCCAAAGTAGTTCCAGGTAAGAAGTTCCCTAGAGCCACGCCCGAGTAAAAAATAGTCCCAGTAACAAAATTTTGAGCATGGTCTGCATCAGGTAAGTAAAGTCTATGAGCCTGGCGCCTATGGCGCCAGGACTGATTTCAATGATGAGCCTGGCGCCTAAGGCGCCAGGACTAAACCCAGACAGCCCCTAGCCGGGGCTGCTGAGGTTTAAACAAATGTCTGGATGCCTGCTCCCGGAGCTGAGGGCCTTGGTCCTGATGCCCAGGGGTAGGCATCATGACACTCTCTTTGGCAACACAAAAATTAAGATGCCGCCGCTCATCGAACGTTCTGGCATCCGCCTGCAGGAATTCGATCATAACATCATTCACAAACCTGGGGGCGACGACAACCCCGCAGACTACCTGTCGCACCACCCGGGAGGGGCGTCCAACACCATGATGCAAGGAGAAGCTGATCAATACGTGGCATACCTGTCGCTAAACGCCCTTCCTCGGCGATCACAGCACAACTTTTCGGAGAAAAGAGCAGAGCAGACCCCACCATCAGAGAGGCTATATACCTCATGAACACGAACAAGTGGCGACAAGCAAGGATGTCAATATGCTCCTTGATGGTTCTGGAGGAGCAGGGGAGCACCTGTTTGGATGACAGTTTCATGGATCAGACTTGTCTAGAAACCTTGTCAGGCGTTGTTAGAGAGAAAGAGGAGAAAGGAGGAGGAGAGGTAGAGATGGCCAAAGGGGGGGCGAGAGAGGCAGAGGGAGAGGAAGAGGAGTTAGTGGACAGGATGTCCTGAGTTTTGGCCGAGAAGTGAGAGGCCAGAGGAGGGAACCGGAGTGGTGGAGATTGCAACATGATTGACCAGTTCCTTGCCGATTTTAAAGAGTTTGGATGTGCTGCTAGAGGCCACAGAGACTCAGGCTTCAATGTGTGCTCTCTTCTTGATGAGTGTTATTGCTTCGACTGGAATTTTTGTGCAACCAATCTAGGTATGTCTAAATGTGGCCTGGCATGCTTTACTGTAATATTATTACATGTCTATAATGGTTTACATTGTGCAGCCAGTGGGGCATGTTTTCAATGTGGCATGGAATTTTTAATAGCAAAGCATTAATGTTCCTGTGCACTGTTAGTGACTTGCATGTATTGTACTGGTGTTACCCTACAAAACAATTGTAAACACTCTGGCTTTTTAGACAATTTTTCTCAGAAAGTGTGCTGTATATTGCATTAAAACACATATTTATATCTTTCTCCTAGTAGAGTGTGCGGCATACCCTTTCAGCAGCACATTCATGCGTATTGTGCAAGTGTGATAATCTAGGCCGGCCCAGAGTGTAGCACAACCCGTGATTTGTTGCCGAGTTGGGGTGGGGCACCTCAGCAGGGCTTGCAGGGGGGCCCCCACATTTTGTGTTACGCCGCTGCCCCAAGGGTATGGCAGGGAGGTCCACATTAGGAGCGGGACCTCACTGCTGTATGGTGCCCATAAGGGGCAGAGTTTTGCCTGTATCGCCTGGACCACCTGTCAGGGGAAATCAATCATGTATATAGTTAAAGTTGAGTGATATGTTATGATGTTCTTGGGTCGCATTTATGAGTGATATGTGATTTCATGGTATTACAATGCTAAGAATAAATGTGCCTGTAAACTACTCCAGAACATGGTGTGTGTCGTTTCTCTGCTGTTGGTACTGCCTCCCTGCCGGCGCCACTGTCTACCCCTTTCTATATTATTTCCTCCAGCGCCATACAGGTGTGTGTCCACCAGAGTTGGAAAAATATCATGAGTCTGTAATGCCTGTAGAACCTCCTTTTCTAGGAACACTTATCCTGTTAGGTTCAGACCATTCTCTTAAAATGTCCTCCTTCATTAAAGGCAGCAATGGAAGCCCTTTCAATGCTGCCTTCTGTTGTGAAGGGAAAAGGGACCGGGCCCCTTTAAGTGGAAACAAAAGGGGAAGAGGGACACGGGGAGGAAGGGAGGAAGGGAGGCGGGAAGGAAAGAAACGGCAGTTAAGATATAAGTAAAGTAGAGTCAAGACGTACTCAGGTGTCCGTGGCTTTATTTAGGCCAAGTGCGCCCGCAACAACTGGCCACGAGCACGGAAGAACCCGCCTTCGAAGAGGAGAAGGTGAGCGTGGAGCGCAGCGAAGTCAAGGAGAGACTCAACGCCGCAGCGAGAGACGAGACAGCGACGCCGGTGAGGAGGTCCGCGGCCCCCGCCCAGAAGGGTAGCAGAGGAAAGGTGAGACACGGAAAGCAGCTGGAGTCGCGGAGGGACCCAGCGGCCCCCAGCAAGTAGCAAGATCGCTGCGCCGGTGAGGAGACCCAGCAGCCAGTCCAGGAGGAGCTGAGGAGCGTGCTGCCTACCACGATGTTCGGAAGATGGCCAGAGGACCGATGCGTGTACGGGGAGGGTGCGTATCGCCCACCAGGAAGGAAGAAGACGCTGCCCGGGAAAAGAGTCACAGACGCACGGAATGGAACATAGAGTATCGCCGCCGAAGAAGCGGAAGCCCCAGGAAGCTCCAGAACAGGCCCACCGGTACGGAGAAGGGAGGGCCCGGCACAGGCGGAAAGTGGCGCAACAGTGACACTGCAGCCATACACATAAGCCACTTGAAAGTGAGGAAACCAAGCCAAACATCAGTCATAGCCTTAATAAGCCACTTGAAAGCGAGGAGACCAAGCCAAACATCAGTCATACCCTTAATAAGCCACTTGAAAGCGAGGAGACCAAGCCAAACTTCAGGCATAGCCATGAACCACTTGAAAGTGAGGAAACGAGGGCCAACATCACTCATAGCCATAAGCCACTTGAAAGCGAGGACAGAAGGGCAAACAGCAGTCATAGCCATAAGCCACTTGAAAGCGAGGACACAAGGGCAAACATCAGTCAGAGCCACAAGTCACTTGAAACGCGAGGAAACAAGGGCAAGCGTCGGCCATACCCATAAGCCACTTGAAAACGAGGAAACGAAGGCACGCATCAGTCATAGTGAGAAGATACATGTAAGCACAAACACCAGAACAGCCACAAACCCGTGGAAAAGCGGACTTTTGTTGTGGCACAGTAACCACACCAAGCACCATCGACCATGTCACAGTCAGGAAGCGCATCAGTAGACACCACGGCGCCCGCAACACCAGGGGTAACTCCCACGAACCCCGTATCATTCTTATGCTGCCTGAACCCGTTCGCGCTAGAACCTCAGGAAAATCAGGGCCAGAGATGGCAGGAGTGGATGGATGAGTTCGAAGAATTCATGAGGGCAGTAGGAAACCAGGACCCACCGAACAGACTAGACATCTTCACAAACCTGGTCAAGAAAGACATAAAAAGGGTCATCAAAACCATCCTGCAAGCAGAGCGGACGACATACCTGAAACTCATCGAAGCCATCAACAGCTGCCAAGTGGTAATTCCGAACAGAGACTATAAACGCTATATTTTCAACCAGTGCACTCAGGCGCCCCGAGAAACAGTCAGACATTCATACTACGTCTTCAGAGGAAAATCACATATTGCGACATCGCCAACTTTAATGACGACGAAGCCATCTGCCTAAGAGTTATCGAAGGATGCCTGTCCTCAATATTCCGCAAACACCTGCTAAAGGAGATAGCTGAGCTAGCCAGAGTATATGAAAGGGTAGACATCCAGGCTGCGCACATAGAGAACCCAAGGAAGAGAGACACTATAGCGGCCATCACCAGTAGTCACCCAGGTCGCCATCCCAGCAACACGTACAGACAGGACCAGTCGAAACCCATGAGACGAACACCATCAGAAAGGCAATGCTACCGCTGTGGTTTTGAATTCCCACACAAAGGTCAATGCCCCACGATAGGCCAGATGTGCATGAGGTCCGGTCAAGAAAATCATTTACCGAGCATGTGCCGGGAGAAAACGCCCCCAGTGCCTGCATACCGGCCACCGAACCAACAACTACCAGCGAGGCGCTTTGAACTGATGAGACCCTTCAACCCAGACCGTACCCCAAACAGGAGAACACCAAGACCAGCAATCCCAGAACCATAGCCAACTCGGGATTCATCAGAGCAGTAGAGAACCTGCAAGTAGAACCGGCAAATGAAACCTACTCCAACCAAGAGCAAATATACCACATGCAATCCTATCCTGACGAAGAACTCAGGAGAGAGTATCCCACCAGAGACCCATACAAGAACCCACCCCCCGAAGAACAACCACCAGAACAGGAATAATACGCCGAATACGATTGATACAGGAGGGAGTATGTCCGCCTCATCTCAAACTCCTCAGACGACAGCACTGCACCCAGGGTGACAGTCCACCTAGGAGGGACCAATACCCCATTCTTGGTAGACAAGGGAGCTACCCTCAACGTTATGAGTCACCAAACATACGAACACATAGCGGACAAGTTCCCGCCACAACCATCACACGCCTATGTCTTTCAATGGGGCGCAACACAACCACTGAACTCCAAAGGACAATTTGTGTGTGACCTGATACACACAGGAAGAAGAGTCAAGATGGCTATACATGTCATCCACAGCCCAGCAACAGGAAGGTGCCTCCTCAGGCACAAAACAGCCATTGCGTTACACCTCATTGACATTCATTATTACCAATCGGAAGCAATCCAAAGGCTCCCACCCAACTACATACGGGCCATCAGCCAGAAGCCCCTAGACGTTGAGACACTAAAAACCGCCTACCCTGGCCTGGTCGAAGGAGTCGGCATGCTGAAGGACAATGTAATCAAACTGCACATCGACCCGTCGGTGCGACCAGTGCCACAACACCCCAGACAGATAGGGTTTCATCTACAAACCAAAGTCACCCATGAGCTGCAGCACTACTAAAAAACGACATCATCGAGAGAGCGGCGGGACCCACACCGTGGGTGTCCCCACTAATAGTCGTCCCCAAAGCAGATGAATGCCTTCGCCTCTGCGTTGATATGAGGATCCCCAATACAGCCATTCAACGGGAAAGGCACCCAGGGCCGAAACATAGAAGACATGCTGATAAGACTTAACCAAGCCACCAAGTTCTCAAAGCTGGACCTCAACCAGGGTTACCACCAGCTAGTCATAGATCCCGAATCACGGCCCATCACAACTTTCACTACTTTCACTACTTACGAGGGCCTGTTCCGCTAACGGCTGAACTTCAGCATATTATCCAACGCAGAGATCTTTCAAGAAACAATTTGCAGGTTAATCAGTCCGGTCACCAATGCATTCAATTACAGTGACGATATCTTCGGAGTCACACAAGACCAACACGATGACACACTTCACCAAGTCTGTCACATCCTCCAAGATGCTGAGATCAGTATTCACACCCTATGCTTCTTCAGCCACATTTTTTCAGACCAGGGCATTAAAGCCGATCCAGACAAGATCAGCGCCATAACAAACCTGTCCAGCCCGCGGGACGTGTCCAAACTATGTTCGTTTCTGGGCATGGCAGGGTACTGCCCACGCTACCTCCCGCAGTACGCCACACTCACATGCCCACTGGGACAACTTCTGAAGAAGGATCAACCATTCACGTGGTCACATCAGTGCCAACAAGCATTCTCCGCCATCAAACAGGAACTGGCGACCAACCGCCAGCTGGCATACTTCAATCCACGATGGCGAACGGAAATCACGGTAGATGCCAGCCCGGTAGGACTAGGAGCAATACTGGCCCAAACTGACCCACAGCACAACACCACAACCCACATTGTAGCATACACCAGCCGTGCATTAAGCACTACTTAGCAAGCCTATTTGCAGACAGAGTGCGAGAGTCTGGCCGCCGTATGGGCGTGCGAAAAGTTCCACCATTTCATCATTGGACACACCTTCATGCTCATAATGGACCACCAGGCCCTGTTGGCTCTCTTTGGCAACCCAATAATTAAGATGCCGCCGCGCATCGAAAGTTGGGGCATTCGCCTCCAGGAATTCGATTATAACATCATTCACAAACCTCTGGGCGACGCCAACCCCGCAGACTACCTGTCGCGCCACCCGGACGGGACGTCCGACACCATGATGCAAGGAGAAGCTGATCAATACGTGGCATACCTGTCGCTAAACGTCCTTCCCCCGGTGATCACAGCAAAACTTTTCACAGAAAAGAGCAGAGCAGACCCCACCATCAGGCTATATACCTTACGAACACGAACAAGTGGCGACAAGCGGCCAATGAACACTTTGAGCCGGGGGAGGGAGGGAAGTAGACAGAAGAGACCTAGCGAGAATAGAGAAAATACACAACGAACTAGCCACAACAAACAAAGGCACCCCACTCTGAGGGAATCGCCTTATAGCACCCAAGAGCCTAAAGAAACCCCTAGTCATGATTGCACACGAAGGTCATCGAGGCGTGGCCAACACGAAAAAGATATTATGGAACCAGGTGTGGTTTCCCCACATGGACATGATTGTGGATGACATTTTGAGACATTGCAGCCCGTGCCAGATAAATGCAGCCAGCCCACCACCATGCCCGTTGCAGATAGTTCCCCTCCCGGAAGGACCCTTGCATCGCGTGGCACTCGATTTCTACGACCCACTGGAAGAGGGAGGTCACCTCTTGGTAGCCATCGATGAGTACCCCCGATTCCCACTGGTGAAACATATGCAGTCTACAGCCTTCCATCACATAGTGGGTACAGTAGACAAACTGTTCAGCGAATGGGGCATCCCAAACACAGTGAAAATGGACAACGGGTCTCCGTTCCAGGGCCAAGAATTCAAGACATTTGCGGAACACCTAGGGTTCCACCACCGAAAGATTACACCGCTATGGCCCCAGACCAATGGAATGGTGGAACGCTTCACGGCGAACATCAAGCGCACGCACCAAAGAGCGGCAACAGACCAAGCCTCGATGCCCCAAGCCATCTCACAGATGCTTCAAAGCTATCGACACACCCTGCATGAGGCGACCGGCCGCACCACGGCTGAACTCATGATCAAGTACAAACCCTGATCCCGGCTTCCCAAACTGGAAGACTACACAGCTGAAGAAGATGACGAAATAAGGCAGCGAGAAGCAGAGAAAAGGCCAAGGAATGGGCTGACAGGAAACGAAAAGCCAGAGAACCACTAATTCCTGTGGGAGAGACTGTGCTAGTCCGGCAGGCCCAGCGCCGGAAAACTGACTCGACACACCGACCGGAACCAATGATTGTAACTGAAGTAAAAGGGCCCATGATCACTGCGATAGGGGACCATGGCGAAATAACCAGAAACTCCTCATTCTTCCGGAGAATGTTCCAGGAAGATCCGACCGAGGACATACCTCTCGAGGAGGAAGACCAAGAGAACCCAAAGGCTCCTCCAGATCCACCTGAGGAGCCCATGCCAGCAGACCCAGAGGACGAGAGAAGCGACCAGGCCGATAGGTCTCACCGAATGGCCCGACGGCCCTCCCGTCTCATCGAAGAAATGTAGTCCACAGACTTATTTGATAAGAGGGGGGGAGGTGTTGTGAAGGGAAAAGGGACCGGGCCCCTTTAAATGGAAACAAAAGGGGAAGAGGGACAGGGCGAGGGGCAGGAGGAAGGGAGGCAGGAAGGAAAGAAACGGCAGTTAAGATATAAGTAAAGTAGAGTCAAGGCGTACTCAGGTGTCTGTGTCTTTATTTAGGCCAAGTGCACCCACAACACCTTAAATTGTTTTGTACTCTCTGGTATCAGGTCTGTGTCTTCTTGGAAGCCTATACGAGTGACAATCTGGGCAGCTGCTTTTGATGTGGCTTCTTTGTCCATATGCGTTCCTCTCGCTTTCCAATCTAGGAATGATAACATGGAAGAAGTTGAAAAATGTGTACTGCTTATGGATGAAGAGGAAGGGGACCTTTTCTTCTTTATATGTCCTACTTAAAGGCCTTTTTCAAAATGTGCACCAGTTCCTTCTCCTTGAATGCCTTATCCTCCACCTCTGATCCCTTCCAGAAGAGGCCGAGGATGAGCTGGAGGAGAATCTGCTCACTAAGGAACGCATGATGCTGCTAGGTGTAATTTGACGTTGGGGACAAGGTGTGTTTGCACTCAGGCGTTGCCACGTCCCTGCTGCCAAATTTCTGTCATTTGCAGCACAGAGTGCAAATGAAAAGGTCAAAAGGTGGCATAGAAGAGTGTATGCTACCTTTTGCCCTTCACATTTGCACTCTGCACTGCAAACTGAGTAAATGGGGAGGGTTTAATTTCAACTGTACATGCTGCCTGTCGTGCTCGCATGGCAGGGAGCACGTACAATGGATCCCTATCGGGTTTGCCTGCCTTATGCTGGTGCATAAAGCTGGCATACCACATAGGGATCTCCCAGGATTGCAATTAATGAAATCCATGCCAGTGCAAATGCTGAAGCATTTGTAATGGCATAGAGCAGTGGTATTCAAACTGTGGGTCGCGACCCCCTAGGGGTCCGCGGGTGCATCCCAGGGGGGCCCTGAGAGCTCAGCATGAAAAAAGATTTTTTTTTTTTTTTTTTTTTTTTTTAGATTGGAAGAAATGGGCAGGGGTGGCCCACATGGGCGGGCTGAAGCATGAAACTGTCTCAGGCAACAATGAAAAAGTGGCCCACAGTTGTAAATGGATATTCATTCCTTTAGTCACAGACTGGGCCTCATTACTACTATGGCGGACCAGTAACAACGGTGCTGGTAAGCTACCGGCACCGTTGCTACCGTTCCGCCATAGTAAGAGTTGTGCTCGTGGGTACTTGACAGCCCCCGCCAGGTCTGACCTCAGCTCGTCGGATGCACCAGCACCGTTATTAACGGTGCCGGGGCATCCAAGCTCCCCCTTCCCATTTGAGCCATATGGGGCTCAAATGGGAATGGGGATCTACCGGCACCTTCGAAAGGGCAATTATCATGTCCGCCTAACTCGGCATGACCTAGTAATTGCCCATTCGCGGGTGCCAGACCCGGATGCAACTCCAGTGGCAGCCGTGCCGGTTTTACCGGCACAGCTACCGCCAGAGTAGTTATGAAGCCCACTGTTTCAATAGTACCCAAAGGGGTGCTTTGTGTTAAAATGTAAGTAAATTGTGATATATTCAGCAACAATGGTCATCATTACTAACTGCATAGTGGCCCCTCACCCATTATGGAGGAGCTAAGGAGCCAGCCCAGTGAAACAGTGAGCACTCCCTCAGCTGCTTTATACAGCTAATGGAGTGCTCCTGGGCTGGCTGAACTGTCAAAGGGAAACACTGTTTCCCTTTGACAGTTCAGTTTAGTTCCCCAGCCGCACATGCTCACTGAGCCATGCAAGTGCTGGGGCGTTTTGCTTCGCCAGCATTGCATAGCTCATTGGAAATGCTGGCTGGGGCACTGCATGTCTGTATGTCCGAGGGGGAGCTCCTGCGCCTCCTCGCACATACGGACAGAGCAGCTGGAGCAGCACCCACACACAGGCCAATGCAGAAGGTACGTTTATGTTCATTGTTTTTATTTAAACATGTGTATGGATGCGTTATGAGTGAGTGTATGGTGATGGATGCTCATGTGAATGATAGAGTGATTGCTGTATGAATGTGCAGCGCCTTGCATATACACATAATCATGTTCATTGTGTTAGGACCAGTGGGGCCCAGGGAACAGGGATGGTATCTTTTTACCGGACATCTATCATTCAAAACCCTCTGCCTT
Organism: Ambystoma mexicanum; assembly: GCF_040938575.1. Classification (NCBI taxonomy): domain Eukaryota; kingdom Metazoa; phylum Chordata; class Amphibia; order Caudata; family Ambystomatidae; genus Ambystoma; species Ambystoma mexicanum. The sequence continues at coordinate 477,836,112 of NC_090927.1, read as the reverse complement.
GTCCACAAGGCTTTCTGGGGCCTCGGTCCAAAATACCTTCAGCTATTCCTCCGCAAATACCTCCCCTCTCGAGCTCTTCACTCCTCTACCTCCAACTCCCTCAGGGTCAGTCGTTTATCAAAGAAACGAGCTGAGGGTAGATCTCCGTCTTCGGCTGGGGCCTCCCTCTGGAACAGCGCCCTGCCACTCTAAAACTTGAGGAGAACCATCTTTCTTCCTGCACTTATCAGACCTACTCTGTCTGCTGCCTTAAACGTAGCACTTGCAAATTGCTGGCTGCACTACCACTGTTTGTTGCCTTTATTATTTATTTATTGTTATTTATCTGTTTCTCCTCTGCTTCGCACTTTCCACTTCTCCCCCCTTCCATGCACTTTTCCCCTCACACTTGCGCGTTCTCAATGTCACTGGGCCTAGTAAGATCGCTGTTTTATTCTCCTCTGTTCCCCTCCCCTGCCTTGTCACGCTCTGAAACACTTGTGTACGAGCGCGATAGAAATAAAATATCAATGCCTGCCCCCTGGACTCCCAGCAACAATTGCAAACTGTTTGGCTATTTACCCATTTTTTGTTAAAAGTATGCTCTACAATGCAACATTTGAACCTATTATTTAAAAAGAAATTCACAGGGGGAAACCCCCCCGAACCTCCCCTTAATGCCCCTCCACTTAAAAAAGATTCACCAGCCGCCACTGGCCCTCAGACTGTGTTGGGAACGGGATGGGGGAACCGAGGGACTATGGTGGGAGCACAATGGGCGGGAACCATGGGATAGTGATGGGAGCAGAGTGGGGAGAGCCCTGGGTGTGTGATGGGGTGGGGAGAGACCAGCGACTGGGTAGGAGTGGGATGAGGGAGCCCAGCGACTTTGATGGGAGGTGACGGCGCGCAATATATACTGTCCATTTGGCATTTCTGGGGGGTCCCGACCTGCCCAAATTTTGCTCAGGGGGGCCCTGGCCAAAAAAGTTTGAAGACCACTGGCATAGAGGAAGAGAGGCGGCAGAAATGCAAGTTGCGTTCCACTCCTCTCTGCCATACAAACAAATGAAAATGTGCCATGGTGTAAATGGAAGGCGTAAAAGCTTTACGCAAAGCTTTTATGCCTTCCATTGATGTGACAGCTCAATTGAAGATGAGCCCCTAAATGTTTACTCTTCTGAATGGCTTTCCCCATTCTGCAACGTGGCGTCTCTGGGAACGCCACATACTGTTACCATGGAGACATATACCCGTGCCCATTACATGCTCCTGCATCGATGTAACACTGTCCACATTTTAGTCATTTTTACCAAAATTCCACCCCACCTCCTTACCTCTAAGCGCCGACAGTGCTCCAATTAACATTTTTCCTTTCGATGATCGCATTCACTTGACTCCTTCAGGGGGAAGCCTTCCCATGCAGGTGCCCTGATCATCCTCCCTCAACCAGGCGACTCAACTTCGATAGAAAACCTGGGAGCTTTATTACTAGTGCCCGGTTTGCCGCTCTGCCATGCCATACACCGAGGTCCAGGAGAAACAGAACTGAGGAAGTCTGATTAAGATAGGGCTTAAATATTAAAGGAGACAGTTAAATAAAAGTTGGAAAAGGGTTCCTGTCGTAGAGTAGGTACAAAGGAAGAGAGAAGTGGGGGAATGGTAAGTTAATAGATTGATCATACGAACAGTGTGGCGGGGCAAATGAGATCCTGCATTTGAAATGGCAGATTGAGCATCTAATTATAGGCCTTCATTACAAGTATGCCGCTGTGGAAATAAAGGTGCCAGTAAAAAGTTCCCGTCACCTTTTCCAAACCGGCTCACTTTGAGTCTGCCGGTGGGAGCCACAGATCTCCCGGCAGGCCTGATCTCCCGGGAGTTCAGGCCCCTACCGCCAGGCTTTTCACTGACGCACCGGCACTGTTACCAAATGATGTTGGTGCTTCAGGTTTCCCATTCCCATTGTAGAGGAGGTCCCAGACATGGCCTGCACTCCAGCCACCCATTTTGAAGTACCAGGAACGTACACGCCAAGACATGTGACATATGATGGGCAAATAAACCAGCAGGGAGCCGCACTAGGGCTCTGTCCAGTGGCCATCAGAAGAGCAATACCTATTGAAGTGCCAATAACCAGACAACCATGGGCAGTAAGATACCCATTGAGACAACCGTACCAGCAGCTGACACGAAATGAAGACTACTTACAAACTGTCCCAGAAGAGACCCAAAGGGCCTTAATTGAAGGCGAATGGTGCTGACACAAGGGCCCGGACAGACTCATGGATGAAAGCAACGGCAACCAAAAGGGTGATACACTAAGACGTAATGCACGAAAATAACGTAGTAGACATAGAAGAAGAGACGACATTGAAATGCAAAGAAACATAACTATAATGCTAGATGAAAGTATGCAACCAACTAGCGCCTTTACATAGGCTTGGAACGCAAGAAGCTAAGAAGCAGTGCGGCTTGCTATTCCTAGTAGAAGAATAGAGCGGCAAGCGGCAACTATATATCTACCTCAACGAAGCACATTATATAAGTGCAAATCCACTTCATACAAAAGCAGAATTAACCCAGGTTACTAAGGATCGAAGAGGCCAAGATTCATATGCCAGCGCAAAGCCAGGAGAGGGGGCAGAATCAAAACTCAGCAAGAAACAGCTCATGCCTAGGAAATCGAGGTCAAACCAAGAGAGGGAGGCGGATAGTAACTTCGGAGAATAGAAACTTAAGAGCAGAGAAGCCTGCTTGGTGAAGGTCGAGATAAGGGGGGCCCAGGCAGGTAGCTGGCCTAAAAGAGAATTACATGCACAAATAGAAGGAAAAAGAAGCAGATTCACAGTGTGCTAACACGTGATCAGCCGAGAGCAAAGAGGTACCAACGTCTGATGTCACCCAAAAGCAGAAGATACCATACCTTTTCCTGACAAGAAGCTACAGTTTCGAGGCCATCCTCAGCCAACTAATTGACACATAGCCCTAAAGTAGTGATTGATGGAATGGAGGCAGGGTGAACCATGGGGCATGCCACATCTGGGTGACCATTCTGCATGCTTCTAATTAAAGTGGAGATTTATGCTTAGGGTTGTAGGCAGCCCAATCACAGTGGGCCAAATAATCTAAGGCCCTATAGATAGTAGAACCAATGAGACGTTGTACCTCTAGTGACGGTTGTATGAGTAATGTCGGAGGGAAGCGTGTACCCGATAAGAGTTATCCAATCCTCACACTCAGTTACCATATACAGATATAGCACCTAAAGTTACCTTTTCCAACCAATAAAATTGCATGACAAACTTATGAGTGTTACACGTCAATAATGACACATTTTTGCTATAACTATTGCTGTTGAATGAAGACTGTTGGGAGTTGAGCGAAACGGGCGATCGCATCACTGTTGATTTCCATGTTTCCCCGTTTTTTGTACTTATCATTAAACAGACTTCCCTTTGCCAAACCATTGAGATGTCCTTATTGACTGGTGTTGGAGTAAGAGAATCCCGCACCCCATCCACCTCCAGGTGCAGCTATCTCGTCTTAAAGTACTCGAGGATGAGCTCTGATCCTATGGGCCCGTCAGAGGTTACTCCGCCCTCCTGTACACTTGGTAGCAGAGGATGGTTGGCAACCATCGATTATTGATTATTGATTATTGATTAAAATAAGACACCTATTGACCATTGACACAAAGTAAGTCCAGGTCTTCGGTAATATCACAAGTCCTTCACCATTCGGCTGAGTAGACTGTGAAGCTTCCCGTGGACAATGGTAGTATAAGTGTTCCAAAACTGCAGTCGGGCCTGAAGGAACCCGTTTTAAAAAACCATAACCCTTCCCATTCCTATGGGCAGCGGATCAGGCAAAAAACTGAAGGAGGCGCGGTAACGGAGCCTGTGATCCCGAGGGTCCAGAGAGAAACAATGGGAACGGTAAGTGAAAGAAAAAATTGAGTGATTTGGCAAATGTCATAGGCTTTAGAACAAGTAAAGGGAAAAGGTAACGAAGGGAGGTGAAGAAGACAAAATAGTCAGAAGTAGAGAAGACTATATATATATATATATATATATATAGGGATAAATACTCGACAATAATTGAGAAAAGAGAGGTTACCGGGGTAGACACCCGAGAAGAGAGAGGTTACCGGGTAGACAGCCGAGAAGAGAGAGGATTCCAGGGCGGACACCTGAGAAGAGAGAGGATTCGCCTTATTCGTGCACTTTAATATAGCGATCAGAAAAAACGTGAACTCAGAACCCCACATAATAGGGGACGACTAGGCTACCACCATGTTTAAAGACGTTGTGAACGGGGTTCGCTTAAACTCCATGTAGGGGTAATGATTAGAGGCAGAGATATTTGTGTCCAGCTGGTGTCTGTCTAGTCTGTTAACTGACTGTCGTACATGTTCTGTCGTGTGTCACATGTAAAAGAAAAATCTTTGTTGATTGTTGTTCAGAACTGATCAGGTTTTTACACGATTCAATAGTTGAGAAAGAATCGCATATGAATAGATGTTTTTAGGTAAACTGGTGAAATAAGAGATTTTGGCAGGAAATAATTGAATTGGAGCTTGCAGTGTTTTGTGCTCGCTCATATTGTTGGCAGTGTTAAAGTTGCATGAAAGCACTAAAAAGTGTTGTATAAGAGGAAAAGAAACAGATTTAAGCATGGAAGACATTACTCCATTAGCACACTTATGTAATCAACTTCCGAAACACGCACCCAAGCTTAAGAAATATAGCACCGAGTGGGTTAAGATTACCGCCCACAAGATGTTTATGCCGTGGCCGCAAAATGGGTCTTTATCTAAAGCCGTCTTACAGCATATGACGACTTACTTGCATGCCTCATATGCAGGCAAGAAGCTAGAGAAACGCCTTGCTGTTCTAGAACTCTGGAAAATGGTCGAACAGTCGGAGGAAGTACCACCTGCAGACTAGATATTAAATATATGCACGGAGGGGGGTGAGAGGCCTACCGCGCCACCTGCCCCGCCTGAAACAGAATCCGAGGGAAGTAAGCCTGAGGAACTTTACCCATTGAGAGAGCTTAAAGCAGCCACAGGGTATAGCAACCCCTCCTATGAGTCACCTACTTACAGTAGTGATGAAAAGCGAGAGAAGGATCAGGACCAGAATCTTAACTCTGCAGTCCCAAGGGGCAAAGAGAGATGCGATGATGAAAGGAAGGATCAGGAACAGACTAGTGCATCTCTCGATAAGGAGAGAGAGGGAAAGAAATGGAAACTAAGTGAAGACAGAACTGATGAGATAACATTTGCAAAAGATTAATGGATGGGAGGATACATTTTATTGAAATTCGATGGGAAAGGAAGTGATGATGTGAGACCTAAAGAGAGGTTAGATGTGGCACAGAGAAAGGAGAAAGAAAAGTAGTTGAGGGATGAAAGGATAAGAAGGAAAGATAGGCTGAGGCGAGAACAGCTATATCGCGAAGAGCAGGAAAAACAGCTCGATCACAAACAGAGAGCAGCCTATGACCATGACAGGCAGAAACAGCAAAGGTTAGAAGAAGAGCAAAGAGTACATGAAAAGAAGATAAGGAGACAAAGGGATAAGGAAGTTCGAAGGGCAGATGAACGTAGAAATGAAAGGAGAAGGGAAGAAGATAAGGTCAGAGAAGAGGCGAGGAAACGCAAAGAATTTGATGATGATATTGAAAGTAAGCATAGACAGAGGGCACGCGATCTCGAATATTTGGAGAGGGAAGTTAAAAAACCCGATCCAGTGGTAGACTGGGAGGACATTGAAGAATTCTTTCCTGCGTACGACTCAGTACCAGGCACGTCTAAAGCAAATAATGAAGGTGACTTCGACATCAGAAGCACCGGGGAAACGATTGATAAAATATATGATGAAATGGGGCTAGAACAAATATCCCAAGGAGAGGGGGAAGACGAGCGCTTGGAAAGCACTCAGTTATATGACACGGAGGATATCACCCAAAGTAGCTGGAGCAGGAAGTTGTACCTGGACAGTATAGAAATCAGTAAAAATGATGATGACACAAGGAGTTGCGTGAATTGGGAACAATCAATGTCCGACTCCGGAGAGGAGACAGAGCGTGAGGCAAATGAAGGAGGGAGACGGCGCAAAAGGCGGCTCCCAAGGGACAAAGGGGTACGATGGTGAGGCGCTAGCGAGTCCGCCTCAAGGACATCAGAGTCTGCCGCACAGTCCGAGCGGCATGCAGGAACACCCCATGGTCAGTGGGGGGTATCGTCACCAGCCTATGTAGACAGATTGAGGACATTTCCAGGAAGACGGCGAGGTGGGAATATTACCCCTGCGATAGACAGGAGAGCCATGAGAGAAGAGAAAGAAGGCTGCACATTTTAATTTACGCTACTAGAAAAGGGGGGAGCAAGACCACAATATATTCCATGGCCACACATGGATCGTGAAAACCTGAAAAATAAGCTTCCAATGCTGACATCGGGAGCCGGGAAGTGGATACATGAGTTCGAAAAAATGACAAGGGGAGTCATGCTGGTTATAGGGGACATTAAAGGTCTCCTGATCGCCATACTTGGTGAGAGAGCAGACGATGTGTGGACACGGGCAGGGTACCCTGGTGTAACCACAATTAACACTGCGCACGACGGAGCGCCATTTAACAATTACAGAGCTGCAGTATGGAAAGCGCTAACAGTGCTTTACCCAGACACTTACGATATGGGAGCTATAATGACTCGAAAAATGAAGGAGTCAGAAGATCCATTAATTTATATCCAGAATCTTCAAGACGCATGGATACTCGAAACGCACGAATCTTGGATGAAATCTATACCAGTGTTCTACCACATATTCTGCCAAGGTTTGCCAGAACCAGTGCAGAAACAGCTCAAGAAATTGGTAGGAGTTGAGGCTAAACCTTGGGCTGAAATACAGTTAACTATCGCACATTACTGTAGATTGTTACAAGAAAAGAATCAAAAAAAGGAGGCAACTCGAAAGGGTGAGAAAGTGGAGATGGTGCAAAAGAAATTATCAAAGTATGCTCTCGAAGGAGCCATGCTAACTAACCCAGCTGAACAAAACATGCAGCAAGTGGCTAATCCACAGCAGAACAACCAGGGTGACTTTACCCGAGGGGAAGAGGATTTAGAGGAAGAGGATGGCAGAGTAATCAGGGAGGTTTCCAAGGTAATCAAGGAGGCTTTCAAAACGTGCAAATGGGTAGTCCAGATATGTCAAATGGGCAAATAATCCAACCACCGCCAGTATGTTGGCTGTGTAGAATGACAGTGCATTTGGAGCGCACGTACAGAAGTCAAGGTGCGTGGCAAAATAGCCAAGGAATGGGAGCATGCACAGCGAATCACCCTGCAGTCTCACAACAGGGAGGTGCACAGAATCACACAGTGCGGCAGCAAGCTCCAGGAGTGCAGCAAGGTGCGCAACAAGGGGTTCAACCACCGAACATGGGAAATTTGCCACAAGGACAATCCCAACAGGCACCACTGCTACCTTCTCAGAGCATAAACTCCGGAAGGGAAGGCAACACTGGGAATGGAGAAAATCCGCAAGTGTACAGTGGGCCAAACCTATATATGAACTAGGACAGCTCACTGGGAACCCTGATGTGCTCAATCCTATCAGTGACACCAGACCCTCATAGGGAACCTAGGGTGAATGTCGTTATAGGGGGTAAAGAATATTCCTTCCTAGTTGACACGGGTGCAACACGCTCGTGCATATGAGAAGGCATGTTTTCCTTGTCCGGCGAGGCCATAGATACTCAGAGTTTTACAGGAGCTCACAGTCGAATTCCCTTTACAGACGCACTCCCAGTCTCTGTGGGGGAGAGTGGAATGAATGTACCTTTATTGTATTCACGTCAGATCCCAGTAAATATTTTGGGTCGAGACTTAATGACAAAATTGAACATGACGATTTTGTTTACGGAGGAGGGCATAATATGCACCACTCCGGGGATGCATTACTCCAATGTATGTGAAATGATCAGAGCATACTCAGGCCACATAGCTGAGAGCTGTACCATTAGAACCAGAGGTCTTCGCATATGGCGTGCGTGTGCTTATGGCGGGATTGCCAGGCCTCGCAGATAGAACTATGAGAACCCCTGATGAGTTTTTATTCAGACCAAGAATACCTATGCATGAAGAGGAGAGACAAGTATTTCCCTTGATGATACATGCTGCAGTAGTGCGAGAGAAAGTAGCATTGGTCGAAGGCTACGATGATGAAGGCAGACAATGGTGCGCGATTATCGCCATTGAAGAAGGGTATCGAGTAACTGACGTCACCGATGACGATCTGTTTGAAGAACAACCAGACTCAGAAGAGATAAGGGTGGAAGTGAGTCTTGTATTTTGGGTAAAAATTATCAGGAGAGAAGTGCCTCAGAGAATGATGTTGGCGCTGAAGCGTCAAAAATATTTTGATGAGGATATAGCTAAAGTACCTGTCTCAGTATGGACTACAGGACCCTATGACGTAGGCCTCCTGAAGGCGGTGGGAGAAGTGAAAATTAAACTGAAACCTGCAGTAATGTTACCGAGAGCCCGACAATATCCCATGTCCAGAGAGGCGGATGAAGGGATCGCAAAGACAGTTTCCGCCATGATGGACCAGGGCATCTTAGTGACGTCATAGTCACCATGTAACACAGCGGTTTATCCTGTCAAGAAATAAAAGGGAGGGTCTTGGCGTTTAATCCAGGATTTAAGAGCATTAAACGATATTGCTGAAGCCGAGTTCCCTTTAGTCCCTAATCCATCTACAATTCTATATAAAATATTTCACAGTGATAGAATTGAAAAATGCTTTTTTCTCAATCCCGTTGCACGTGACTCACAAGATCTGACGTTGTTTACATTCAGACAAATGCGTCTGAAAAGCATGAGGCTGCCACAGGGGTACTGTGAGTCCCCATCCATTTTCAATAGAATCCTACAGATGGACCTAAGCAATATTGCATTAGAAAGTGTCGTCTTGCGATATGTGGATGACATCCTAATCTATAGTACCACGGAAGAGCAAGGCAGATTCAATTATGTTCAGCTACTGACTATACTGGCTGAGAAAGGCTATAAGGTTGACAAAGAAAAGTTACAATATTGCCAACAGGAAGTGCTGTACATAGGCCAGCTGATCTCACATGAAGGAAAGAAGGGGACTCCAGAAAGGACAGAAGCAATATTGAACACGGCTAAGCCACACATGATAAAGCAAATGCAGGGCTTTTTAGGCCTGTGCAACTATGTTAGAGCATGGAACTTCGATTACAGCTCGTATACTAAACCCTTACTTCAGGCCCTAAAGAAGGCCCAGGTGACAAAAGAAAAGATTGAATGGTCTGAGCCGATGGAAAAAGGGTTTGCAGAATTTAAGAGAGCGATTTGTACTGCTCCAGTTCTAGGAATTCGTAATCATGCAGAGGAATTCTACCTGTTCTCACACACAGATGGCAGCGTTATGATGGCAATGCTCGCTCAAAGAACCTCGTTGGGGTACAAGCCCCTGGCATATTACAGTGGGAACCTGGACCAAGTTATGAAAGGTCGATTCCCATGCGAACAAAGTTTAGCTGCCGCAGCGTTCGCCATAGAGAAGGCGACAACCATTGTAATGGGATGTTCCATGATGTTATACGTCGAGTACTCATTATTTGACATTTTGGAGAAACCAAAAGGCACACTGAAATCTCAGAGAGCTTCCGCTTATGAAGTGATCATATCAAATCCATCGATCAAAATAATCAGATGTGGAACAGTGAACCCAGACACGTTCATAGCAGAGCCGGTCACTGAAGGAGAACTGATACATGACTGAGCAAACTATGAAGAATTCTATGATGAAATCCCCAGGGTGAAAGAAAATGCCTTGGCAGGTGGAGAGATCGTCTTTATTGACGGGTCTTCGAGAATCGAACAAAGTGATGGACAAAGGTATACAGGCGTTGCTGTGATGAAACACATAGCAAACTGACAATTTCGAGTACTCGTCAGTGCACGAATTCCATCTCATTACTCAGCACAGGCTGCAGAATTATTGGTGTTGATACTCGCCATTGAGAATCACGCAGACCAGGAAGTAACGGTGTACAGCGACTCCGCCTATGTGACGTTGACAGTGCACGCAGGTTTAGCGCGCTGGAAAAGGAGGGGCTACCTCCAAGCAGACAGCACACCAGTGCAGCACGCACCCTTATTGGACAGGCTGATTAAGGCACTGCAGCTCCCAGTGGGCATAGCGGTCGTGAAATGCGCCACCCATACAAAAGGGACAGATTTTGTGTTGCACGGAAATCACGCAGCAGACACGAAAGTCAAGCGAATGGCATCCAAAACGGAAACGTTTATGGAAGTGGAAGTGGCATGCTCCCATGAGAGAATGATGGTGGCACGGACCACACCTGAAGCCTATAGGAATCTGGGGCAGAAACAACTAATGGAGCTTCAAGGGAAGGCACCACAGGATGAGACGCACCTGTGGAACCGTCGAGGGTGTTCCTTAAACCCTTCTGACGGATTGTGGCGGCAAGACAGCATTGGTAAACCAGTAATGCCTGTAGCCTTAGTAAAAATAGCGTTGGAGCAGTTACACTGCCCAATACATATGTCAAAAGAGAATCTAACAGCAACGCTCGCGGAAGACTGGTCCATACCGAACGTAGCTGAGCATGTTGCATTCTTGATGGTGAACTGCATTATCTGTCAGCAATTCACCGCTGGGCACACATTAAAAGTAATGAGAGGAGTTATCCCCAGGCCAAATGGGCCCTTTCAGCATCTGCATGTCGATTACGTCGACATGATTCAAGTATGCAACGGGTACAGATACTTAATTGTTGTGGTGTGTCCATTCTCTAGGTGGAAAGAAGCAGGTCCATGTACACACCCAGACTCTACCTGTGCTGACAAATTCCTAGTGAGGAAAGTGTTCCCTGGGTGGGGGGGTTTGTGAAGTGATGAGATCCGATAATGGGGCTCATTTTGTAAATACAGTCTTTGAACAGATTACCTTGTTGCTTGGTATAAAGCATGAGTTCTCATCGGCGTATCATCCAGAAGGTAATGGGATTTGTGAGAGGCTCAACAGCTTGTTAAAGGAAAGGATAGCCAAGTTGAAGCTCACTCTAAAGAGTGGATGGTTGCACTGCCTTCCATTGGCATTGTGTGCTCTTCGGAACCAACCAGGCTCCGACCATCATCTTGCGCCACATGAGATAGTCAAAAGGAGGAGGATGAAGACTCCCCTTACCCCCCGAGATAGAGCTAGATGTGATGCCCAGCCAAGCTGAGAGGTCCTGGGATCTGAAATGCAAAGGTATCTGAACTGCATGACATCCAGCCTTACTGTAAATTCAGACCAGCTAAAGCGATGACAAAAAGGGTGCAGCACAACACAAAACACAGAGGGGGACACTGCAACAGACCCAGCTCAAGGTCTACGTGTTCCACTCGTCTTCCCTGGAGATGATGTGCTGGTGAAGAACCATACGAGGAAAAGGCGGGACGAGCCAAGATTCAATGGTCCTTTCATCATGGAGGACTGCACTCCGTCAGCTGTGAAACTACTGGGCAGGAGAGCATGGATTTTTCTCAATGACATTAAGCCCTATATTGGAGAAAGCCCCCCCTGCCTGCACCCCACCGTGAAGAGACCACAGACAACAGGGAAGAACCACAGCACGTGCAGACGATATCCATGACGAGGAAGAAGGACTCATGAACAGTAAAGCAAGACAAAGACGCCTTTTGCAAATTGTGCTTAAATTGGACATTACCTTTAAGCAAAAAGAGGACAAGGACATAAAAACAGACACTCTGTGCATCCTAGTTGCAGGGTGAAGAAGATAATTGTGCATATAAGCCACAGCAGGTTGATGACACAAACCTTTGAACCAAATTACACGTAAGCCTTGATGAGGAAAGGGCTATAACAAACTTTGACCAAGGACCTTTACATTGAAAGCGAAATACAATATCCTGATTCATGTTATACAAAGAGTTTGGTTGGCAGCACTTATGGTGTCCCCAAGCAGAGACATCACAAAGGACGTACTGACCTACTTTCAGTTAGTATTGGCATCGTATCCGTCGCTGGTGGGAAGGGTCACCAGTGTCACAGACTTTCTACAAGATCCTGCCAACGAGAAGGTAATCTGGCACCTGCTTATTGTCATTGCGGAAGCTTTCATTTTACTCCCGGAGTACAGTGAAAAGGACACAAATGCTTCCACCGCAGACGATGCTAGATGAACTCATCAATACGCTTTTCTTTCGCGTAATCAAAGACTATCCCTCTATTGTCAGGAGAACAACAGACACTCTGACCTTTATTCGAGATCCAGCAAACAATGAACATTTGAGCCAATTGCTGAACAAAATGAGTTATCTAGTCGCACTCGACGCAGCCGGACAGTGCAAGCATTGTTCCCAGCAAGAGAAGAGCCATAATCCTGCAACCAGCAAGCAGGGCAGATGTCCCTGTCACCCGAAGACAGCAGACTGGCACATAATGTCCTTTTTCGCCTAGTCACTGACTTTCCAGAGATGGTGGGGAGACCTATCGAGGTTGACGTCCTCACCTTCATCAGAGATCCAGCCATTGTTGCACAGATGGGAATGCTCCTCCATGGCATAATGTTACAAGTGGAGCTTTCTAACTTTCAGAGAGAGTATCTGAGGAGATTCTGAAGAAACTTTCCGCCGAGGGACAGATCGAGGAAGCAGAATCAAAACCTTTGTTTGTTGTATTTGTTGATATTTTACCCATTTCTTCACATTGATCAGTGTCCAGCATGTCCTCAGGACTGAAGCAGATTTGGGGGGTGGGCTGGGAACTCACCTACTTTGAACATGCACAGTAAAGGTGACTTATCGAGAGTAGTATCCTAATCTATGTTTCCCATAGTAGCAAAGGAACTGTATCCAGGATCAAGAGACAATTGCCTTCCACAAGAGGGGGAACACTTGTGAAGCATGTGACACTTTATGACTCAAGCTGTTCCAGGAACAAGATAGAGCAAGAGAAAACAATAACATTGATGTTTGGTAAATTATCGAGATGGGGGCCCAGAACAGCAACCTGGTCCTCCCACAAGTAGAGGGGCACTCTCGCTTCTCTGGAAGGAAATGCTGCCGCCTTACTTACCATACTATTATGTATTTATGCATTGTATTTATCATAATTTTGCTGTCTTTGACGATCAAAACTGCATTTTTTATTGGTCCACGAAGAGTTCCAATTTCAGTGCACCCACCTGATGATGTACGCATGAAACCCACAAAAGCACCCAGACCCTATATAGTTATTCCAGTCCCGAGAAAATCTGATGGTAAAGTAAATGAACTTGAAATGAATGTGGCTAATAATGCTATGCGCACACTTGTGGTAACAAAGCATCAGGAAAGTCGGAGACAGGGTCGGCTCGAAAGAAATGAAGACAAGGTACTGACAACTACACGCACACACACACTGAATGCACACGAACCAGGCCAGATGGAAGAGAAGCAGAGCCGCAAACAAAAGCAACAGAGAAGATGACACTGCCTACCGAAAAACCAATCCCAGAAAATAATGAGAGAAACCGAGAAAAATCAAGAGAAAAACCAACGAAAGCAGTTGTATCAGAAGCCCTTAAGAAGACAGAAGCGGCTGCTGAACAACTCACTGCAAAGACACAAATGTTAATATATCTTTTATTCCCGTACATAGCGAAAGCGAGGAAACTGCATAAGGAACTAAAAAATAAGACCACAGCGACTGTATTGACAAGTACACAAGTTCCGACACCAGGGACAAGTACCAGGCCTACGATGCAACTGTACACTGGGCCAGGACAGGCTTGTGGTTGATAAAGGCTCTTATAGAGGGCACAAAAAGAATGCAAGAAGAGAAGGAGAGAACTACAAAACCTCCATCTACCCCATCAATGCAGAAAAGGGTCCTGCACCTTAGACCAGACACTTTTAGGGATGCAGTTATAGCAAACTAAAGGAAGACACAAAGAATCAAGAGAAGCCCACATGAAGAGAACAATGAACTGAACGATTACCTGGATAGTACAGCGCATCTAGGGAACAACATTTGGTACCAGCACCTGAAAGAACTTTGAAGACGAACTTCAGAAGGAGGATGCTTCGTTTGTGCACTTCTACCATACAGCATGGGAAAATCCAAGATCTTCGTGGCTGTAGAAATTGATGTCCTGACAGCACACTGTCTGTCACATGGAGCAATATGCAACACCAGAGGCCAGTTCATGGGGAGGGATGCCTCATTGATATGGGCAACTGAAACGGATTACCCCGATAAAGATGATTATGTTCAAGTCATTAAGACGAGAAATAGAGCTCATACTAGGAATCACGTGATCAGGTATGAAAAGCCTGAAGTTAAAGGAGCAGGAATAAGATGGGAAATAAACCTGAGACTGAACGTCCAAGGAAAAACTCCAGAAGAGGCTCAAATTTGGAAGAACAAAGGCCAAATGCAGATTTGGGGAACAGTGTTTTCACCAGACAGATGGGAAGAAGGAGTGGTGATCTGTCGAGCATGGATGGTCCTTGGAGCCTGCAAAGAAGCAATAGAAAATTCACAGAGGTTGTGCAAACCCCTATGGCCAAAACTCACAAATTTACTGACATGGATCGAAGACAGAGGAGGGCTCTTGCAGATAGTGCCACTGGAAAGCTCAAAATTGTGCTTCAGGAACAATTGCACAAGGAAGATGGGAGCAAATCAGAACTGCGGATGAATTTTTGAAGCCCTAGGAATGACTCACAGAACTGCAGTAATTATGGATCATTATTGGGAGTGTGGATGCAAAGCATACATAAGACTTCTGAGAAACTGGGGCACAATAGTGAACAACCACGTTCCATCACTAGTGATCCCGAAAAGTGACCTGAATATTGACAGTTTCCCGAAAGCAGATGCTCACCTGAAGAAAAGGAGATCTGTGGAGTTGGTATCCCGAATGAAGAGAGAAAATTACTTTTCTGCCAAATCAGAAGAAGCATTTCATGGAATCCCATATGAACACAGGCTGTTCAGCCTTACCTCATTGGTGTTCACAACAATCCTCATGCCAAGATTCCAGGTTGGAGCCAACACCAAATGGCTGCAAATAACCAGATGGGAGTTATTACAGACCATCAACACGACCATAAAAGGATTCAATGTGATCAAGGAAGAGTTCAGAGCGATCCGACTGATAACTATCCAGAACAGATATGTACTTGACATGATCACAGCGATGGATGGAGGTGTTTGTGCAAAAATCGGAGAATCATGTTGCACATTTACACCTTCTCATGACGAAGAAAATTGAACTTTAACAGAAGCCATAGGTATGCTAACAAACCTGCAGAACCAGATGATCAACGAAACTGATGAAGTTGATGATGACAGCTGGTTTGGATCACTATTCGCATGGGTCCCACAATGGATGGCAAACATATTCAAGTTCCTGGGAGCCCTGCTATTGATGATACTACTAGGATTTTGTGGTATCAAAAAAATAATATTGCAATGCCAGAAAACTGCGAAAAAAGCCATAGGGATGAAGATCATGATCAATGTCAAGCCAGGATGGAAGCCCAGAGACCTAACTGAAGAAGAAATAAGAGACTTTGTGAAGGCCAGCGAATATGCGCCAGAAGGAACAAAGTTCCTGTATCCCAGGAAACGCAGAAATTATGAAGTAAAATGGATCTATTGCAGCCCAAATGGACAATGTCAGCTAATGACCTGGAAGAAAGACGAACATGTGAAAACAGCAGGAAGCCTGAAAGGAGTGATAAAAATATGGACTCCGAAGAGACTTTCCTTCACACCATCATGTACAAACCCAGAAGGCGAAGAATTGGATACAGAAGAACTAAGTAAGACAAATCCAAAGAAGGGCACAGAAGTGGTTGTTGAACCGACCAGAGGGGGGAGTGTAGAGAAGGTCCCAGATATGGCCTGCACTCCAGCCACCCATTTTGAAGTACCAGGAACGTACACACCAAGACATGTGACGTATGATGAGCAAATGAACCAGCAGAAAGCCGCACTAG
Source organism: Ambystoma mexicanum (assembly GCF_040938575.1). Taxonomy (NCBI): domain Eukaryota; kingdom Metazoa; phylum Chordata; class Amphibia; order Caudata; family Ambystomatidae; genus Ambystoma; species Ambystoma mexicanum. The sequence goes on along the minus strand of NC_090927.1, from coordinate 477,820,067 downwards.
GGCTCTGCCCCGTGGCCATCAGAAGTGCAATACCTATTGAAGTGCCAATAACCAGACAACCATGAGCAGTAAGATACACATTGAGACAACCATACCAGCAGCTGACACAAAATGAAGACTACTTACAAACTGTCACTGGAGAGACCCAAAGGGCCTTGATTGAAGGTGAATGGTGATGACACAAGGGCCTGGACAGACTCATGGATGAAAGAAACGGCAAACAAAAGGGTGATACACAAAGACGTAATGCACAAAAATAACGTAGTAGACATAGAAGAAGACACGATATTGAAATACAAAGAAACATAACTATAATGCTAGATGAAAGTATGCAACCAGCTAATGCCTGTAAACAGGCTTGGAACGCAAGAAGCTAAGAAGCAGTGCGGCTTGCTATGCCTAGTAGAAGATTAGAGCAGCAAGCGCCAACTATATATCTACCTCAACGAAGCACATTATATAAGTGCAAATCCACTTTATACAAAAGCAGAATTAACCCAGGTTACTAAGGATCGAACAGGCCAAGATTTGCATGCCAGCGCAAAGCCAGGAGAGAGGGCAGAATCGAAACTCAGCCAGAAACAGCTCATGCCTAGGAAATCGAGGTCAAACCAAGAGAGGGAGGTGGATAGTAACTTCAGAGAATCGAAACTTAAGAGCAGAGAAGCATGCCCCGTGAAGGTCGAGATAAGGGGGGCCCAGGCAGGTAGCAGGCATAAAAGAGAATTAAATGCACAAATAGAAGGAAAAAGAAGTAGATTCACGGTGTGCTAACACGTGACCAGCCGAGAGCAAAGAGGTACCAATGTCTGATGTCTCCCAAAAGCAGAAGATACCATAACCTTTCCTGACATGAAGCTACAGTTTCGAGGCCATCCTCAGCCACCTAATTGACACATAGCCCTAAAGTACTGATTGATGGAAGGGAGGCATGGTGAAGCATGGGGCATACCGCATCTGGGTGACCATTCTGCATGCTGCTAATTAAAGTGGAGATTTATGCTTAGGGTTGTAGCCAGCCCAATCACAGTGGGCCAAATAATCTAAGGTCCTATAGATAGTAGAACCAATGAGAAGTCGTACCTTTAGTGACGTTTGCATGAGTAATGTAAAGGGAATGGCGTAGACGCCTTCCCGATAAGAGCTATCCAATCCTCACACTCAGTTACCATATACAGATATAGCACCTAAACTTAAATTACCTTTTCCAACCAATAGAATTGCATGACTTATGTGTTACACGTCAATAATGACACATTTTTGCTATAACTATTGCTGTTGAATGAAGATTGTTGGGAGTTGAAACGAGACGGGCGATCGCATCACTGTTGATTTCCTTGTTTCCCAGTTTTTTGTACTTGTCATGAAACGGACTTCCCTTTGCCAAACCATTGAGTTGTCCTTTTTAACTGGTGTTGGAGTAAGAGAATCACGCACCCATCCACCTGCAGCTATCTCGTCTTAATGGTACTCGGGGGTTAGCTCTAATCCTATGGGCCTGTCAGAGGTCACTCCGCCCTCCTCTACACTATGGTCTCCTACAGAACACCAAGGGAACGCCTCTGCCTGTGATATCCTGGTAGCACCGGGATGTCAGGTGGTGGTAACAGTGTTACGGGTTGCCAGTAACCCTGCGCCTACCGGCGGGTTTTACTAGCAACCTCGTTATGAGGACCATTGTGTAAGAGCAAAGACAGAGTCAGGGACTACCAACAGTCTCTCAGCAGGACGGAATTCATGCAGCTGAGAAGTTTCAGAGAGCTCTTATCTGCCATGAAAATCCAGTGACTGGAAATATTGGCTACGGCCTTGCACTCAGGTCTTTTAAATGTTTACTTCTGCATGCCATTAGATGTGTTAGCTAATTAACCAGACCCCCTCAGGTACTCGGGTCAAACTTTTAGGTGGCGCAATTTGCGCTTAATTCATGCCACTGCGTTAAGTCAGAGCTCACATCATGCGTGGACAGCTGCTTTTGTCTTTGTGTATTTCGGTAATTGTATATGAAGAAAGCAAAACTAAAAGTGACGTACGTATTCAAAGAATAAAACAAAGCATTGATTTGGTAGACACACCTGGACACCTCGAGAGTTTAGTGAAGGGAATTTATTAACCCATGTTTGATGCAAAACGTGCCAAATATATAGTTCCGATTAATTTTCTCTGTAGAGTTAAGGCACAGTGGCGAACGTCGGGTATATGCAATAATACCTAATACCCCGCACTATCGTGAGTGGGGGTTTAGATTCTATTAAAGACAAGGAGGCGAGTATTATGCTTTCAATCTTTACTACTGACAAAATAGCAGCAAAGAAAAAACTTTGTTCAAACAGTAACTTTTTTCTTTTTAAAACAGAAAAAACACATGAACCATAAGCACACAGTGCAGGAACCCAGTCCAAGATGGGGCTCAGAAACAGCCCATCAACCAATCAGGATGAACCCACCCCCATAAATGTCCTTTACTCTAATTGCAACTCCTCTTCTGAAGCTGCAAATGACGCCCTAAAAAGCAAAACATAAAAGATCCACAGTCCAATTAAAGAACAGTCCAGCCAACTCCTCAAGGCGCAGACTTCGTTGACCTTCCGTTGATCCAGTTTTCTCAAGGAGATCAACCCGAAGCTGAAAAAAGGAGACAAATGTTAGCACTGGGTGGGTGGCCAGGATAATACTCACCTCCTTGTCTTTAATAGAATCTAAACCCCCACTAACGATAGTGCAGGGGATTAGGTATTTTATGGCACGACAAGGAGGCTCATATTATGCAAGTTTAAAGCCCTTGCATCTCATTGAAAACCACATGATCAATCCGTTTATGATAAAATGTCTTAAAAGTAGATTCCCTGGACCAATCAGCTGCTTTTAGGATCTGCTCCAAACCTCCCCCAAGGAAAGCCGCTTTTGATGCCATGGCACCCCTAACTGAATGAGCTCCATATGAAGAAATGTCAATACCAGCTTCTTCCATAACCCATTTAACCCATCTAGCAAGAGTAGCTGAGGACATTGCCTTATAAGGCTTACGGTATGAAATATGAAATAAGCAGCTGAGAGGTACCTGGGGGACGAAGATCTACTGTTTTAGCTTCAAACCATTTCAAACACTGAACCACACATAATTTATTATTTTCAGGAAACGCCAGATAAGAAAGAAATCATACATTTAGTTCTCTTAGTCACAAAGAAGGTCACTCCCTGAAGAGAGACGATGTTGTTGTCCATATCAAGAGCTCTAATGTCAGAAACTCTCTTAATGGAGACAAGCCATAGCAGCATTGCTAACTTTGAAAAAGGTTGTTGAAGGGATAATTCCTGATTATGAGGCCAAGCAATAAATAAATTCAAAACCTTAACATCCCCCATAACTGAATACCTGGCTTTAGGAGGAACCTTAACTCTAATTGACTTGAGAGCCTTCCTGACCAAGAAATGTTTCCCAACCGGTTCCCCTTTAACCAGAACATGGCCAGCTGATATCGCTGATCTGAACCCCTTAATTGTTCTATAGGCTTTGCCTTATTTAAACAATTCCACTAAAACGTTTACTATGTCTACTGGAGGATCAAAAATGGGATTGAGGTATCTAAGCATACACCAGCTAACCCAGCGGCCCCATGCCAATGAATACCCTGTCTTGGTGGAGGCTGCCCAGGAATCCTTGATGACGCTAATAGAGTCCTGCGAGAAGCCTCTGAAGCACCAGGAAGAGCTGAAATCTCCAAACCATAAGGGAAAGATGTCCTTGAAGGACCAGGCTGTGAGGGAGACCTGTCGGGTCCGTTAGGAGCTGGGGATGAAAAGGAAGAAGGTGAGGAAAATTCACGGCCAACTCTAGGAGAGCGGGAAACTATACCTGAGAAGGCCAGAATGGGGTCACTATTATCAAGGTAGCACACTGCCTGCGGAGGTGCACCAGAGCCCTGGCTATCATGGAGAATGGAGGAAAAGCATAGGGGAGAGGACCTGACAAGTCTTGGAGGAATGCATCGGTCGCCAGAGCCAAAGGGTACAGTCTCCAACTGTAAAGCGAGGAACCTGGCAGTTGAGACGGGAGGCAAAGAGGTCTATCTGAATGGGACCCCAAAGAGACTGAAACAATGCAAAAATACTCCTGTCCAGCATCCAATCGCTGCTGTTCTGAAGTTAACAGGAATTCCAGTCTGCCACTGAATTGCCGGAAGATATTCTGCTTGAAGCAGGATGTTTCTGTCCAGGCAATAATGCCAGAACTCCCTTGCCAAGTCCGCTAGGGCCTTTGAGTGGGTCCCCCCCAGGATATTGATATATCGAACTGCTGAAACATTGTCCATCCGAAGGAGGATGCAGCAATTTCCCTGATCTTTGAGAAGGCTCTTGACCACAAAGGAACCTGCGAGCAACTCTAGGCAATTTATGTGAAGCAATTTCTCTTGAGCTGACCATTTACCCCCAGTGGAAATCTGACCTATCCTGGCCCCCCAACCAGCTCTGCTGGCATCTGACTCGCGAACCACATCCGGAGAGGGCCCAAAGATCGCTCTGCCATTACAGGCATTCATATGCTTGAGCCACCAAAGAAGCTCCAACCGGGCTTCTGGATCCAGCTTCAGCTTCTGACCATAAAACAGACTCTTGCGCAGATGTCTTCCCTTGAGTCGTTGAAGAGCCCTGTAATGAAGAGGCGCCGGAAATATAACTTGAATGGGGCGGACAACATGCCCACCACCCTCGCTAACTGCCGGAGGGACACAATCCCCTTACTTAGAATGAGGCGAATTTCTTTCCGAATTTTCAAGAGCCTGGAGTCTGGGAGAAGGAGGATGCACTGCTTTGAGTCTATATTGAAGCCCAGAAATTGAATACATTGTATAGGACAAAATATGGACTTTTTGGCATTTAGAACAAACCCTAGATCCTGCAAAAGGGAGATCGTCAGATCCAATTGATCCTGCAGAATCCAGAGATCCTGGGCTAGGAGAAGAATGTCGTCTAGATAAATTATACTCCTGATCCCCTTTGACCTGAGGAAGGCCATCACTGGCTTCATTAGTTTGGTAAAACACCACGGGGCTGATGATAGGCCGAACAGGAGAGAGGCAAACTGCCAAAGGCGACACCCCCAAAGGAACTGAAGAAACTCCTGATGTGGGGCAAAAACAGGGACTACCAGATAAGCGTCCTTGAGATCTAACTTGACCATCCAATCCCCTGGGAGCAGGGTATCCCTCAGAAGATGAATGCCCTCCATTTTGAAATGAGGTAGACTACAAATGAGTTGAGGGCTCTGAGATTTATCACTGGGCGAAAACCCTCTTCGGGCTTCGGAACCAGAAAAATCGTGCTGAGGAATTGAGAAGCCTTGAATGTGGCTGGAACTACCGCACCCTTGAAAACAAGCTCTTGAATCTCCGCGTCCACAAACTTCTGCTTCTCTTGATCGAACACAAGAGGTGGAGGCGGCGAGAGTTGACATGGAGGGGAGTAGAATTCTAGCTGAAATCCCTGAACTGTCTGTAACACCCATGGGTCCGAGGTGAGACCTTCCCAATGATGAAGAAATCGTACCAACCTGCCCCCCAAACCTTTGTGGCAAGAAACATTTACGAGACGAGACAATACCTGGAGCGGATCTCGCTCTACTTGCACCTCTGTCATTCCGACCTCTCCACTGAGTTCCTCTCTGGGGATAGAAGGTTGTCTGCGATCCTCGAGGAGAGAAAGAATGATGGGCCCCTCTAGAGGCATATTGTTGTGGTCGGGTAGAGCCCCTGAAAGAGGAACAGCCAGAAGAGCGGGCCCTTCCTCGTCCGGCTTTATCAAAAATTTTAGATGCAAAAACCTTTCTAATGTTTGTCTGGGCCTTGTCTAATGCAGTAAAGGTATGGACATAAGCTGAGAGGTCCTTAATAAACTTATCCCCAAAAAGATTTCCTTGAGCTTTGGGACCAGCCTCTCCCTCCGCCATACCCTGTAGCTTGGGATCTATGCGCCTAAGGAGAGCTTTGCGCCTCTCCTCAGGAATACTGGAATTAGCGTTGCCGAGCAGGCAAACAGAACGCTGCACCCAGCCCCTGAGCGCCTTGACATCTATTTGTGATTCATTAATAGCAGCCTCTTCTGCCAATTCGAATATTTGGGTCAAGGGCCCTAACATGTCCAACAGCTTGTCCTGACAATTATTAAGTGCCCCATAAACTCCTTTCTTTGGGTCTTTAGCCCTTTGGGACAAAAAAGCAACCATGGACTGATCAATAACAGGAGTCATTGCCACCTTGTCAGGAATAACAGGACGGGGCATTCTGAGCGTAACTTATTCCTGTCTTCGCTAGGAAGAGCCCTCCTAACCCAATGATGGAGGAAAGAGGATACTGCCTCAGAAGGACGCCATTTCGCTGACCTAGGGTGCTGAATGAGGGAGGGATCAAAAAACAGGACCCCACTGTTATCCAACAATTGCTCCTCAGCAGTCTGGGATACCCCCATAGATGATAATTTCCTTTTACGCCTCTTGGGCGGGGAGTCCGAATCGTAAGAGGAATCAGGGGATGATAAAGGAGTAGAGGTCACCCTAATTGGGGCTGAAGACTGGGCAACGCCCTCACCAAACGTACGCTTTAAGGCTCTAACCGGGGAGTCGGGGGAAGAGGGAGAACTCTGAACTGGGCTTAGTTGCCCTTGTAAATGTTTAGTTTTGGTCATGGACTTTCTGGGTGCTGTAGAAGGTCCCTGAACAGGACTAGGATGGAAGTCGGCAATCTTATTAATTAGCCTGTCAAAAGCTGAGGCTAAGGTTGAGTTTAAATTCAACAGAGCCAAATCCATGGAATCCTTTATAGCCCTGGAAACAGACAGGGGTGGAACCAGGGAGGCCTCCCCCAACGCCCTCATTCTGGAATCCTCACTAGGTCTATCACTTTTCTTTGAAGCTGCCCTAACTTGGGTGCTGGCATCCACTGAGGGAACTCCTTCTACCCCTTTATTTGACTGCGTTGTTGGTAACAATGAAAAATAGAATGTGAAGGAAAAATACACCCAAGTGAAACTGACCAAACAGAAGGCCCAGCACCCGACCAAAGCACCACTTGAAATATGAGGAAATGTATGTATATATTAAAATATGTAATTGAATAAATTAGCCCAGGTAGAACCCAGGACCAAGCAGGCACAAACACAGAATCAACAAAATAGGAAATAATGTCCTGCAAACTCGCGTGAGTAACCCGAAATGTGTAATATATATTACTGCCTGAGGCAGTCAGTCACACGGAACGGCGAGCAGGCGAATGCTGGAACACAAACAAGCCTCTTTATAAATGAGGCGTGACTGCGCGTAACGCGCTCGAGCTGCTCCTCACCAGGCGAGCTCGTGTTTAAACTTTTATATATATATGGGCTGAGCAGGCGCGAAGAAAAAGTCAGGGTAGGGATACCACACTTCGCCGAGCAGGCGAACAATAAAACCCACAAGGGGAAGGGGAGTGTTGTGTACGTGGTACATGAAGCGCGCATGCGCGGCCCAGCGGGCCGGCGCATGCGCGCTAGTTAATAAAGGCGGTGCCCAGGCAGTTCGCGCCGGAGCGCCAGAACAAGCAGACGTCTCCGGCGTGTGTTCTTGCGCGCCGCCTACGCGCGCTGGTGTCCCGACCCAGGGAGGCCCGCACACCACAACAGGGCTTCCCCCAGGGCACAACACTGGCGACGAGGAGGTACCGTCTGCTTCCGTGCTCCGACAACCTCGGAGAGACGGAAAGTCTTCCGTATTACGGACCCGCGGAGCGCCGGCGGCCATCTTCTTTTCACTTGTTTCCCCCTTCACACGTGGCGGCAGTGGTTGCGGCCCGAAAGGGTGCTCGTGCGCCACTCGCCAGCTGTGTTGAAGGACACAGACAATTTTTGGAAAGCCCACAGTCCTGCAGGCGCAGGGCTGTGGCAATTAAGAAGAAAGAAGTGGGTTTTTACACCCCAACACTACCACGAGACCAGGACAAGCCGCCCTTCTCTCAAGACAGACAACTGTGAGTATGTGGCGCAGAAATGGGTGAAGAGGCTGACGATGAGGGTGCCGCAGCCCCAATCCCCCGCAGATCTCGCAACTCCCTAGCCCCCATGCCGGAATTCGATACTACTGGCCCCCCTTCCAAGCTGGGCCCAAAGTGGCTATTGTGGGTCAAAAGACTAGATATGTTCTTCAGGGCATCTGGGGTGGACGATGATGACACCAAAATTGCGACCATGATCTACTCGGCAGGCGCAGCAGTTCACAAGATCTACGACTCCCTCGTCATCCCCGTGGTCACGTATGACGCAGTCAAGCAGGCGCTCAAAGACCATTTTCTCCCCATGGCTAACGTGGATTTTGATAGGTTTGTCATGGGCGCTGAAAGACAACTGGACGACGAGCCCCTAGACAAATTTTGCGCCCGCCTGAGACACCTGGCGACCTCCTGCAGATGGGTCAATGAGGAAGAAATGGTCCGCAACCAATTACTGCAGGGGTGCAGCTCCGGAAAACTTTGAAGGCAGGTACTGAGAGAACCTGGCCTGACCCTCCAGCAAATTTTGGACCTGGGTAGAGCACATGAGCTGGCGGAAGCCAGAGGTGCGAAAATGGACGCTGCCACGCGACCAAAGAATGACGAGGATGCATTGTCAGAACACCAGATTCTCCTGCAAGTTCCCGCTTACCAGGCGGACTTTCGAGAGTCAAAATAGCTAGGAACAGCAGCAATCGCTTCCATTCCTTTAAAGGTTTGTTTCTAAGGCATTGGGGGTTGCCATGGCGACGTTGGCCGCGAGTACGTCTGCAGTCACGTGTTGCTCCGGTTTCCCGGTCACGTGACTCTCGCGTTGTAGCCACGCATATTTAAGTCCGCCCCGTTTGCCGTTTCGGTGCTTCTGATTGTTTTCCTCGGAATTCTACAGTGGCGTTTGTTATTTGGATCTTGTCCTTTCTCGACCTCTTGCCTGTTTATTGGAATTGCTTCTGTCTTGCCCACGGTACTTCTGATCTGGCTACTCCTCGACCTCTTGCCTGTCCATTGGATTCCTCTTGTCTTGCCCACGGTACTGTTACGACCCGGACTTCTTTTGACTTCGATTCTAGTCTCTTGTTTCATTATTTCTGCTTACCTGGTTTGAACCGGAACACTTGGATTGTTTTACTACATCACTCCGAAGAAGGATCTCTCCCCTTAGGCGTACGCGTGCCGGCGGGAATAGGAATTAAGTGCTGGACTAGAGACTGCCTCTAGCACTTTTGGGACCTCGCTGAACCTCTTAGGCGGGAATAGGGTTGCTCCGGACTCAAGAAACCTTCAGTATCTGTGAGACTGTGTTCTTCTCGGACATTCCTTTTGGAGCCGATTGGAGCTTCAACACAGCTTCCTCGTTACAGTCCTTCATACGGATATACACGTAAGAATTTTCATTTTAGTGTTCATTGTTCAGTTATTGGCTCTTGCGTTTTTCTTTTCCTTATGTACGTTCTTGTATCGTTACAGAAACTGTTCAGTTCCATTCTATTGTGGTTTTCCTGTCGGATATGTACTGTATCGTATCCTACTGAAGACCAGAGAGCTATCAGTGTGTCCTGTACAACTTGCCACATATCTGGAAGAAACTTGCAGTCACCCGGAGTTCCAGAGTGTCCTGTTCCTTCTTCAAAACATCTTTCAACCAATTGAGCGCTCAGACTGTTTTTATGCACAACTGAGTGTTACATTGGTGGGAAGAACATATTACTACACTACGGGTTCAACAGCTCCTCATAATCACCAGGCGCTCTAACCTGTGAAGGTTCACGGATCTGACAGAATCAGAAGCCTTAAAATGGACACAGTCACTGATCCTTTGGCTACCTTGGTTCAATTAGTGGCTGATTTATGTGCTGATATGCAAACTGCCCATGATGCTACCCATCGCCGTATTGATGATATTCAAGCGGGATTAAGGGTTGGCACCATTGAACCTCCATCAATCGCAGTGGCTTCCGGGTCTGGTACGGCCGGTGCTCAAGCCAGGGCAGACCCGGTTCCGGTAGTTATGGCTGCACAGTTTCCGTTGGCTCCTCCTGAACGTTTTTTGGGTGATCCAAAAACCTTTAGAACGTTTATCAATCAATGCAGACTGCATTTTCTCTGTAGACCAACATCGTTTCCCGATTCAACCACTAAGGCCGCTTTTATATTATCTAATCTAGGGGGTACTGCCGCAGTCTGGGCTAATCCTCTCTTAGAGCAAGGAAGTTGTTTGTTATTTGATTGTGACGCTCTCATAGAGGCGCTTACGAGAGTTTTTGACACCCGATACAAATCTCAGGCCACTGATTTGGAGTTGTTAAACTTACAGCAAGGCGATTCTTCTCTATTGACGTATCTGGCTAAGTTTAACCAATTGGTTGCTGAAACCAACTGGCCAGACGAAAAGAAGGCAGCCTTGTTTTACAAGGGTTTGTCAGACTCCCTCAAGGATGTCATTGCTACAGTACCTGTGGTCCCCGTCTCCTTTCCTGACCTTTTGGATCTAGTTCTTCAGATCGATGCCCACAAAGCAGAAAGGAAGGGGGAGAAAAGGATTATACCCCCGGTCCCTGTCAGCCTGACGAGTTCAATTTCAGGTAATGGGGAACCCATGCAAATAGGGGTGATAAGAGGACCACTGTCTAGCGAAGAAAGAGAGAAGCGTAAAAGGAACAAATTATGCTTTTATTGTGGTTCTTCTGGTCATTTCTTGAGTTTATGTCCCAAGAAACCCGCGAAGTCGGGAAACTCCAAAGCCCGACAATAGAGGGAGCCCCTATGTCGAGCATTGATCTTCCGGGCTCCAAAGTTTCAGTTCCTTTCACCATTCGGGTCATACTTTCATCTCCGGACGGAGAAACATGGTCCTCTGAAGCGGTTTTGGATTCTGGGGCTACTGGAAACTATGTTGATCTCCAGTATGTGAAAGACTGGAACATTCCGCTGATACCAAAGGAACAACCTGAAGTGGTCAATGCAGTTGATAGTACCACACTGCTCTCAGGGTTGGTAACGGAGTCTACAGTGCCCCTGAACTTACTTATAGACGACTGTCATAGCGAAGTCATTTCATTTGATGTCATCACTGCACCCCAATTTCGACTAATTCTGGGTCTACCCTGGCTTAGGGTCCATAATCCCTTGGTGGATTGGGTTACTGGATCTGTCTCGTTTACCTCGACTTATTGTTCAGGACATTGTGGCCCATTGACCCAAGTAAAAAACAACCCATGTCAAGCCTTATTGGAATCTGTTTCGATGGTGGGTGGTATTGTCAATACTATTTTACCCCCGGAATACAAGGCTTTCGCAGATGTTTTTGACAAGGGTGAGGCAGAAAAGCTACCGCCTCATCGCATATATGACTGTCCCATAGATCTAAAGGAGGGAGCTAGAATCCCCTCTGGGAGGATATACTCTCTTACTGTGAAGGAGGATGCAGTGTTAAAGGTATATTTGGACAAGGCTTTGGCTTCTGGGTTCATTCGCACCTCTCGTTCTCCTGCTGCATCTCCCCTGTTCTTTGTTCCGAAGAAAGAGGGGGACCTGAGACCATGTATAGATTACCGGGACCTGAACGCAGTCACGATACGGAATCAGTACCCCATACCACTGATTTCTGTACTTTTGGACCAGCTAGGCTCTTCAGTAATATACACCAAACTGGACCTCAGAGGTGCGTATAATCTGGTGAGGATAAGAGAAGGAGATGAATGGAAAACGGCATTCAAAACCAGATACGGCCTCTTTGAATACTTGGTCATGCCGTTTGGGCTATGTAATGCCCCTGCCACGTTTCAACATTTTATCAATGACGTTTTTCAGGATATGATTGATCGGTTCGTGATCGTCTATTTAGACGATATCTTGATCTATTCACCTTCTCTTGAACTACACATTCAACATGTTACTGAAGTAGTACAACGTTTGCGTGAAAATAAACTATACGCAAAACTAGAGAAGTGCATTTTCCATACTACTTCAGTTGAATTCCTGGGTTATGACATCACTAACCAGGGTGTTCAAATGAGCCAAACCAAGGTCAGGGCAGTACTGGAATGGCCGGTCCCAGGCACCCTAAAAGCTTTGCAGTCCTTTTTGGGGTTTGCGAACTTTTATTGGCGATTTATCAGGCACTTCTCTAGCATTGTGGCTCCGCTTACTGCTTTAACGAGTAATAAGCATCCGTTTCAATGGAATCCCGAGGCACAAAAATCATTTGAGACACTCAAAGAGGCCTTTACTTCAGCTCCGGTACTTCAGCATTCTGATGTCAAACAACTGTTTGTTGTAGAGGCTGATGCGTCAGATGTGGCAGTAGGGGCAGTTCTCTCCCAGTTATGTCCCGACACAGGGGTCCTCCATCCTGTTGCTTATCATTCACGTAAGCTTACTCCATATGAGGTAAACTACACCATCACTGAACGTGAATTGCTGTCTGTCCGGGAGGCTTTTACTGTTTGGAGGCATCATCTCTTGGGAGCAGAGACCCCAATTCAAGTATTCACGGATCACAGAAACCTACTGGCCCTTCAGTCATTAAAATGCACTACAGCACGCCATGCACGTTGGCATGAGTTCTTCTCTATGTACAACTTCGTACTGACCTACCGTCCAGGGATGTTACACTCCAAGGCAGACGCCTTATCGAGACTCTATGAAGACCCGGTACTTCGGCCACAGGAAGGTCGACTACTTTTACCCAACCAGGTTGTTTGTGGCTGCACATTGCAACCATCTTTGAAAACTGCCATTCAGCAGTGGGTCTCAGAAAGACATCCTGAGCTGGAAGATCTTAACCTGGACGTCGTTCAATCCTTACCCTACGTTCAAGGTAAAATCTATATACCAGACTCTCATACCCGCAGAATTGCCATGTCTTGGTGTCATGACTCCATGTTGGCTGCACACCCCGGCCCACGTAAGACTTTGGAGTTCCTCAAACGTTGGTGCTGGTGGCCTTGTATGTCAAAAGACATTGCGTTATACATTGCAAACTGCGCAGTTTGCGCTCAGTGTAAGACCGCCCTGGCTAAACCAATGGGTCTTCTACAACCCCTGCCAGTACCTGCTAAACCCTGGGTTATGCTTTCTATGGACTTCGTAGTGGAACTACCTTCGATTGGTGGATTTGACACGATCTGGGTAGTAGTTGATAGTTTTACTAAGTTGGCCCTTTTTGTGCCTTGTCGGGGTCTTCCATCCGCTACTATCCTGGCAGACCTGTTTTTACGTAACGTCTTCCGGTTCTTTGGTCTTCCGGAGATCATCATATCTGACAGGGGTGCTCAATTCACCTCTCGTTTTTGGAAACATCTTACACAGTCTATGGGCATTGACGACAGATATTCTACGGCCTACCATCCACAAACCGATGGCCAAACCGAGCAACTCAATGCTACCATGCAACAGTACTTGAGATGCCTTATTCTACAACATCAAGAAACCTGGCTCTCCGTACTGCCCATGGCAGAGTTCGCTTACAATAATTCTGCGCATTCTTCTACGGGGGCTTCTCCATTCTACGCCATGTATGGACAACACCCTCGCTCTCTGCCCTTGGATTTATTCACATCCTCAGATTGTCCGGCGGTCCAATCTTGTCTTAGGGACCTGACGTCATTACGTAAGAGCGTCATGGAACACTTGACACACGCGCAAGAACAGGCAAAAAAATATGCCGATCGCCATCGCCAACCAGCACCGCAGTACACTGCGGGGATGCGTGTTTGGCTCTCTACCAAAAATCTTAGTATTCCAGGTCGCAAGACCCTGTTACCTCGCTTTGTGGGTCCTTATGTTGTCAAGGAGGTAATAAGTACCCTTGTGGTCAAATTGGAACTGCCCTCAGCCTGGAAAACACATCCCGTGTTCCACGTGTCTTTGGTCAAGCCGTGTCCTGAGCAGATGAGGCTACCTGCACGTCCCCCCACTGTTGGTGCAAGGGGTGGAGGAATACGAGGTTAAAGCTATATTGGATACCAAGCTGTCTCGTGGTGTGCGTTTGTTTTTGGTGGATTGGAAGGGGTACGGTCCGGTGGATCGCACCTGGGAACCTGAATCCAACATCCATGCCCCCATGCTGATATCCCGGTTTCTAGCATCTCGGGGTCTGGGGGGACCTTTGGGGGAGGATACTGTCAGAACACCAGATTCTCCTGCAAGTTCCCGCTTACCAGGCGGACTTTCGAGAGTCAAAATAGCTAGGAACAGCAGCAATCGCTTCCATTCCTTTAAAGGTTTGTTTCTAAGGCATTGGGGGTTGCCATGGCGACATTGGCCGCGTGTACGTCTGCAGTCACGTGTTGCTCCGGTTTCCCGGTCACGTGACTCTCGCGTTGTAGCCACGCATATTTAAGTCCGCCCCGTTTGCCGTTTCGGTGCTTCTGGTTGTTTTCCTCGGAATTCTACAGTGGTGTTTGTTATTTGGATCTTGTCCTTTCTCGACCTCTTGCCTGTTTATTGGAATTGCTTCTGTCTTGCCCACGGTACTTCTGATCTGGCTACTCCTCGACCTCTTGCCTGTCCATTGGATTCCTCTTGTCTTGCCCACGGTACTGTTACGACCCGGACTTCTTTTGACTTCGATTCTAGTCTCTTGTTTCATTATTTCTGCTTACCTGGTTTGAACCGGAACACTTGGATTGTTTTACTACATCACTCCGAAGAAGGATCTCTCCCCTTAGGCGTACGCGTGCCGGCGGGAATAGGAATTAAGTGCTGGACTAGAGACTGCCTCTAGCACTTTTGGGACCTCGCTGAACCTCTTAGGCGTACTCGTGCCGGCGGGAATAGGGTTGCTCCGGACTCAAGAAACCTTCAGCATCTGTGAGACTGTGTTCTTCTCGGACATTCCTTTTGGAGCCGATTGGAGCTTCAACACATCTTCCTCGTTACAGTCCTTCATACGGATATACACGTAAGAATTTTCATTTTAGTGTTCATTGTTCAGTTATTGGCTCTTACGTTTTTCTTTTCCTTATGTACGTTCTTGTATCGTTACAGAAACTGTTGAGTTCCATTCTATTGTGGTTTTCCTGTCGGATATGTACTGTATCGTATCCTACTGAAGACCAGAGAGCTATCAGTGTGTCCTGTACAACTTGCCACATATCTGGAAGAAACTTGCAGTCACCCGGAGTTCCAGAGTGTCCTGTTCCTTCTTCAAAACATCTTTCAACCAATTGAGCGCTCAGACTGTTTTTATGCACAACTGAGTGTTACATTGGTGGGAAGAACATATTACTACACTACGGGTTCAACAGCTCCTCTTCGATCACCAGGCGCTCTAACCTGTGAAGGTTCACGGATCTGACATGCATTTGCTGTGGGACGGTCAGCAGCGGGTAGGTCAAGATGGGCGCCGAGAAGGCCCGATACCACGCCCACGCCAGGCAACGCCCCATCGTGCTCATACTGCAGGACCTGGACATCGCGGAAGAAGAAGAGGAGGAGGAAGAGGTTTTCTTCATCTCCGGCATCGCAAAAGGTCCTGGCACGAGGCGCCAACCCACATGCACTGTCAACATCGATGACGTTCCCACCCCCATTCTCATCGACACTGGGGCTTCGGTCTGCGTGCTAGCCACCAAACATTATGAGGCCCTGCCAGGCCCACCGGAACTGTCAGCGTCCATGGCACGAATATATGCATTCGGGGGGGAAACACCCCTACCCATCCAAGGTGTGTTCGTTGCCCCGGTTTCTCATGGACAAAACACCATCAAAGCAAGGTTCTTTGTCACCAGCGTCAGCCCACATTCCCTGTTGAGCTGTGCGGCGTCAGAAGCACTCGACATTGTCCACTTCACGTTTGGGGTATACCACGCCGATCTGAAAAGCATGCTACACAGGTTTGGAACTCTCTTCAAGGGCATTGGTAAACTGAACGCAGAGCCCATTCGCCTACACATCGACAAGTCCGTGAGGCCGACAGCCCTCAAACACCGCCGGATTCCATTTCACTTAAGAGCCCAAGTAGAGGAGGAGCTGCAACAGCTAGTCGACCGGGACATCATTGAAAGAGTGGAAGGCCCCACCCCTTGGGTTTCGCCCATCGTAGTAGCCCCAAAGCCGAAACAGCCGGGGGCAGTACGCATCTGCGTGGACATGAGGCTCCCAAATGCCGCCATCAAAAGGGAGCGTCACCTCACACCCACTCTAGACGACATCGTCGGAGAACTCCAAGGCGCCAAAGTCTTCTCCAAACTGGACCTCAGGTCTGGGTACCACCAGTTGGAGCTGCACCCCGAGTCGAGGTACATTACGACATTCACTACTCACGAGGGGTTGTACCAGTACAAGAGACTTAACTTTGGAATCTCGTCCGCGGCAGAGGTCTTCCAGAATGCCATCAGAGGAGCCCTGTCCGGACTGAAGGGTGTCATTAACATGTCCGACGACATCTTAGTCTTCGCCAGGTCGGAAAGTGAACACCTTAAACGGCTAGAGAACACGTTTGAGAGACTACAGGCGGTAGGCCTAACCCTGCACCAAGAAAAGTGCAAATTCCTCAAAGACCGGCTGGAATTCTTTGGGTTCACCTTCCATGCGGGGGGCATATCCCCGGACCCTGGAAAAGTGAAGGACATAAGGGATGCGCCTCCACCCACATCACCGGCGGAGGTTCGGAGCTTCTTGGGGATGGTCAACTACTGCGGCCGCTTCATCAAAGACCTGGCCTCTCTGTCGGAACCACTGAGGGCACTTACGAGAAATGACGTGGCTTGGCAGTGGACTGAGATTGAACAACGATCCTTCAATGCCATCAAGGAAGCCCTGTCAGAGCAGGAGACAATGGCCTACTTCAACCCCAGCCGGGAATCGGAGATTGTGGTCGACGCCAGCCCGGTGGGACTGGGGGCAGTCCTCATGCAGGCAGACGAACTAGGGGTCATGAGGCCCATAGCATATGCCAGCAAAGCCCTCACCGACACGGAAAGGCGGTACTCCCAGATAGAAAGGGAAGCCCTTGCCATCCTGTGGGGGTGCAAACACTTTAGAATTTACATCCTCGGCAAACCCGTCGTCGTGGTTACGGACCATAAACCCCTGATTCCTATCCTGTCCGGGACGTCATCCAAGCCGCCTCCCCGCATCGAAAGATGGATGCTGTCCCTCATTGAATACGGCGTCAAGCTAGTATACCGCCCAGGCACTCATAACCCCGCCGACTACCTTTCTCGCCACCCAGGCACGGGGAACGCCCAGAGTCCCGTAGAGATGACAGACGCTGGGGACGCCGTGCATCTCATCATTGAATCAGCCCTACCAGTAGCCTTGTCGAGAGAGGACATTGCGGACGACTCGAACTCTGACAAGGCGTTCCTAAGAGTGAAAAGGGCGGTGGCCACAGGAGAGTGGCGGGACATCCTCCTAAACAATGCCAGGAGGAACCCAGAGGTACAAAGGGACCTACAACTGCTGTGGAAACTTTGACACGAGCTCTCGGTGTCCACGGACGGCCTGTTGCTGCGAGGGAACCAGATCGTGATCCCCAGGTCGTTGGTCATGAGAGTCCTCCAGTTGGCCCACACAGGGCACCAAGGCATGGCGAGGATGAAGGCGCGCCTCAGGCTGAAGGTCTGGTTCCCCGATCTGGAACACAGGGTAGCCGAATTTGTGAGGACCTGCATCCCCTGCCAGGCCACGAGTCCTGCGGAGAGGGGTCCACCCATTCAGGCCATGGAACGGAGCGACGTGCCATGGGGAACAGTGCACGCAGATTTCGGCTCGACCGGAAGGGGTCTATATTTCTTGGTGGTCACAGACCAGTGGTCGAGATACCCGGAAGTGGAACTCGTGGAATCCAACGCCAGCGATCACACCATCCTGGCCATGGACAAAATCTTCGCCACCCATGGGTTCCCACTTGAGATCTGCTCAGATAATGGAGCGCCGTTCCAAGGGCAGCGGTTTGCCAGATACTGTGCGGAACGAGGCATCAAGCACCGGAAGGTGACCCCGCTGTGGCCAAGGGCCAATGGAGAGGTTGAGCGTTTCATGCGGACGCTTAACAAAATTTTTCGTATTTCTGTCAATGGAGGGGAGGACCTGCGACACAACCTAATCGACTTTCTCCGTGAGTACCGGTCCACCCCACATCGGTCCACCGGAATCGCACCCGCCGAGGCGCTGTTCAGGCGAATACCCAGAGGGCTGATACCCGAAGCGGGAGACCGACGCCCAGGAGTGATCGATAGCGCACAGGTGACAGCAGACAGAGCCGCGAGAAACGAGAGCGAAACAACAAGGCGGAGGCTGCCGGGAAAAGAGATAGCAGTAGGAGACACCGTCCTAGTCTGGAACAGGAAACCGGAAGGAAAACTTTCGATGACTTACGAAACCCAACCAATGGGAGTAACTCATGTCAAAGGTTCAATGGTCACAGCTGCGAACGCGTGAGGAACGGTGACCAGAAACGTGTCCTTCTTCAAGCGCATAGGACCCGTGGCAGCGGAGGAAGAAACCGATCCTGACCAAGGACAAGCAGCAGAGGCGCCGCAGGAAGGCGGTGAACCGCCCGAAGACCCTGGGGGACCAGAGAACCTCGAGAGAGGCTCGCCCAGGTACCCGCGCAGGGAAGGGCGCCGCCCACCGCAAAGGTTCCAAGATTTCATCATGGACTCGGCAGCCTGAGTAACGAAGTCTGTTAAGTACCGTTTGATTTGAGCCATGTTGGCTCCCCATGTTTAATGTGTTTGTTGTTTGAGGGGGAAAAGGAGGGATGTTGTGTACGTGGTACACGAAGCGCGCATGCGCGGCCCAGCGGGCCGGCGCATGCGCGCTAGTTAATAAAGTCGGTGCCCGGGCAGTTCGCGCCGGAGCGCCGGAACAAGCAGACGTCTCCGGCGTGTGTTCTTGTGCGCCGCCTACGCGCGCTGGTTTCCCGACCCAGGGAGGCCCGCACACCACCACAGGGCTTCCCCCAGGGCACAACAGGGAGGGGGAGGAGGGAAGAGGGTGGGAAGGAAGAAGAAAGAGTCGACTCTGGCCGTGACTGAGGCGAGGTGAAAGCCTCATGCCAAGCGGTCACAACACTAATTAAAATTCCCCCCAAAGTTCGAACAAGTGAACGTAAATGCAAAGCTACACAAATATACAGTTTAAACACAGAAACAATGTATCAAGAAAACCCCATCACAGAAGAAAGGACGTAACAAAAGGACTTATCCCTTGCATCAGCAGCCAAGAAAGAGGAGTTGCAATTAGAGTAAAGGACATTTATGGGGGTAGGTCCATCCTGATTGGTTGATGGGCTGGTTCTGAGCCCCATCTTGGACTGGGTTCCTGCACTGTGTGCCTATGGTTCATGTGTTTTTTTTCTGTTTTAAAAAGAAAATAGTTACCGTTTGAACAAAGTTTTTTCTTTGCTGCTATTTTGTCAGTAGTAAAGAATGAAAGCATAATATGAGCCTCCTTGTTGTGCCATAGAATTAGGGAATACCCTACCAGGACAACAACACTAATAACGCTTACTCCACGGCCGTCTAAAACGATCCGCGAGGAGACGCCCTGATTGGCATGCCACCTCAGTGACTCGTTCCCGGGGCATTATTAACGCCAGTACTTACTTAAGAAACCAACCAATACTTATAGATGTCTTTCAGCTCAGGAAAAAAAGTTCCATCAGCATTACATTACACAGCAGCGAGATATTGCTCGCCCACTGGAAAACCGCAGTTTATAATGAGAAAAAGGAAGCAAAGTGGGTAGAAAGCTATGAAAATAAATTACTACCTGCGCCACACCGTGTACAACTTTTCAACTGTTTTATTGCATTTCTGCTGGCTGGAGATTGCTACGCAGATCAGTGGCCTCGCGGGCCGCCACCCCCGTCCCAGGCCTTCTGTTGCTTCACAAGAGCAGATTTTCTTGATTAATAACAAAGGGTCTTGTTGAGAGGAGAGCTGCTTCCCACCATCTTCACGCGAGCCCGGCAACACAAACTGTGTACATTAGCATTTCAAGGAGCTCCCCATTAACGGCGGCAAGAAAAGCTCCTCGGTGGGCGAAATTTAGTTGGTCCTCTCTTCTGGCATCTGTTCTAACTTTTGAAGCCAGAGAAAGGGCACAGCCAATGCCACGGAGCCCTTTGATTTACTGTAGCAGTGCCCGCGATGAGGCAAGCAACCCCGGGGGACGTTCACGAGCGTGTATGCGCCAAAAAACTGCATGTCCGACACAGCATGGATTGGGGCCTGGAAGTCTCCCCAAGTTTTCAAAGTTAAATTGTTCTACTGTTCTGCATTGTGCAGTGCCAAAAGTGTTACAAGGCTACACCTGTGTACATGACACTTACAGTAGTTTGCTGTTTTATGCTTTGCTTGTTCGGCTGTCAGCTTCCTTATCAACAAAACTACAACTTTCTCTTTCTAAAGGTCACCCACATCCCGACTGCTGCCTTAAACATTTCAGACGAAATTATAACTTTAATTGCGACGTGGCTTTGGAGTTCGCCTCTGTGGTTATTTTTTTATCCTAGTAGCAGAAGGCAATTACTTAGATTTGAAGGGCTGGCATGTGTTTAAAAAAATAAAAGTGGACAAGAAAAGGAACAGAAGGGTGGACAGACCGGATGAAAATAAAAATAAACTCACAAAAAGCTAAGCCTGCTGCTTCCTAGCACTCTTCGCCATCTGCGTAGCATGGCTCTCGGGTCTTTTACGCTGGTCACCCTGGGAACAAAGGGGCAGGCAGATTCCAGCAGTTCGCCTATTCACTATTCAGTTGGAGGTTCATCAGCTCCGTATGGATACAGCCAACTGCTGTGTTAGAGCAAGGCCTTTTCCCAGAATTGACATGGTAATGAAGTCACGGTATTGCTCTCAGAAAGGGCCTCCATAGGTGCCCCCCCTGTCTAACAACCCCGGCCCTTTCACCCCATTCTGTCCCTAAAATTACTTCAGAACATCACAACATCTGTGAACTGTGTTGTTGCCTGTGGGGGCCTGACATGTTTTTATTGCTGGGCGGTTATGACGCAGCGTTTCAGATGAGGCGCGACAAGGGGCCATATAGGAGGAACACAGGACGAAGTAAACCGAGCGACATCCTTTCAAATCGTCAAATTAAAATCCTATGTCGTTTCTTTTCAGTAGGGCTAGGTTCGACTTGGGCCTGATTCCCTTCTAACTGGAGATACATGTTTAGTGCGGGCCTGAAACCTTGCACTCTCTCAGCGTCTCAACCACCCTTGTCACACAAGACTTGAAAGGATATCTTAATGTGCACCACCCTGGTGCAAAACACTGATGTTACATTGTCCTAAAAATAATAATATGATGCACTCCCTGGCCAGAAGCATTATGACATGAAACGGCTCAAGGCTTTCTAAACCACGGTTCCCTGTGAGGGTCCCACCACCGTTTAATGTTGATATGATGATAAATTGGATTTTGAGCCATTCATATAAATGTTAAAACAGTTTTGCGTGTGGGCGTCCATATTAAAAAAAAAAAAGCAAGGCACAGTCCAAGCTCAACGCTGTTCTTTCCCACCGTGATGTCATTTGGGTAGAGCGCAAAGGTTGTTGGCCACCACTATGGCCTGACACCAGGTACCAATGATTTACCACTTCTGCCCCTTTCCATAAATAGAAGTTGATGCCACTCTGCTGCTGGCTACAACACTACTCCCCACAAGAAGTATGGATAGCAGTAGTAGATGGGGTAGAAGACATATTACTAGTGGGGACACACTTGTAGTGGTACTGCTTCAATCAATAGTATTGCAATTATTATATTTACCATAGCAAAGTGTGATGCAGTCATGTGACTGCCAGGGGCGTCATGACAGAAAGCGTCATGACGTGTGCAACCAACCAAAGGAAATAAATATGGGGGAAAAGCCCAGGAAGGGGCTTGGTGACTTCCAGTGATCTAAAACTCTGTATGCCTCTGTCATTTCCTTATGATGCTCAGCGGGGCTCCACCACAGGGGATACGCCTTCCATGCCAGCAGCAGGCCACATCCTGTTGGACCAACAGAGGAACAACACATCAGCAGAAGCACACGGCAGACTATCACAGCTCCCACTGGCAAACGTACAACACGCCCCTGGGGAAGAGACTCCAATGGCTGGTTGCGGGTGCTGCCGCTGAGCGGAGCGGTCCAGTAACAAGTAAGCAAAGACATGTAGGCGAATACCCTGGCATTAATGGAGACAGGGTGAAACAAACAGGGGCCACAATCCGGTGAGCACTGTACCAGGAGTCTCCCAGAATAATCCCCATTATCTGCAGCAGGAAACAACAGTGAGCCCACAGAACCGCCAGCAGTGAGTACCCTGAGCTGCTCCCATTTGGCAAGAATAGTCCAACTAGCAGTGAATCAGCAGAGAGCTACATTGGAGCAGCTTTCATGAGTCAAACTCATTGGAAGAGTGTCAGCCGTTACTCGCTCTCCTAGTGGGTAGAGCAACTTGGTGGCAGAGCACTCAAAGACGTGTTGGGACTGTGTAGTGCTCGCATGGAGTGCACCTGGAGAGAACTGCAGTTGGAGCAGCTTTTCCTGCGCTTGTTGGAATGCTCTCAGCTGTTACTCGTTCTCCTAGTGGGCAGAGCAACCTGTTGGCAGAGCACACAAAGACGTGCTTGGGAGCATAGTGTTCATGCAGAGTGCTGCAGTGTTAGCAGCATTTCCTGGGTCAAGCTCATCGAAAGAGTGTCTGTCAGCTGTTACTCGGTCTTCTAGTGGGTGGAGCAACATGCTGTTGGAGCAATCCAAGACGTGCTAGTGATGCATGGAGGTCTTCAGCAGAGTACTGCAGTTGGAGTAAGGCTACCTAATTTGAGCGTGTTGGAAGTGTATTAGCTGTTACTTGTTCTCCTAGTGGGCAGAGTAACCTGCCAGCAGAGCATTCAAAGACACACTGGGAGCACATATCGCTTGTGCAGAGAGCTGCAGTTGGAGCAGCGTTTCCGGAATCAAGCTAATTGGAAGAGTGTCAGCCGTTACTCGCTCTCCTATGGGCAGAGCAACCTGGTGGAGGAGCACTCAATGATGTGCTAGAACTGTGTACTGCTCACATAGAGTGCATCAGCAGCGAACTGCAGTTGGAAGGGTGTCAGCTGTTACTCGTTCTCATAGTGGGCAGAGCCACCTGTTGGCACATCACACAAAGACATGCTTGGAGCACGTAGCGTTTGTGTAGAGTAATGCTGTGGTAGCAGCATTTCCTGGGTCTAGCTCATTGGAAGAGTGTCAGCTGTTACTCGTTCTCCTATTGAGTGAAGCAACCTGCTGTTGGAGCAATCAAAGACGTGCTGGGGATGCTTAACGGTTGCAAGTAAAGCATCAGCAGAGTACTACAGTTGGAGTATCAATTCCTGAGGGAAGCTAATTGTTAGTGTGTTAGCTGTTACTTGTTCTCCTAGTAGGCAGCATGACCTGGAAGAGCACTCAAAGACACACCTGGAGCGCATAGTGCTTGCACAGAGAGCAGCAGTTAGAGCAGCGTTTCTGGAGTCAAGCTCATTGCAAGAGTGTCATCCGTTATTCACTCTCCTATGGACAGAGCAACCTGGTGGCAGAGCACTCAAAGATGTGCTGGGACTGTGTAGCACTCACATGGAGTGCATCAGCAGAGAAGTGCAATTGGAGCAGCTTTTCCTGAGTCAAACTTGTTGGAAGGGTATCAGCTGTTACTGGTTCTCCTAGTCGGCATAGCAACCTGTTGGCACAACACGCAAAGATGCGCTTGGAACGTGTAGCGTTTGTGAAGAGTGCTGCAGTGGTAGCAGCATTTCCTGGGTCAAGATCATTGGAAGAGTGTCAGCTGTTACTCATTCTTATAGTGGATGGAGCAACATGCTGGAGCAATCAAAGGTGTGCTGGGGATGCTTAACAGTTGCAAGGAGTGCATCAGCAGAGTACTTCAGTCGGAGTATCGATTCCTGAGTGGAGCTTGTTGGAAGTGTGTTAGATGTTACTTGTTCTCCTAATAGGCAGAGTATCCTGCTGGAAGAGCACTCAAAGACACGCTGGGAGCAAGTAGCTCTTGCGCAGAGTGCATCAGAAGAATGCGCAGTAAAACCTAAAGTAAACCTAAACAACCGTTGCGGCATCATCTCCCCGAACATCCCCGCCCAGCATGCTGACCTGTCCTGCTTCTATTGCTTCCCAAGTGGTTATTTATGAGTTGGAACCATCCATCATTAAAGAGCAAAACGCAAAAATAAAGATCACTTATTGGTGGGTTCCATAATGACATTGGTCCTCTGCCACTACTTCACAAACAAATTACACAGGAACGACCAACACAGAATACACTGGAACTGCATGTTCCATCATAAACTCTTCACTGACTTCTAACTTCTTCCCAACAGAATCTAAGACCTCCTATATCAAGCCCCCCCTTAAAAGGGCCTCTCTAGACCCCCTTAGCCAATCCAAATACAGACCCATCTCGAATAACCGCTTTATAGCAAAACTAGCTGACTGAGCGGCTTACTCACAACCATCCCTCTTCTCAGAATCCAACAAGATTCTAGACACCGCTGAATCAGAATCCTGCTTAGTTTCCAGCTGGGATCATATGAAAAGACACTCTGACTCAGATGGATGCGCTGCCCTAATCCTGCTCAGCCTTTCAGCAGCATTTAACACCACAGACCACTCTATCCTGGCCGAGAGGCTATACTCTCGAGTCATCCGGAACATAGCTCTGAAATGGATATCGTCCTTCCTCTCCAACAGATCACAAATCATTAATTTGCCTCTGCTCTCCTCTGTACCCCTGCCAGTGCCCCCTAGGGGTACCCCTCCTCTTTCACCTCTACCTGAGCCTGCTGCTTGCCCTCATCCTTCAATCTCATGACTTATCTTGCTACAACTAGGCTGTCGACACCCAACTCATCTTCAAAATCACGAATAGGTCTGCCTCTATCTCTCCCGATCTCGCACCCTTCCTC
Organism: Ambystoma mexicanum; assembly: GCF_040938575.1. Classification (NCBI taxonomy): domain Eukaryota; kingdom Metazoa; phylum Chordata; class Amphibia; order Caudata; family Ambystomatidae; genus Ambystoma; species Ambystoma mexicanum. The sequence continues at coordinate 477,795,154 of NC_090927.1, read as the reverse complement.
TCTGCAATGGAATGCTGGATGATGGCCAATCAACTTCTACTCAACACAGGCAAAACCGAGATCGTGCTATGTGAAAAAACCACCCTCTTCCCCTGATCCACCCCCTCCCCCTCTCTCTAGGCTCGCCCCCCACCCCCACTTCCAGCACAGTAAAATATATGTTGCTTCATGGACTCAGACCTGACTCTGTCACATCACATAAACTCAGTGGTAACAAACGGTTTCCTCCACCAACAGATCAAACGTTGCATTTTTCCTTTCCTGACCTTTCCACTCAGATCCACAGTTATTTTTGCAAACATCTTTTCATGCCTAGACTACGCCAGTCTATACTTAGGAGCTCCCGCCTGGCAGCTGGGAAAACTCCAAAGAATGCAAAATAATGCAGTGAGACTCCTCCTAGCTTTTGGTCCTCTAAATTCTCCACTAGCTTCCCTTCAGTCAGCGAGTCTCCTTCAAGGCGATGTGTATAACTCATCAAGCCTTTTACAACAAAGGACCTGAATACCTACATCAACAAATCTACTCGCTACAGAGCAAATAGAATCCTCAGATCAGACACAGCGCTTCTACTTGTAATTCCAGTGAGCAAATAAACTCGTATGGGGGGCACCTTCTTCTCAGTATAAGCACCCACAATTTGGAACTGATCTGTCATATAGTATAGCATAACATAGTGGACCACCTCGCCTTCAGGAAAACACTCAAAATATGGCTCTTTGGCCCCTGCACAACGGCACACGTAATCTTGGCCTCTTGCCGATCACAACAAACATTCCGTTCTCAGCATCTCCAAACCTACTATTTCTCAGCGCCCCATCCACCAACCCTTCACACAGCCAATACATCCCATCCATCAACCTTCCCACCTCACCTAGCATCATGGACTAAGAATTCAGAACTCTCACATGCAGGGAAGGTGACTCCCAGGGGACTCAGGTAGGTGGGTGAATGAAAGGGACTAGTGGGTGGCATCTCTCTAGAGGACCGGGCACTCCTAGAGACGGGCAATGGCACACAGACATAAAGCTTAATCTCCCATAGCTGTCCATGGATTATCTCCACCACACCCAACGCCAACCCAGTATCCCTACTCTACAAAGCTGGTACTGACAAGAGAACTTACTAAGGGAGGTATGTATGCATTATCTCATTTTTTTCAGAATGTAAATTGCATGTCAACTACATGTTAGCCATTGAGGCAGCACCCTGCGCATAACACACAGCAGAGCCCTCAACTGTAACTAGTTGGCCTTGGGATTGACAGGCTTCTTACATCACCCTCGCTCCCTCTCACACTGCAACCCAAAGACTACAGCTGAGTCCAACGAAAAACATGGTCCAGCTGTCACATAGTCACTGACACAGCACTCTTCCCTAGGCCTTAGCAATATGAGCTGCATGAAAAATTACTTTAACATAGTCATCTCTGCTTATCACCGACTTGACAGAAAATGTTTGCGAGCACCGTACTGCTCCTATTATTTACATATCTTCTCAGATGATGGTCTTCCAAAGGGTGTTCATCCACCACAGAGCTTCAAGGTCATACCAATGACAGTAGGTGTCATACCAATATCAAATAACATAACATAACCATCTGTTTGTCTCTCTGAGTTTTCTGTGTTATTTTCCTCCATTGACTTGGGCTCAACTGGCGCAAGGAGAACAATTACACTGCACAATGACGTACATCTTCCACACTACATTAATGACTTTAAGCTGAACATCCCGCCTTTGTCTCTGTTATTAGATAAATAAGTTGCAAGCGGATCTCAAGTGGTCAGACCATATCCAAACTCGGCACATTTGTTGACTAAAGATTACGCACATTTTTGCTCAAGCACTAGTATGGCTTTCACCATGGGTGGTAACAGCCCTCCAGCCTGAGTCAAGGTCGCGAGGGCCTCGGCAAGGGCTGTGGACTGATACCGGCCATGGTCGCCCCACACAGCGGGGATGAAAGCTATTTGCACCCTGGGGTTTAACTGGGGTGCAAATGACTTATTTTCTTTTCTTCCCAAGAGTATCTCTGGAGGATAAAAAAAAGATGGCCGCCGCCATAAGAAAAAGGGACTAGGTCCCTTTTCCATTTCTATGTTGACCGGGAGATGGGAGGAGTGCCAGGACCAGAGCACAAAGGTCAGGTCCAGCAAGTAAGTGCGGAAGGAGGGATCGGGTGGGGAAGGGGCTGGGTTTGTTTTGAGAAGTGGGGAGGCAACAGACAGATTCTTCCTGTTGCCTTCCCACATTTGAGCTAAAAGATGGCACCCTCCAGGGAAGGGCCTCGGTTGGTTTGAACAGCAGGCAGAGAATCTGTATTCTCTCGGCTGTTCCAGCCTCCTGATTGGCTTGCCTGGGTGCGAATGCTGCTTTAAACTTAGTATTAAACTCACTTGTCAGGCTTTATGATACCATCGCCACTGAAGTGAAATACCATACTATCGTTTTTAAATCAATTGAGAATAGATAATCTATTCTGATAACATGTATCAAGAGCAATCCACATTCTCTAATTAAGGGAAAATTAAATACATCTACTGGCACATCTGCAGCTAATGAATTTGAAAGGCCAGGTGGAACTGGATCTACCCTCTAAGCTGCTTGTGGGGATAGTTTATCTGATTTAGCTTCTCATTGTAATTGCAGCATCCAATAAGACATCCTCTAAAATGAAGCATTCGCAAAAGTCAACGAACTCTAAAAATCAGAATAGAAACAAAGGGTGTTCACCAAGGAACTTCTTAGGGCTTTACATCTATCTACCTTCTCCAATGTTAAGACCCAGCAAAAATACATGCCCCCTCCTCAAACTACCAGCAAGAGGGGAACACAATTACAAGGGAAATCAACAAAAAAAATGAGGGGGAAAAAGAAGCAAGGATCCATCGTCTATTCCTTCAATAAAGGGAGACTTGTCAATTGTATGGTTCCTAATTGGGAATAAAGTGCCACCAACGGAAGAAGCTGTCAGCAACCAGCTGGACATTCCTGAGACTAATAGCATGTTGGAGCAGGAATCCTCGACATCATCATTGCCTACAGCTGGGTAAAATATATTGAGGCCACCCCTTTTTCTTCCAGCTCATTAAACCTTTGCCAATTTGAATTAAGAGGGTGTCTCAGTGTTAACAAGGCTACTATCGTGCTCTCTGTCTCAAAGCAAGACTTAAAGACAAAACGTTCAAATTCCGTCTCGGCTCTGGGAAGGGCATGATATGATATATGAGATGATGTGATATGATATGATATTTTATTCATAACGTGCCCATACAGAAGTGTTTCAAGGCACAACAAGGCAAGGGAGGGGTACATGGGAGGACAGGACAACAATGGTACTAGACCCAGTGACATTGAGAAAACGCAAGTGCACGGGAGAGGCAAGGGGGGGAAGTGCAAGGGGCAGGGGAGGAGGGGAAAGTGCTGAACACGGGAACAAACAACAGCAGGTAGTGCGACCAGTGGGTGGCAAGTGCAAGAATTAAGAGCAGACAACGGGTGTCAATAAGTACAGTTAAGTGGACTGTAGGGTTGCAGATACAGACCCGAGTGCAGGAGTTGCCCGACAGCAGTGCGGGTATGCAGCTGGGTGGGCAGGGATCGGGGCCCGAAGTCAGAGGGTAGCCAGGTGCCCAATGCAGTAACAGGTGGAGATCAGCAGGGGAGAGGAAGAGAGAAGGCAGATGCAAAGAGGAAGGTCTTGAGATGCTTCCAGAACCGAAGATAGTTCTCCTCAGGTTCCAGGGGAAGGGAGGCTGTTCCAGAGGGAGGCCCCAGTCGAGGAAAGAGATCTACCACCAACTCGCTGCTTGGAGAAGCGATTGACTCTGAGGGAGTGGGAGGTAGAGGAGCAAAGAGCTCGTATAGGAAGGTATTTACGAAGGGAGAGTTGAAGGTATTGCCGACCCAGGCCCCAGAAGGCATTGTGGACAATGCAGAGGGTCTTGAACTTAATCCTTGCAGCTACTGGGAGCCAATGAAGAGATTTCAGGGCTGGAGAGATGTGATCCCTGGGCTTGAGGCCAAGGACAAGTCTCACAGTATTGTTCTGGATGAGTTGCAGAGGGCGGAGAGTAGCAGCAGGAAGATTTAAAAAGAGGCTGTTGCAGTACTCTAGCCTAGACAGAACCAGAGCTCTAGAGACAGCGAGCTTCTGGGGGAAAGAGAGGAAAGGAAGAATAGGAGGCGTAGTTGGTAATTTCACTTCTTAGAGACGTCAGAGATGTGAGCAGAAAAGGAAAGTGTGGTGTCGAAGATGACCCCGGCATCACTTCTAAATATTGTGTGGGTCTGGAATCAAAATTGAAGGAGGGATCAGAAGTGGTCCTTAATGGCTCAAATGTGTTAGGTTTATTCCACGAAATTGCTAATTTCTGAATGTTTAACACTAGCGACATAGATTTAGTTGAATGTTTTGACACAGAACTGTTGTGGTCGGTTTGCTTGTTTTTTTGCATTTGATTTATGAATTTTTAATTGCTGAATATGACCTCAAAGTGGATCAATTCAAATATTGCCTTACTGAAGGAAGGGCTGCAGATTTCATGCTCAAAGAAGATTCTAACTAAGGAAAAGTATATTTAGTAGGGACCCCCATTTTTCCATTCCTGCAACAGTATGATTGGTCATGCTGCCTACTGCTTTACAGCCGGTTGGGCACAGGAGGGATTTCCTTATAATCATCTTTAATGTTGGTAGTTCAAAACTCGTCTCCTGGAACTCGCAAGGCCATTCTAATCTTTTTAGTGGAAATACACGTGAACAAGGATTTACAGATTTTGATGTAAAACATTGACGTTCCTCAGGCCTAACGCAGCCAGAACCCAGTCTAGGTGTGCACCCACCAGAATGAACACATGCAACCAATTTCCTCAGCACACCTATCGCTAAGAAGCAGCTATCATCTAACAACTACACCCGCTGCACACATATCCAGTGCATCCACGCACCATACAACACTCTCTCTCTCTACTGACTTCAACTGCGGTTCCCGAGGGTGTTCAACCTACCAGCGCTTTGAGGTCATACCAATGATATATAAGGCGCTATATAAATGCCAAGTAATATAACAATAATACTGCACAAGGTGGCTTGGGGTTCCACCAGATCGGTTATAATTGTGGGCGATTTTTAATTTCTTTTGCTTGGATTTTCAAAAGGGGTCTCCAATATTGGTGTGTTCTGTGCTGGGGTATAAACTTAAAAGGGTGCGCTGAATCTCCTAATCTATAATGGTGTCCCCTGCAGCAGCATCAGCACTCGAAGGTGCCCTCACCCTCTCAAAAATCTTAGAAACATTCAGGATTGGATGCAGACAAACAGCGCTATGACAACGGTTATTTAACAGTCTTTCATTTGCATTTCAAAATGATGATGTCTTGTACACTGTGGTTGTGTGATTCCGTTTTAATACTGCACTTTGTCACACCCGAAACCTGTTTCAACCTGGGGGCGTCCTCAAGGCAGCTTCTTTATAAAGTCAGCTTCGCTATTGACGATATCTCTTGTGATTAATCTGGATTGGTTTCATTATAGAATGTTCATTCCATTCGTTTTGCTTACACTTTTTCACATCAGTGTGCTTCTAGCTCCTGGAGGGTCTCCAATATTCATTGCCTATATGAAAGTAAAATCTAGAGCGTTGTGTGTGAAATGGGCTGAACTGTTTGAAACTTGGGGATTATGCAAATTAAACAGGAATGTTAAAAGTATGAACATAAAATCAAACAAAAGGACTCAGGAGTTGTATTGGAAATGGACAAAACAAGACACCCTTTATTGCTGGTTTGCAAACCATATAAATATATAGCCCCATATCAGCCCACTGCCCAAAGTAACCCAACCCGCTTCCAACCCTGCTTCTCCTTATATTGCGTCATGGTCTGGCCCCTCACAATACTCATCACATCTGTTTGACCTCCCCCACCCCCAAGACATAACAATAATGTTAATTGAGTACATCCGCAGTCCGTCTTCTGCTTCCATCTGGCCTCCCATTATCACGCGATCCTCTGCATCTGCGTCATTCCCTCTAGTCTGACATAGTCCACCTTAGGTGAGGGGTGTGGGGCCAATGCACCCTTGCTCACTTCCGGCTCAGAATAAGGTTTTATTGCCCTGGCATAATCATAGAAGGAGACTCAGATGGTCTTCACCCAGTGCACACGAAAGCTTTTGAAAGTGCTGCCTCATTATTTCTACAGCGCATTTCCCTTTTAATGAGAGCTCTCGGGGAAAGCATTGCCCAAAGCCAGTGAGTGGTGATTTCCCTATCCATTGTCCGCTATGATAAAAAGAAAAATAACAAACTCTTTGGCACATATATAATAAGAAATAGCATTACAGGTATCCACCACTGTTCCCAGACTCCTCCCATATTGTGATGTTATTATCCTTTATGATCATAGTCATCTCATTGCCTTTTTGGCACTACTATAACATTAATCTGATTGCCCCCGTCCTATGTGGCATACCAAGTGTACTGATTTGGCCCGAGGATCTGCTTTTTGAACTATAGATTTTATCCTGGTTTTAAGGTTACACATTCTCTTTTAAGTGATTATAATTTACTGCAGCAAACAGTTGATGTTCCTGCTCATGTCTCACTGGATAAAAGGGGGTCTACTTAATTAATTGTAAATTCGGGTAGGAATGCGGACGATTTAGTGATCTTGGATGCTACCCCTCGACCCTCCCACCCCATTGGTCTAAAAATGCTCTCTAAAACAATTTCAACCGAATGCAACAGATAATGACATAGTTACAGGAGTGTACTGGGAACGAAAAGAGGCACTGGATTTAATTTCAATCTCCCCCCATATTACACCATGCAAGCAAAAATAGCTTCTTAGTTGTGTGTCTGCCATGCAGCAATATAAAACATTCTGAGTACTCTCGGAAAAGAGTTCCCTGAAGGCCAGTCTGACACTTAATCTACAAAAATCTACTTTTCCTGTGCATAGAAAGCTCCTGGTTTTGTTTGGAATATAAGCAAAAATAAATTGGATGTAGTACACCAGTTACAAACATAAACAAGTACCTGTGGAATCAATCCTTTCTATGCGCTAGTTACTAGCAGCTTGAACTATCTGGTGTCACTCAGAGGCCCAATGAGTAAACCAAACAAACAAAAAGTTACTAGGTTTCAAACAGCAGTCCACCTTGAAGTTCAAAGAAAACCTCTTACATACTCCTAATTGATAAATGATTAGACCCAATCGGATTTGTGGGTTTTTCAATTCCTCTATTTTATTCTTAGTTCCTTGAGCCGACACGTGTTTCGAGCCTTAGTTCTTCTTCAGGGCTCCAAACTAATGAATTCAACATTTTTATTGATATAATTCCAATGTGTCTAGTCTTATTAGTGATAATGTGGTGAGTATTATGGTAGAAAGCATGACTTTAGCATCCCTAAGCTTTGTATTCAGTATCTTTTCAGAAGTCAGCATGGTGCTAATTGATGTAATCACTCCTTTTGCGTTTTAGTGCCTTTCTGGAGCCAGAAGGCTAAAGATTGCCAGGTCCAAAAGGAACATTTGAAGGTACAAGTAGACACATCCCAGTCTCCTGTCACAGTGATTGCATGCATGCATAATATATTTCTGGGCTAGTCTTAGTCACTTGGGCCCTTCCCAACAAGCAAAACCTATGAATGCACAGAAATACAAACTGTGTCATTATTGAACAGTTTAGAATTTAGATTCTGATAATGTATTCCACTCATAGTTTTTAACAGACATCTTTCGTAGACAACACATGAAAAGAAAAACAATAAAGAATGGAAATACACATTTTAAAGTGTGTTTTTAATTTACAAAGTGTTTTTCTTGTCGACATAACTTTCTTTTTTTAAAAGGCTACTATTCGGCTCCGTATTTGGCTGCTGGGAAATACTGGTCCAACTATTCTGTATTCGGCTGAATACTTAATTCTACTGTTCGGTGCACCCCTAGTCTCTTTCCCATTTGACTGTTTTGGTGGCGTATCGTTGCAGGTAATCAAAACTCTCCGATCCTAGAAACACTTAGGTTCATATATTCTATCACGCTATAATAATAGAGTGTTGTTATTTTCTGAGGCATGTTTTATATGTTTAAGATTTCTGAGTGATTTCACATAGATTGTTATCTTCACATAGTTTAGTGTATTGGTACTAATGTCCGGAGGGTCCTAACAGGTGACTGTGCAAAATTTGGTGCAGATTGGTGAAAAGGTGTGGAATTGTATAAGGGACAACAGTTCGCCAAGCCACAAACCAACAAACAAATTTAGAGTTTTTCTGAAATCCAGGGAAAGGAGTGGGGTGTCCAAATGTCATGTAGCCAGTAATGTCCGAAGGGTCCTAACAGGTAACTATGCAAATTTGGTGCATATGGAGAAATGGTCTGGATTTGTATGAGGAACAACGCTTGGCCAAGCCACAAACCCACACATTTTGACTTTTGCTGAAATCCAGAGAAAGGGGTTGGCTGTCCACATGTCATGTAGCCAGTATTGTCCGGAGGGTCGTAACAGGTAACTATGCAAAATGTGGTGCATATTGGTGAAACGGTGTGGAACTGTATAAGGAACACGCTTCATCAAACCACAAACCTACAAACAAATTGAGAGTTTTACTGAAATCCAGGTGAAGCGGTGGGGTGTCCAAATATCATGTAGCCAGTAATGTCTAGAGGGTCCTAACAGGCAACTATGCAAAATTTGGTGCAGATTGGTGAAAGGGTGTTGAATTGTTTAAGGAACAATGCTTCACTGAAGCCACAAACAAACACACACATTTTCTCTTTTATAAATATAGATTTAGATGGGATTTTATGTGGGAACATATGTGGGATGTTGTTTTTGATTGTTAGATTTGTTTTTCTTTGTTTTTTATATGTTTTCTTTCTCTTTTCTCTTCCTGCCTTGTGTTAGTTCTTTTTTGATTTTGTATAATGTTTATTTTTTTAATCATCACACAATTAAAGAAAATCTTTACCTGTAATAATAGTAATGCTATTAATATGAGTAGCAGTAGTGTCAGTATCGCTAATGGTAGTATTAATTGCAGTAAGCCTCTGCTGAAGTGCTGCAGTAACACAAACAGCTACAAACACTAGCTTCGCTTCTCAAATCCAACACAGGCAGACTGGCTTGGGTGTAATAGCTGGATTATTTAATGTGCCTAATAAATGTCAAATTAATTCAGCCCAGCCCCTGGACTGGAGACCAGGTCGATTCATGCCATCCCGTGAGGGCCTGTCAACTGCAATTCCTGCCTACATCCCAAACAACATCATTCAGCAGAAGACGGTATATCACTGTTATTAGCTGAGCCCCTCCTGCCATTACCAGACTTGCCCCACCCTTCACAAGTCTGATTAGGACCCGCCCCTTATGCAGAGTGCCTCCTTCAGTTCAGCTGAAACCCTGGTCCCATGACCAAGCCCATTCCCCCCACCGAGTGATGACCCATCAGGAGAAGCACCTGACCACCTTATGAGAAACACCAATCCTGAGAGGGAAAATGTGTATCACCATGATTGGCTATACTCATTGTCACATGGTGAAGACTCTCTTGACACACAAGTCTGAAAAAGGACCTGCCTACGACCTGGAGACCATGCGTCAGATCAGCCATGTGCCTAGTCACGTGACCAGGCCCACCCCTACAGAGAGAGAAGCCCTGTCAGGGGAACAACTGCCCACTATTGAGGATCACCAATCAGGAGAGGAAGGCAGTGCATTGACATGATTGGCCAAGTCGATGGAGCACTGATCCTAAGGCCGGGTGCTGTGAGTACATTCTATGATGGATTTATTTTGGGACATTTTAGGAGCACTAGTAAATGTCTGCAATGAAAGTCAGACATGTTGAAGTTACCTGTAATGCACAGAGCACATGCAGTGATCCATCCTCAGATGTAAAGAGTTCAGGCCCAACTGAAATTCAGAGAATATTCACAAATCATCCGTAATCCAACATTCCCCGAATTGTCATTAACTCACAAACGCCATTATTACAACATGCATTGAGGGCCAGTAGGGCATAAACATCCGACAACTCGTCTCAAGAATCTCAAGCCCCAAAAAAAGGCTTGACATACTCTCAATTCGTAAAGCTGAGGGCTTGCTGCGGCACTGATTACTGTAGAAAAATTGATCTACATTAAAGCTCCTTTCAGATCAAACAACCATTCACTCACACCTCCCTTGCATTTTACATCAGGTCCACTCCAACCAGGTCATGCATTTGGCATTGGGAGCCAGGTGTGTCAGAAGAGTCAGGATAAATCCAGGACAGAGATCGTATACTGAGGACCCAGTGCAATCATTTACCAGGGCTGCTTAGCACGCCAAGGCCAAAATTGCGCAACATGCGCAGTTCATAAAAGGGCATTGCTCAGTCTGTAACTATTAACATGTGGCCTAGCAGTTCAGACAAGCCTCTCAACTCGCTCTCTTTTGTCGGTTGTCTCCTGCGTTGGACTCACCCTTTCAACAAGTCCTATTCTTTGGACCTTTCCGGAACCCTTCAGTCATCCGCCACAGAACATTCATCCTCACTGATTTTAGAGGAATCACTTTCCAAAAAAATTCCCCCTACATGGACACCCAATAAGTTGAACGGTAGGGGTTAAGACACGTTTCAGTAGCAAGCAACGGTAAGAGCTTCCAATTAAGGTGAATATTTGTTATGCTAACTTTCCAAAACCATTTTGTAGAATAATTTACTAATGCAGGCCAATCAGAGTAGTAGTTTGCAGCATGCGTTCAAGAGCCACATGTGAGGCGTCATTCCCAAATGTGCACGCTTTCAGTCAAATTCATGTAACGCATGTGAAGCCAGCAGATGCATTCAAAGTTGGGTAGGCTATAAAGATTGCAGGGGGCAATATAATAATGGCAATACAGTTCCTGGAGGCAGCTTGATCCTTTGCAGAACGAATGCATGAATAAGCTCACAGGGAGTCTGCTGTCAATCACAAACTGAACAAGCATGAAGTGCTTCTGAATGGCCGGCAGCACGTCCCACCATGTGGAGCAAGGGCACGGGCGTTGCGCCATCTATGCGTCAATACCATAGAGTACTGCCACACTTGGGGTCCCATATGCAAACATATAAATCACCTCATCTCTGATCCACAGTAAAACAAGCTCTCCCTCTGCTTATTTTATGTGGGCGTGAGAGGTTGAAAGCTGCTGCAGTACTTTTCTGGAGAGTTCCATGACACTGAATAGTTAACCCTAAGCTGAGGTGATAATTGACTATTCAGTGTCGAAAGATCCCTGGTACAGGTGTAGGGTGACTGTCCAGACATTGGGGTTCCTCACAGGTTGGGCGGTGGGGTTTAAATCCAGTGGTATTCCTGTATACCGCTGCATTGCTGCAACGCCCAACTATGGGTTTGGCGGAAATTTGCAGGATTCACCTTCAGCCATGAGCTGGAGGTAAATCCGCCAGCTTTCCGCCAGATTTTGGTGCTAAATTCGCCAAAAATGCCCCATTGAGTAGTATGGGCTAAAAAAAAAAAAGGCGATTTACACTGCCACTGCCACTTGTAATCCGGCGGTAATACCCATCCTCCAAGAGCCCCAAAATGATCCTCAATCCATTGAATGAGGATAATAATAGGTCACACTCAACACATAATGTCCCCATACTATGAGGCCACCATAAACGCACCAATCAGCAGAAAGAAATGATACATATGAGTCCCAATCCCAGCACAAGTTATAATTACATAAGTGAGTGCTGCACATCTCAGCAGATGTATTGCCCACTCTTCACAATGCTTCATAGCACACATTGGCATTTTACACCCTGGGGTGGAGAAAGTATATGGCCAGTTTTCAGAACGCCCCATAAAGAAAAGCTGCCAGTTTCTACAGCACTGCACTGAACATTCTCTGGTAGCTTTCCCTATGCTCTGTTCAAAAGGCATTACAAACTTCTAAAAATATCACCAATTCCATCCTGGCACACATTTGGCTGATTCCAGTCTTTAATAGATACATCTAGCTATGTCTAAACTCTCAAAGGCCAGGCATAATTCTGTAGTTTAAAAACAAAATGTCAAACAGGTACTTTAATTATCACACATTGACTAAATTGGATTTATCATGCTGGGACCTCCAATAGTACATATAATTCAACATGGTGTGCCACGATCAATAAAAACCTGTATGGGTGCATTGCTCATCTTATCCTAGTTGCTGCTCACTGGTTCCATGTCTGACATTCATGACCTCTCTGGCTTGGATGGATCTCTAGGATGCTCTACGCCACTGTCACTCACACCTGCATTGCATCTCCTTCAATACTTCGCCCCTAATCTGTCTTCCCTGTTTCATCGTTTCTTCTGTGCAGTGACTGGCATCAGCTGGTGAGAACATAATAGGTGCATTTAGAGATCACAACTTCACCCCAATCAGGCATTTTGGCACTGAAAACAGATGGCCACAACAATGGAAATAAGACGGGATGTACTGCAGAGCAGTGCCCTAGATTTTCTCATGTGTTCCTTCCATGAGCCCTCATGTGTGCCCTAGAACTCCTCATGTGTACACTCGGTGTTCCTCCTTTGCACCTCATAGTACATTGTTGCCACTTTCAAGGTCATCAATTTATTATTCTGTTCGTCCCTTCTGTGCCCTCTCTGTGTCCCTCATTAGCCTTCATGTGCACCAGCCTGTGGCCCTCATTTGTGCTCTTTATTGTCCTTTGTTTTTTTTCCTCCAGTGCTATCGGATAGTACTTTGTCTACTCCTTAAATATTCCTTCAATGCCCTTCTTTTATGTTCTTCAGATTTCTTATGTGTCCCTGCAGAGTCATCCATTTGTACCCTCCATGTCCATCAGTATCCCTCATCCATTTCCAGCATTTGTTTCTTCCTCGTCCCTCATTTGCATCACCATTATCTCACCTTTGTGTTAATCAACATTCATCCTTTTGTGTAAGGCACTGTCTACCATTTCCAACCCTCATTCTGCTTTAATCCTGCCCAATTTGACCCAATTAAATGATTCAATCAATGGTCCTAATGTATGTTCCTCAGTATACCTTATTAATTCCCAGAGGCCCTCATTGTTCCTCTATGTTCCTCATTTGTATGTCAGTGTCACTCTTTTGCACATTCTGCATCCCTCATTTGCCCTACCATAGCCCTCATTTGTGCGATCATTGTGCCTCATTTGTATTTCTTTTTGCCTGCAGTTGCCCTTTACTTGCACCCATGATCTCTGGAGTCCGTTGACAGAGTGACTCTAAGCTATTATTACCTTGATGAATTAAGGACCCCCTTGTTTTGAACCATGGTAGCTGACTGTTGGTCACTTACATCCCCATTCAAGCCCAACTCAGAACGTACAGCTGCTATTTTGCCAACCAGTCTTTCCCATCATCCCCTTCTCTTGCTGCTCACAAACCTACCCTCTCCTTCTTGACCTACACCCTTCCTCCACTATTTTCACTTGCCCATCTCTATTACCCTCCATCATAAGACTGGACTTTGCTCCCGTCCTACGTGTACTCACTCTTCTCTTCCCCTTTCCTCATAAACTTCAACCACAACTTAGTCTAACTTCTACTTCACTCTTCCCTCTCCTATCATGTCTCTATCATCCTGCTGTCCCCCTGCACCCACCGCCCTAAAATGCCACACTCATGTTTTATTTTACCAGAATTGCCATCTTCCTATAGGCACTGCACCTACTGCACTACATTTGCTCCTTAGGCCCCACCACGTATAGCTCTTTCACTTTGCCTCCGGAATGCACAATCCCTCTTCAACAAGTCTTCCTACATCACTGACCACATCTACTCTTATCATCTTCAACATTCACTTCTTACTATTACAGAAACCTAGATATCCCCTCATGGCTACTCTGACTTTGATACCTTCTCCCACTCTCCCGAATCTGTTGGCAAGGGTGGTGGTGCGTGACATCACCTTCTCCTCACTATTCAACTGCTCTCTCCTCTCACTGTTTTGGCTCTTTATCGGTCCAACTTCACAATACAACTCCTTCCTCCATGGCCTGAAACTTCTCCTTGAGTCACTTGCCAACAACAGCCCATTAGTCATGCTGGGGGACTATAACCCTTCCAAGATCTCCACAGCCACCTGCCCTGAATGTATTTCCTTTGGACCTGATCACTCCCTCTAATCTCTCCACGACCAGTTTACCAACTCTGGGGACCTCACTTAATCTTGTCTGTCTCTCTACTTTTCTATACGCCTCTGACCTCTCCATTAACCGTTCTCACTCTGGTCTGTCCATTGTTCACTTTAACATTTGAGCCCTGCCATCTCCTACTCCTCTTCTCCTCTCCTCGATAACCAAGAGGAAATTCAAGCAGGGCTCCCTTATCCCTTACTTTGAGGATGTTAGGATCGCTATCCTGTCTCGCTCCACTATTCATGCCCCTTCGATTGACTATGTTTATTCTGACTTTCTCTGTGCACTTAACACTTCCTTTGACCACAACTATCCTACACGCACATTCACACCTTCCCACTTTCCCGTCCTCAACCTTGAATAACCTCTGAGCTCAAGACCGTCACAATAAAAATGCCCCATAAACTAAGATGCTGGTGCAAACCTGGACCACTCACAGCCCTCCTCTCTCTCCATTCTCCAACCTCATTCTGTTTCCGACTTTCCCCTTACCGCTTCCACCTTTGACTACTTATTCCCTACCTATCAGACCAAATTAGCTCCCATCCATCGCGGTGTCATTGTGTCACAAAATTGTATCTAATTTGCATATTCATATGACGAGGTACCCCCTAATCGAACTGCCCCTACCACAACAGTTCCACCAACATTCTGAGACAAGAACCAGGCTGTATTTGATGTTAATATTCTCTTTTATTTTGAATAGTAAACCAAAAGCAAAAGTGGTCTCCGACTTTATGCTGGGGAAGTCACCCAAAATATTTAATACATTAGAGGAAGTTTGCTTTCAAAAGAGAAAAATAACCTGCCTGTGTTTATCTCATGATTGTTGACATCTGCAAGGCACAAACATCAATTTTTATAAAATCAAATCTGAATCGCTATTCTTATACCATAATATAGAATGAATATAAATATTGACACCACTTGTCGGCTTCTATTGTTTCAAATATTTCATCAACAATTGACAATATTTATTGCACTTTATTTTCTTTAACCCCCAACGCCAGAGCAGAAAAGTCACCTGGTTTTCTCTATCGCCATTGACAAGCATTGGCATCAGAGAAAACCTTCAAATATTACTTTCTCACAACAAACCTTCTCTGAAGAAAAGGTATAGAATAGTGGATTTCTAGTTTGGGCATGTATGTAAAATACCAAGTCTAATGTTGAACTCTTTTGCTGAACTGCCCCTCGCTGAAACGAGAACGGCTGGCTTATCTTTCTCCACTATGGCACGACTCAACTTTGATTGAAGAAAACACATGGTGGTGCCGTTTGATTTCTGGTGAAAAACCCCGCTGGGCAACGGCTACGGCAAAAATAATTCAGGAGGCTTTTCTCAAAATTGCGAACCAAAGCACGAATTCCTTGCCGGAGGTGCTTGGTGGATACCAACACGATCACACAGATGCACGATATGAGGTCTCAACTGGCGAATCAGACTTCGGCTGAACATCCACTTTTATTCTGTAAAAAATTTCCTCCTTGACCTGACTTCACCTCAACTTTCTAACGCCTCGTCTGATCGCCGCCTTTTGCACCTGTGTGGGTCTTCGAAACTTATTGAAACTAAGAATGATACCTCTTGTAAAAATCATGTTTTTCTAGTTGATTATATACAAGTAATAAAAAAATAATAAAAAAAAACTAATTTGTCTACAGGCTTGGGTGTAGAATAGAAATGTTAATTTATGGAAAGCATAAAATCTTGGTCCATTTAAAATGTTTCACAAGAATGAAAATGGTATTTTCTGCTGAAACAGAAATTAACTCTCCAATTGTACTGGGCATTGGAAGTCTGCATAAAACAGAGTCCCTTCTTTTCTGTGCAGTGCTATTGGAAAAATACAATAGTCATTTCAATTGACATAATTGTCTTGAGGATAAGAATGGATAAAGTAAGGGTGTGGCTTTACTTGGAATTTCTCTTTTTATATAAACTATGGCTATCACAAGTCAGAATTTGAACAATCACCTGCAAAACTGTGAATATGGAGTACACAATTTCACAGTACCGGTCATAAAATATACCTGAAAAAACACAGGGGACAATTTATTTGGCTACTGCCAAAGAACAAAGTGTATTTCACACTCACAATGCCATGATGTTGTATTTTAAATCACTTCTTCAATTGCTTCTCATACAGTTTAGTCCCATTCTGTGGCATTTCTGGTAAAGAATGAGTTCTTGGGACATATCTCTGATTTCACAGTGATTGTTATACTTACCTTTGATTTGTCTTTTAATGATACAGGACAGGTAGGGCATCTGCACCTCTAGGCAAATTCACCCATTCAGCTTGGCCCTCTATCTCTCTTTCCAAAATCCTTCTCTGGGAATCAGTTCTGTTTTGTGCAACATTTTCTACATCAGGATTCCTCTGGACAAAAGGCCTTCTTAAGCAGGTCCTCCAATTATCTCCACAGTATAATCCCAGAGGTGTACTTCCCCTGTCGGCATCCCTCCTTCTCTCTGCAGACTTGCCAAGAATCACAGAACTCTTCCTTAGTGTGTTTGGGCAGCAACCATTTTTTATTACACAGGTTATATCACTGGTTACCCCTCAGATGCTGACATCCCTCTATTTGGATAGGTCCAAATGTGTTTGCCATCTGATAAGGGAGGTTCTGGTCAGCCTTGGACCCAAATCCCTTGTTCTCTCATAACTTCCATTCCAAACATAACCCGTTATTGAGGTATCCATTTTTGGAACTGCAAATCAATGCTGAACCCATGGATATGCGACATGCCCCATGTAGTAGCATGAAATATTAAAAAGTTATTGAAATAGGTACATTTATTAAACATGGATTTATAATAATATATCATGCGTAGATTTCAATGATAGGGTATGCCCTGAGAGATTCAAATATATTCTCAGTTTCTAAAACAACTACAGTATTGCACATTTATGGTTGAAAAAAGTAATTTCATTTTGTGCAGAAACATTGTTATGTGCATTGGAGCTCCAATTAGCTCAATTATTAACTTGAAAGGCTTGGTTAGTCTTCAAGCCATGAAGTAGACATGCACAGATAGTATATTATTATCAATTACAAGTCAAAAGCTCGAATGTGGCTGGAATTTCATTTCTATAATCCTTTGTACTGTGAATACCAGACTCCTCTATGAAACTTGGAAGAGGCCAGATCCAGCTCATAAACAACTCTTCATAGACTGCATAACTGAATTTTCTAGAATGTATTTGGATTTGTTTTTCTATGATATGCACATGCTCTTAATGTTCATCTGGTTCTATGTGGTTTTGCTGAAGCAAATTACTTGTTGTGATTTACTTTGGCAACATAACTTGTGTTTTCTAAAAGGTAATGGCCCTCATCAGGAGGTTGGCAGAATGGGTTTACAGGCACCGGTAAAGGTGCCGGTGCCGGTAAACCCATTCCGCCCTAGTACGAGGTCTCCTCGCGGGACCCGCAATGGGCGCCTGGAAAAACCAGGCGTCCATACCGGGTCCCGCGAGGACACCAGGGAGCTAACAATGGGCTGTCATTAACGGGCCCTTTGTTAGCTCCATCCCCATTCCCATTGAGCCCTATGGGGGCTCGAATGGGAATGGGGATGGACCGGGTCCGGGTTTCTCGGACGGGGAATTACCGGGTCCGCCAAGGTTGCGATGGCCCGGTAAGTCCTCATTTGAGGAACCCGGGCCCGGAATGCGTTAAGGAGGCAACCATGCCGCTAAAAGCGGCATGGTTACCTCCAACCTCCTGATGAGGGCCAATGTGTTTAAATGAGGCTCCCCATACCCACCATTAGCTACCACTACCAAACCTCCCCAACCCATTCCCCCACATCCCTTAGCCCTCAAAATACATATAAACATGTACTTCCCCACAAAGTAGTGCTTTTGAAGTAATTGACAATGAAGTAATTTGCTTCGGCAAAAAGACAGATTTCTGCCCATCTGTGTGTTCAGCTCAGCTGTGATGGATTCTATTGAATAATGGGAGGCGTTGCTCTGGCAGATAGCTAACCCCTGGTAATAAGAACTACTCTTTGTCTAGGCAGCAGGCTTCAAAGCTAGTGATGCCACTAACCGATCTGCAATAAGTTACCCCCTGAAAGTGACATGTGCTGCAGAACACAAGGCAATGGTTTAGCTTTACTTTCACTTCAGCAATCTATAGCGTATGTTTACATTATCTGCTACATTGTCTGCAACATTCTTTTTTTTTTTTTTTTTATTATTGAATATAGTTGAAGTTATATCAACTTTTTCAATTTACAATTTATAAAAATAGAAAAATCGATAAACATCAAATCCAAGTAACACAAGTATTCATTAAGGTTTAAAAGATGCAAAAATATCAACAAGTAAAGAACTCTTAATTTCATTCCATGTTTAGGGCTTTTAAAAAGTTGATGGTTGCAATTCTTATACTCATACATTCAGTGGCTGCCATGGCGATCCATCTATTTCTTGGGTCAATTTGTGCAAAATACGCAAAGTGGTTAGCAAAGTGCAGTTTTCTCAAGGTACATAGCGCAGGACAGTTCAGTAACAAATGTTGTAGAGTTTCAACGATCGTTATATTTTTGCAAAACCTACACCAGTTCAGGTCAGAGGGAATTTGCTTTCTTTTTATTTTAACCTCCCGAGTGGGCCAGATGTTAAGCCGCAACCGCAGAATGGCCATTCTTGTAGCAGCAGATGGTGCCAAACGTAAATACGCAGCTATATCCTTATAACGCTTGGGACCAAAGATTGCAGGATCAAAGTCTTTGTAGGTTAAGCACTGAGTTCTTGTATCAATCCAGTCTGTCATGTATACCTTTTTCTTGGCTTGCTCTGGGTGAAGTACCAGAAGTTCAAGTGATATATCAGCGTTCACCATAATAGATAATATTTTAGAAGACCAATGTCTCGGAAATTTTTCTGCAGAGCTAAGCAAATAGCTAGAAATAGAAGATAACGTGGAGTTATCACATGGGGCTAATATACATTTACGAAATAGGGCACATAGACGCCAGTTATATATGGCAGTTAGAGAGGTTAATCCCAATTCATAGCGTATCAGCACTCCAGGAATACACTGTGGAAGATGTAAAATTGCACGCCAAAACTTGGCTTCTAATACATTAAGAAAGCCTGAGGGAACAATTAATGTCTCTAAACCATAAAGGATAGTTGCCACAACATTCTGATTCCAGTATGTAATGGCAGATTTGATAGAGAATTTGCCATATTTAGAAACAATTATTCGAGTTTGACAGATTGCCGTGACTAGCTTATGTTTAATTTTATTCAAATGTGAGTCTAGCGTTGGACAACCATCAAAAATTAGGCCCAAGTACACGTAATTTGGTACTATCATTATAGGTATTCCCTCAATTTGCCATTCTAACAAGTGTTTACGTAACCCCTTCGGGACGTATGTAACAATTTGTGTTTTTCCAGTGTTTACTACTAGTTCATTTTCTTTAAAATATGAGCATAGTGCTGCCAAAAGGTTACGTAAACCACTGGGAGTTTTAGACACTAAAACCAGATCATCTGCATACCATAAGGCACAAATTTTTACACCATTCAGTTTGGGAGCATCAGTTGTTATTTTGCTAAAGATCCAACGTACGTCGTTAATGAAAAAATTAAACAGGGCAGATGCTAAAATGCACCCCTGTTTCAATCCTCTAGATGTTGGAATTGGGGATGAAAGCAAGCCCTCAAAATTCAATCTCACATAGACTTTAGTGTGTGAATGAAGGGCAAAGATAATATCAATAAGAGTTGGAGGACACTCCGCTTTGCGTAATTTATCTATGAGTTTTGGTCTTGAGACCGAGTCAAAAGCGGAGTGCAGATCTATGAACGCAAAATATCTGGCTTGTCTCTTATTAACTGCTTGTTGTCTTATAGCATTTAAAGTAATTAAATTAATGCCAGTACCTAATCCTGCAACAAAACCAGTTTGTGCTGGGTCATGTTGATATGCTTTATTTGACCAAGCATTAAAATCTCTTAATACCAACCTAGAGAATATTTTGCCTGGAACATCCAATAACGTTATTGGACGATAGCTCTTCGGGTCCATGCGATCACCCTTTTTATAGATCGGAATGATCACAGAAGAGCGCCATGAGTCAGGAATATTTTTGGTTTGTATGATGTGATGGAAGGTATTGTTCAAGATTAGTGCCCATTCTGTTATATTTTGTTTGAGCATTAAATTAGTAAAGCCATCCAGACCCGCTGCTCTAGATGAGGAAGATGATTTGATAAAATCTTGAATAATATATCTTGTGCAGTACAGGGCCCACCCGTTCCCAGAGCTACTGTTGTACCTATAACCATTCATCTTATAATCATCATATAGAGCAGTAAAATGTGTGACCCATACCGATTCAGATACTCCATTGAGTTGTGTATGCCCTTGAGGTGATGTATTACATTTGTTCAACAAATCCCAAACCAGTGCAGAATTTTTGTTACGACAGGCTACCAAGAAGTGTTCGCTGTCTATTTGATACATAGTTGCTCGCCTCAAACGCACCCAATTTCTATATCTCAATGCAGCAACTTTAACTGCCTTAATTTGATCAATCATGGGGAGTTTGCGACATTTTCTGATCTCTCTTCTGTAAGCCTTTTTTCTTTCGCAGAGAGCTATGTCAAACCTGTGCACATGACTTTTAGGAGATTTACTATGAGTGGGATAGAGATTCGCAAAGGTGCTTAACACGTCTATATACGAGCCAGTCTTATGTAGACGGTGGTTGTCTAGTATGGCTCCATTCAGGGCTAGTAATTTATTAACCGACCATTTGAAGCGGTTTTTACCTCTATTAACAAATACAGATTGATTATAAGATGCAGTTTTTAAATGATTTTCAATTTTGATCGTCCAAAATAGTGCTAAAAGATGGTGATCACTGGATGGCTGTTTTACTATGATAAATTTGGTGGTATTCATGAAAATGCTATTTGACATACAGATGTAGTCAATTATAGATTTTGAGTTGCCTCTCTCCCAGGTGTTCATTGGGGGTATATCACCTATAATTGCACCATTTGCCATCTTTAAATCGTGATCTTCCATAAAGGAGATCCATCTTGCACCCTCATGATTCAACTTTCTAGTGTGCGAATCAAAACAAGAAAGGTTCAGATCACCCATAAGTTGGGTTCCAGAGATATTTTTTTGTGCGGAAATATACTCGAAGAAAAGGGAAAGCGTATCATAAAAACAGTCATCATTAATTTCTGCCGGATTCCTGTAAAGGTTAATAAGTGCGTATGTGTGTGATTTAAGAGAGATTTTAACCAATTGCATAAATTTGTTTGGGGCTTTCCAAGGAGATATCTTTAAACCTCTACTCACTTTCACCGCAACCAAAAGTCCAGCTGTAGGTCTACCTTTATCAGCTTGAACTGCTGGTAGCAGAATAATCTCATGGTCATCCCATATAGGGGGATTTACTAGCCACGTTTCTTGTAATGCCACTATATCATAAGTGTTTAATGCGTTGTTTAAAGTCCACTGCAAATGAGAATGGCCTCTAGTATTCCAGCTAGCAAGCGAAAGATCAGTAGTGGGCGTGACTGCTCGTGGTTATGAAGGATAATTACAAGATGCTCTGGGGTCTAATGAAGAGTCTTTAGTGCAGAAATTGCAGACACAAGATGGTGCAAGGCTGGTACCTACGACAGATTTGTTATCACCAATCTCCTCAGATTGCTTACGTGCAGGATCAAGGGCTAATAAAAAGCCAAGATTGAATAGATCCATTCTGGCGTTCCACAAGGTATTACGGACAAGTCCAGACTTTATCCATAATCTAACAATGGAGAGATTTTTGTCACACAGAAACTCAACTTGATCCACATCAGTGGAAGAGATGGCATCTAACCCCTCAATATCTCCAAATATATTTAGAACACTAGCGCGACATAAGTCGTATTTTGGAAAGGAGCCATCACGACACTTCAAAATAAGAGTGTGGAATTGATTAAGTTTCTTTGAAAATGCAATATTCTCTTCATTTATGCAAGGTTTAGTATCATTATTACATGCATCAGAGTATCTCTTAATGCTTTGTTTTGCACAAACTTGAGGCCAATTCCTTTTACAATGAGCAGATTTAGAATTCATGCAAGTATCTGATCTACTTAAGAGTAGTGAAGCTTCGGTTTGGATAATTTGAGGGGGGTTATATATTTGAGAAGGTGGATCAATGGTATGTGAAGCTTCGGGCAACACCTCTGAGATTTTTTTTAGGAGATAGGAGTCTACCGCAGCTCTTAAGGAGCTTAAACGGTCTTCAACTCCCACTGTAGAAGCAACAGAGGGAGGTAAGCTTAAACGGTCTTCAACTCCCACTGTAGAAGCAACAGAGGGAAGTAACCTACTATCAGTTGTATTAATGACATCACAATGAGTAGGTAATGATGTTTGTGCAGCAGGAAGGGATTCTTTTATTTGTGTGTTATCAGGCTTAAATGTTAACAGATGTACCAACTCATTCAAGGGATCATACATAGGGGGTGACCTTGAAACTTTCTTTAAAGCAGATTGAGATGTTGGACAATTGTCTAACATAGCTCTAGCAACAGGAAGATTTTCGGCTGTAGTGGCTACTTCGCTATTCGTAACTACATCGCGACTATCCATAGGGGCAGTAACACTGTGAACATCAGTTTCCTTCACCGCCAAGGTTTTTTTATTTCTTTGTGTGGCTTTGAATAAGACAGAATTTGTCTTTTTGTTGTTCACTAGTGAAGACCCTATTTTTCGTAGGTTTTGATTAGCGCCACCCTTTTGTTTACCGGCGGCAAATTGAGCATCACTCTTCACAGGAGAATCCACACTAATCCAAGACTCATTATTTTTTGAGGACACAATTTCCTCCACGCATTCAATTGGGCGGATAATTTTGGGAAATGTTGGCAAAGCTGGGGGAATGGTCAAAGGATTTTGAATTAAATTTTCTAGATGTGAGAGACGTTGTGTAATGGGTACCCCAGAGTATTCCTTTGAACCTTGATGGGATAATATATGTGATTCTAGATGAATTACTCTTTGTTCTAGGTTTCCTAATGAAAGACTTTTAGCACATTTAAGTGAGGTGTCCTTCATCCAATCACTTATATGGTCTAGTTTAACAGATTGAACAGCTATCTTCTGATCTAAAGAGTTGAAAAGCTTAAATAACGTGGACATAGTAGTGTTAATGGCCCCCAAGGTAATTTCCAATAAGGCAGGATTAGTCGATGTGGCATAAGATTGTTGATTTCTGTCATATGCCTGACAGCGGCGGGGGGTCGGATGCAAAAAGGACACCTCCTCGTCGAGTCTTATTGAGTCCGTGGCGCCTGGTTGTGCACAATCAGTCATTATAGAAGCTCTTGAGCTTTCTAAATCCCTGCAATTAGGAGAATTTTGACAGGGAGAAGGTGTGGATTTGTTTGGGCTGGCATATCCCACGTCTTCAATAATTACTGAGGGCAGCGAGACATTCCTGGTCAGGATATCACATGCTACATTTTGGTTTTCAATTGTCGTGTCTTCTATATGAGAAGTCGACTCTTCTACTACAGTAGCAATGGATTGAACAGCTCTGATAGATTTAATAGGAAAATGAGGAACAGTTAGTATGGTTTGATCCGAAATAGTAGAACTCAACGGGCAAATAGAAGCCTCGTTGTTAATGGAGGGATATTGATTTGGAGGTTCATTACCTGGACAACAATTCAGAGGCTGTGGATTCGTAGCAATCTTAACCAGAGGTGCCAAGTTAATCGGATCAGACATTGCTATACCACCTGGCTTTAAGTCATAGAACTTGCGAATGTCAGGTTGAGTGGGAGTTTTATTAATAGGGGTTAAAACAATATTTTTCTTAGAAATACGAGTTCGACTTTTGGACTTTTCCTGTGATTTTGGGATATTTTGGTTGACTGGAGTCTTGGAAAGCAAGGCTAGATCCGATGAACTAGGCATAGAGCTTGGGGAAGTAACCATAGGGTCTCTGGTTATCTCTGATGGCATGCCTGTTTTTAAGGTATACATGTAATGATTTATTACAAAAGCGTTAAAAGCGATGTGATTTTCTCAATTACATGTAAAATAAAACAAGGCACCAACTCAATTAAAAATAAATGCTGATAAGATTCAACCGTACAGCTATTTGCGAAATAACCGATTAATGTTAGTAGGTGCAGCTGTAATACACAGTACCTGGGGGAGGATGGTGTTAAGCCACCATCCGCCAAACAGCCGCACAACAGCTGATAGGCTTTTCACCGTCGGGCTTAACGCCGCAAGGGTGGGTTGGGCGTAGTTTTCTGCTCGCGGCCAGTCACGTGATCACACACGTGGTCCGGGTGACTCCGCCCCCTCCAGGAAGCAGTCCGGGCCAGGCAAGAGTAGCACTCGCAGTGCCTGGATCCTGGCAGATAAATTGCAGATTCAGATGCAGTACTTCGCTGCTCACACGCTCCTTGATCCAACAGTAATGCGCCGCTCAGGCGGCTCGAGCGCAGTTTTCTGCTCGCGGCCAGTCACGTGATCACACACGTGGTCCGGGTGACTCCGCCCCCTCCAGGAAGCAGTCCGGGCCAGGCAAGAGTAACACTCGCAGTGCCTGGATCCTGGCAGATAAATTGCAGATTCAGATGCAGTACTTCGCTGCTCACACGCTCCTTGATCCAACAGTAATGCGCCGCTCAGGCGGCTTGAGCGCAGTTTTCTGCTCGCGGCCAGTCACGTGATCACACACGTGGTCCGGGTGACTCCGCCCCCTCCAGGAAGCAGTCCGTGCCAGGCAAGAGTAGCACTCGCAGTGCCTGGATCCTGGCAGATAAATTGCAGATTCAGATGCAGTACTTCGCTGCTCACACGCTCCTTGATCCAACAGTAATGCGCCGCTCAGGCGGCTCTAGCGCAGTTTTCTGCTCGCGGCCAGTCACGTGATCACACACGTGGTCCGGGTGACTCCGCCCCCTCCAGGAAGCAGTCCGGGCCAGGCAAGAGTAGCACTCGCAGTGCCTGGATCCTGGCAGATAAATTGCAGATTCAGATGCAGTACTTCGCTGCTCACACGCTCCTTGATCCAACAGCAACATTCTTATCCTTCCTAGAGTGACCAGACAGTGTTTAATATATACATTGGGTGTCTAATCTTTCTCTTGACTGTGTAGCAGTTTGGGAGCAGGAGCGCGGTCTGACATGCACCATACTGTATATTTTCATGCGTAGCCATACCTGCTGGGGTGATGGGTGCGCTGGGAGATGATCGAAATCACTAAAGTCTCTGGCTGGAGAGTGGGCGTTCAGTACCAGGCTATCAACTGAATGTCTGGTGTTAAGTAATGTAAGTAATGTAAGTAATGTAAAGTGGAAGGACTTCTTTTATTTACCCTAGGTCTGACCCCCAGCACACACGCTTTCAGACAGACGGAGAACACACAGAGTTGTTTTATTTTTTGTATTTGCAAATATTCACGCAATACGAATTTCATCATAAATAATTAAATAAATACATAATGAATACATTAGTCTTCATTAGTCTAAAAGTGTTCCGTAATGTGGATAATGTGGGGGTGGGTTGTGGTATGTCATGGAGAATCATTAGAGGTTCAAGGCTTGCTTTGTCTTGTCCTAAATTGACTGGGAGCAAAATGTGCCCAACTAAGGAGAAAGAAGTGCTGATGGGAGTGGGGGGCCGATTTAGTAGCCAGAAATGTCCTCACTGTATCCTCAATAATTCATGTATTCTATCTTACAATGCTGAGTGGGGTCCCTATAAACGTGCTTGAACAAAGTACAGAATCATGGTCCTCAGAGTACCAAAGTGTTGTCTCACTAGTACACATGGTAGTCGCCTGCATTTGAAAAAGTTTCTAAGACGAAGTGATAAAAGTAAATGGAAAACGATGGACATATTTTAGTCCTTTCCCCCTAGACAATCTACGAGGACATAATGCACTACTCCAGCTCTAGAGAATTTGCAGAAATGTTTGATGTTGGATTCCAAGAGGCTGGAGTTACGTAAAGTCCTCCAGCAGGATGTAGTGGGTGCCTTGTTGTCCAGCACATCAAAGTTTATTTGTTTGAACCATACCTGATGCTGTTCAAATATTTTAACCATTTAAATATTTTAACAGAATGCACACAATCCCACTTAGTGTTTGTATTCGCTAGCAAATACCTGCTCATACTCCACAATAATGGCTCTCCATGGGAAATCATGCAATGCTGTACCTGTGGGGCATCAGTGAGAGATGTATGCTATCATGGGGGAGTAGGGAGGGATCGGAGTTACATGGGTGCCGATGTGGCAGCTGGGCTCTGGTGGAACATCTTATAGGCAATGCTGTCAGGGGGATTGGTGTCATGGGAGATCAACAGTCAAGTCACCTGGGCTTGGTGGCCAGGAGAAGATGAGGGCTCTAGAAGGACTGCTAATGGATGGAGGAAACAACCGTACAAGGAGTGCTGGCCTTCATAGTTGGGGGTGTCAGGTGGAAATCATGTGGTTGGGTTAGAAGGCATGGGTATGGGTTTGTACTCCTGTGGTTCTTCCTTGGCAAAATGGTGTAGCAAAAGAGATTACCCCAGACACTTTCCCATGTGCTTCTCCTGTCTCAGTAACTGTGCAGGTCACTTTTCTCGGGGGAATATCTCAGGGGCAAGGCACTCATCTTGTAAGCAAGACGATGCAGAGCAACGCAGGTTCGATCCCCGGGTCCGTGCTTAGAAACCTGTGGGCATTGAGCGCGTTTTAAATAACCTATTACAATTACTGCCCATGACCCTTTTAAATACTCTTCTGGAACAGGCACACATTACTGTTCTGGAGAGGCAAATGCTGCTACTGGCTGTATAGTTCAGTAAACATCTTTTGTATCCAGGAGTGTAGGGGGCAGGTTCAACCCGGCAGGTACCAGGCTTTTAGGGCACCTGAAGGTCCTTGTTCTAAATTCAAACAACATTCCTATACTTCCTGAACTCAGCTCCATCACTGATATCACAGGCAGGTTCTGATTCTGGCTCTTTTCCCACACAATGGTGTCACTTTTCTCAACTCTACTGCAACACCAAGATTCCAGCCAGGTTGCTCTGGCCCTTCACCCTTCGCCTCCCCCATTTGGTGTCCTCCAGTGGCTTTGCCTACTCCAAGTGGATCTCCAGCCCTGGTAGGGGCAGCCAAGGCCTTGCCATTAAAGAAAACAAACATTATGAGCCCTCATAAATGGGGAAAAAAAACACACAGTAATGTACCCTTATATGAAACTATATTATGAGCGCTGCCAGGCAACGCAGAGGTAAACAGCGTGGTAGCCCGTAGCTCTAGATTGTTGAAAACGTTGCCAAAGCAATGAGTTTATCGACAAATCGCACTGCGACAGGCAACTCATATCACATGAATTGCTGCATGGATAAATGAGCCTTTCCCAAAAAGTACAGAGGATGAATGCGATAATTAATTTCCCTTAAATTCACAGGCTGTTGTCACAGGTCATCATTGATCACTAAGCCTCCAACTCCTGTCACAATATATCTAAGAAGCCAAGTGTGCCTGTCTATCAATAAGCATGAAATCGCATTTTATTGAATACAGCCATGTGTAATATAACTCCTGTATGCCATGCAGACCACCATTGGCCACACAAGATCAATAACTAATGTGACATTTACCTCTCAAGCCCATGTCAGTTGCTGAGGGAATATACATACAGGCGCATCACAGGCATGCCTATTCACAATCTAAAGTGAAGAGTCAAGAGATGATAATGTCTTCTTCAGAGGGTGTCCCTAGGGTTACTCGCAGGCATACCTACACACAATCTATAATTGACAAAACATGTTTTTCAAAAAGGGACTCTCAGAAAATTCTGCTCACAGTCTCAGCCAATCAGGCAATGCCAGAGCTACATTCGGTACATTTCCTCAATCGTAAACACTTACAAATACCTAAAAATAACTGACTGCTCAGTACACACTCATCACAGATAAAGAGGGTAATTCAAAGAATTCAGTGCACAAGTGGCGCACGCGGCTGGCGCACAGTGTGCATGTGTGAATTTCTGCGCCAGTTGCGTGCGCTAAAATCCATTTCCGCACACAGCGTAATCATGGATTTTAGTTTCCAAAACCAGCCGTGGCGCAGAGTGGTGCAGCGACCCGGCAGCAGCGCCAGATACGCCCCCAACCCCTCGCCGTGCGCCATGCACAGCGCACAAATCCCGTACATGACGCACAGGCCCCCAACCACAAAAACGCCTGTAAAACTCCCCACGCACCCCTCTGAATACACGTACCCCGCTGCACGGGGAGTGTCACACGAGATTGGAGCAGGTACGTGTATAACAGGGGTTCGTGGGAAGTTTCACACGCGAAATGCCCTGTGCGAGTGGGGTACGTGTATTCCTGGGGTGCGTGGGAAGTTTCACACGCAATTTGAGAGGGGAACGTGTATTTCAGGGTTGCGCGGGAAGTTTCACACGTGGTAGGCCCTGTGCGCGGGTATTCCTGGGTTGCGTGGGAAGTTTCACACGCGATTGGAGCGGGGTACGTGTATTTCGGGGATGCGCGGGAAGTTTCACACGCGAAATGCCTGTGCGAGTGGTGTACGTGTATTCCTGGGGTGCGGGGAAGTTTCACACGCGATAGGCCCTGTGCGAGTGGGGTACGTGTATTCCTGTGGTGCGCAGGAAGTTTCACACGCGATTGGAGAGGGGAACGTGTATTTCAGGGGTGCGCGGGAAGTTTCACACGCGATTGGAGCAGGGTACGTGTATTTCGGGGTGCGCGGGAAATTTTACACGCGAAATGCCCTGTGCGAGTGGGGTGCGTGTATTCCTGGGGTGCGCGGGAAATATCACACACGAAATGCCCTGTGAGAGTGGGGTACGTGTATTCCTGGGGTGCGCGGGAAGTATCACACGCGAAATGCCCTGTGCGAGTGGGGTATGTGTATTCCTGGGGTGCGCGGGAAGTTTCACACGCGATAGGCCCTGTGCAAGTGGGGTACGTGTATTCCTGGGGTGCGCGGGAAGTTTCACACGCGAGTTTGCTGTCAGGGCAGGGTATGTGATTTTTGGGGGTGCGCGGGGTGTCCTACACGCGAATTGGCAGTGTGGGTCCTCCCAGGTGTTCCCTCTACACCCTCCACAGCCCCTGCAGGCAGCCCACACCACAGGGGACTACCCTGCACCCCTGGTCATGTCCCGCAGGCAGCCCATCCACCATGGGCATGCCCCCCAGCCAAGCCACATGTCACCTTGCACTACTGATCACCAACTCATGTCCCACTCATGTCCCCAGCACCCCCACCCCCCAGCAGTCAGGGGCACCTGCCAGCAGGCCCCCACTCATGTCCCACACATGTCCCCCAGCACCCCCACTCCCCAGCAGTCAGGGGCACCCGCCAGCAGGCCCCCACTCATGTCCCCCAGCACCCCCACCCCCCAGCAGTCAGGGGAACCTGCCAGCAGGCCACCACTCATGTCCCTCAGCGCCCCCACCCCCTGCAGTCACGGGCACCTGCCAGCAGGCCCCCACTCATGTCCCACACATGTCCCCCAGCTCCCCCACCCCCCAGCAGTCAGGGGCACCTGCCAGCAGGCCCCCACTCATGTCCCCCAGCACCCCCACCCCCCAGCAGTCAGGGGCACCTGCCAGCAGGCCCCCACTCATGTCCCCAGCACCCCCACCCCCCAGCTGTCAGGGGCACCTGCCAGCAGGCCCCCACTCATGTCCCCCAGCACCCCCACCCCCCGAGCAGTCAGGGGCACCTGCCAGCAGGCCCCCACTCATGTCCCACTCATGTCCCCCAGCACCCCCACGCCCCAGCAGTCAGGGGCACCTGCCAGCAGGCCCCCGCTCATGTCCCCTGGCACCCCCATCCCCCAGCAGTCAGGGGCACCTGCCAGCAGGCCCCCACACATGTCCCACACATTTCCCCTAGCATCCACACCCCCAGCAGTCAGGGGCACCTGCCAGCAGGCCCTCACTCATGTCCCACCATGTTCCCCAGCACCCCCACCCCCAGCAGTCAGGGGCACCTGCCAGCAGGCCCTCACTCATGTCCCACTCATGTCCCCCAGCACCCCCACCCCCCAGCAGTCAGGGGCTCCTGCCACCAGGCCCCCACTCATGTCCCCCAGCACCCCCACCCCCCAGCAGTCAGGGGCACCTGCCAGCAGGCCCCCACTCATGTCCCACTCATGTCCCCCTGCACCCCCACCCACAGCAGTCAGGGGCACCTGCCAGCAGGCCCCCACTCATGTCCCACTCATGTTCCCCACCACCCCCACCCCCCAGCAGTCAGGGGCACCTGCCAGCAGGCCCCCACTCATGTCCCAAACATGTCCCCCGGCACCCCCACCCCCTAGCAGTCAGGGGCACCTGCCAGCAGGCCCCCACACATGTCCCCCTGCCCCCACATCATGACGATCCTCAATCATGGGCCTAATTGCCAGCTACATCACACCCCACGCCACCCCAGCCCAAAGACCCAACCAAGTATTGCATCCACCCACATAGAAATGCCCATTACATGATACAACCCGAATGGCAAGTATGTAAATGAACACATGTCCGTCACACACACACAATGGGTGCAAGTGAATGTGAAAACCCACATCATAACATGCATGAAATCAATGAGAGAATACCACACATTGAAGTATGAAACAAAAATGTATTGAACCCAAAATGAATGTAATGAAAAGAAAACACACAATAATGTGAAGAAGAAATAAAACGCAGCATGTCCAGAAAATAATCAAAATTTGAAATCAGAATCCAAATTAAAATGTGTCCAAAGTCTCAGTCCAACAAACCAAATCCAAGGGAAAAAAATAAGTGAAATCCATTGCTCCATGGTGAAATGAAAAAAAAAAAAAAGAAATCCACTGTTCAACTATATACAAATCACCAATCCAGGGTCCATGAGCCCAACAAATTAAATGAAACCTACAAAAAAGACTACCTAATAAAGAACTATATACAAAAACGTGGTGCATTGTCCAATCGCCCCAAAATAAACAAAAACCGAAAGGAATCCTAACACTATCTAACTATTTACAATGGCAGCGGGCTAGTCCGACGGCTCACTTATTGATGACCCGGGCCAGGGCATCATCAAACTCCCGCTCAATGTCCTGGAGGCGGTCCTCTTCCATGGCCCTGAGGGTTTGCAGGGGCGACGACATGTTCACCTCCAACTCCCTGCGAATTGCCTCGAGGCACTCGGCCCGCCTCAGGGCCCTCCGCCCTGACCATTGTGAGCCGTGCCTCTGCCGCCCGCTGCCGCTCCGCATCTATGGCATGGCCCAACCGCTGCCTCACGGAAGACACTTGAAATCCGGGGTCCTCCTGCCCTATGGCCAATGCCTGCCCCTCCGATGTTGAAGGCCCCGTGCCATCATTGCTCCCACCATGTTGCTGCTGCTGTGCCTGTGCCTGCGCCCTGGCTATTGCTGCCTGCACGTCCTCCTCCGGCTGGGGTGAAGTTGTCGTGGTGGCCACCCCTGCTGGACGTCCAACTCCCGACTGTGGCAGGGATGTGTCCTCCACCAGCCTGGCCACTGGGTCAGGGGCAGCTCCACAGGGTACCCATGTGACACATGGGTGGGAAGATGGCATGGAGGACGACTGGCGCGTAGGGGGTTCAGGTGAGGAGGGGGTCGCAAGAAGGTCCAGCACACAGAGGAATCCAGCACTGGTGACCCGTCCCAGTAGGTCAACGTGGTCAAAGAGGCATGCGAGGCGACGTGCAGTCTCTCCACGAAAAGACTGCAGGTCACCTCGCATGCCCGGTTGACGCAACGCTATCCCACTCAGGGCAGGCTCAACACGGTCCCGGATAGCCACGTCCGCAGGGAGAGGAAGTCCAGTTGTCTTGCGCTCATCCCCTCCCTGAAAACGGGTCTGGACGTAGGCATCCCCGCTCATGCCAGATGATGCAGTGACAGGATCAGGGACAGGATTACACACAGGCACCTCCGCGGCGGCCTGTGCTGCCTCCTGTCCCTGCCTCTGCACTGCACCACTAGCACCAGTGGAATCCCCACCTCCAGACCCCGTGTGTGTCCCTTCCGCGGCCTCCTCCTCCACCAAACCCCCCACCAACCTGGATGACTCCGTGCCATCTTCCTCCGTTGGACCCTGTGGGGTCTCAGCTGCCCCTTCCGCTGCCGAGGAGTCCACCACCGACCTCTGCCACTTCGACCTACCCTCGGCAGCTGCGGCCTGGGACGTGGCACCAGACTCCTCACTCCCCGATGAGATGACAATCTGGGAGGGGAGCCAGGCCTTGCGTCTCTGGCCCCTGGTGCGATCCCTGCCGCTGTGCTCCACAGCACCCTCTCCGCCCTCTTCATCAGTTAACGCTGCAGACAGGGAGAGATAAAACACAGACATCAGGGCACTGTACAATGGACTGATACACACATGACAGTTGCACATGAGTGGCAGTGTCAAACTTCAGACATGGCATCACACTCCACGACCACATGTCATTTCAACTCACACACATGAGCATTTCCACAGCAATATTGCACCAGGCAGCAACATCCATACACATACAACTGCATGAACAGCCGAATGTGAGCCTGATATCAAATGAAACACAGGGAGTGCACTAGACACGCACACATGCCACCACACTTACATGCATGTCTACATCTCCTCCAACTGTCACAGTGATGCGATCGCCATACATGTCACATCTGGCATTCAGCCTTCTACATATCAGTGTCACGTGCATCCATGTTGCATCACAGTTGCACACTTGTCAAATACACACACATGCACATGTACACAGTGCAGATACATGCAGCAGGAACCACCATCCATGTGTGACACCACAACCATGCCAACGTACATACACAGAAATTCAAACATGTGGGCTACCACACCTGCATTTGCACAGCATGCTTACCAACACATGCACCATCGATGTGTCTCACACCTAAGAGGACTCACATGTGGCAGCCTCACGCCCCTATTCATACACATCCCTACATGGCCCTACGAAAACACATGTGCAACCTGCACACTACTGGCACACCACCACACGCACAGCGTCCAATCAGTATGCAGGTACACTTAATGCTCGACTCCAGACGGGTCTGCCTCTCAAGGACCTGGACGCGGAGCGCTGGGCATATGTGTTCCAGGACCCTCATCTGATGGTCGGACAGGTGGCCCCGGTGCCCCATGGCATCCGCTGCCTTCAAGAGGCGCCAGGCCCTGTTGAGGGTCCTGGACCTGAAGTCCTCCCAGCGCTTCTTGACATGGTGTAAGTCACAGACTGCCACCCCCTCTGCGTTGATGGCAGTCACGATGTCCATCCAGATCCTGGTCCGTCCTTCATTGTCGGCGCGCAAACTTCCAAAGAGGGCATCATACTGCCCCAGGACTTGCTCCACCAGGACACCAACTTCCCTGGCACTGAAGCTGGTGGCCCTCTGCCTCTCTGGCTGGGGGTTGCCAGTGGTGCCAGATGGTGTTGTGCCCGACATGGCAACCCCAGAGGCAGGAGTGGGTGGGCAACTGGGTCCTGGGGCTGGGCTGTGGAGCGATGGTATCCCAGTCGGGAGTCTTCGGTTCCAGCAGGGGTGGTCACAGCACCTGCACCCCTGGCTGATGTGCAGGCAGCAAATAGCAGGGCACGTGGTCAGCAGGCAGTCAGGTAGCAGCAGATGGCAGGTGGGAGCGTGCTCAGGGCTCTGGGGGTCAGTAATTCGGCCTTCTGGGCAGGAGCGTGGTCTTCCGTGTGTTGTTGCGTGGCCAGCTTGATACGGAGTGATTTGGCACGTGAAAATCTTGCACGTCAGTGTGTAATTCGAGGAAAGGCCCTTCGCGCGTAAGCACGTCAGCACACGTACGCGGTTTCATTGGACCAAAGGCCCTTAGCGCGTAAGCGCTTCTGTGATGTGACTCACGCAGGCATTTCCCTCATGATGTGGGCATAGTGGTTCAGTGCGCCCACTGTTACCTCTGACAGCGTTCTTTATTTTTTTTGGGCCTGTTTCCTCAAACAGCGTTCGCTTCTTCTTTTGTCCTGTCTCCTCAGACAGCGTACAGTTCTTCTTTTGGCAGGGTGTTGCCTACGCGCACACGCACGTTTTTTTCACGTTATTTTTCCAGGCAGACGGTGAGTAGCGCACGCATTTACCAACTGTGCTTGCCCCGTGTGTCACGTAACCCTTCAGAGGTCATTGTAGGCTGCGTGTAACACACGTACGCTTGTTTTTGTGTTTCTGGGTGCCACAGCGTAGTGCGGGTTCATTTTTCCACGCACGTGGTCTATGAGGGGTTGCTTGCATGTTACTTTTTGTTTTTGAGGTGCCTGTGCGTTGCTTGACCCGTCATCTTCCCCCAGGGGTCACAGACAGCCTTGCTAGAGCACTAGGGTATGAATTTCATCTAGTACCCTACCCCTGCCACCCCCAATTGCCCAGGACAATTGTTTACTGCAACTCCCATATGCACACAACATCAGTGCCATGGTTGGGAGGCGACCTAGCGGTAAGGGAGGCAAAGGTGGCCGACCTCCAAAAGGTGGGCGTGTTGGCTGCGGTAGGGGACGTGGCCAGGATTTGCAAGGTGCGGTGTGGAGGGCCAATCAGGGACACCCATGCCCCCCCCTGGTTGAGGGAAACGTGGCTGGCACCATCCCAGCTCAGCCCTTGTTGGACCAGCCCATTGTGGCACCTGAGCCGGCACAGGATGACTCCCAGGCTGACTTCCAGGTCAGCAAGTCGAAGCCACGTGTGTCAGTGCAAGTTGGTGTCACCAGGCCACGTGGATCTGGGGCAGCAATATCATCTGCTGCCACGAGTAGGCAGGGTGGGGAGGCTGCAGGGGCAGCTGCAGCTCTATCCACCCCAGCTCTGAGTCTCCCAGCCGGGACAGTGTTGGTCCTGGTCCATCAAACTGACGTTGCCCCTGCCAACATCACACTTCAGCCAATGCCTGCACCAAGACCTATGGTCATTGTGCCTTTGCACACTCCCAGTACCCAGTCCACCTGCGCTTCTGCCCCTACTGACCAGAGCGGCGCAAGCCACTCAGGCTCAGCTCCACCTTTGAAGAAGAGGAAGAAGGGTGCTCTGGCACTACAGGCTGAGACCCCAGACACGGCTACACAGTCCGGCACGTCAAGGAAGCCTAGCTTTAATGACCCTGAACTTGATGCACTTGTGACCTATGTGTAGGCACATAGCCGCAAAATGTTGGTGACTGCAGGGTGCAAGACCACACCTGGTCAACGTAGGGCACACTGGCAGACAATTGCGGACCGCATAAGTGCCCTTGGATTTGTGAGGCGCACAGCTGATGATTGCTACAAGCGGTGGAATTACCTGAAACGCAGAGCAAAGAACAAGCTGGCCTCAAATCATGCCGCTACTCTGGTGACTGGCGGTGGGTCTCCACAAGAGGGCAACAAACTCACTGAACATGAGTCTGTTGCTGGGACCTTCGTCACAGAGGAACAGATCCAAGGTGTGGGAGATCTACCTGATTACGATGCATTGTCCGGTGAGTGCCCATGCGTGTGTGTGTAATCCATGTGTATGTTGTTTGGGTGACGGGTTCTGATTGAGTGCCAGGTGAGGGTGTGTACTCCTGAGTGTTATGGGTCACCCATTTGCTTCCTCCCATACATTCACGTGCCTTGGATTTGGGTATGACTGTACCCCTTCTGCCCACAGTTGCCAATTAGGCCCACATTAGTGCACTTTACCTTGAACTGTCATCTTGCAACTACATTGTTCAGATTTTGTAAGTGTTCATTCTGGCTGATTGTTTCCACTCTCCCATTTTTGCTACACATTATTCTGCCCTATTGCAACATATGTGATATGCTTCGGTTATTGTTTACAGCCCACACTGGGCCACTATTTTTACCTGGTTATGTTAATGATTACACCATTCAGGCCGATGGAGTATTGGGCTGCAGAAATGTTTTATTAGGGCCTGTTTGCATGTGGAAGATGACAGATGTTTCCTGTAATGTTAAAGTGACCAACCATTGATCAGCCCACATTGACTGTGTTATTGGACACTGGATGTGTTTCAGTGTGTGGCACATGCATATTTTGCAACACTATTCAGCATCAATCTTCGCATCATGTCGATGTGACATGGATGTGTGACAGTACTCATTCACTGACATATTGCTGTAGTTTTGTAATTTACTGTGGCTATGCTACTTGACATCTGTGTGGTGGCATGTGTCATGTATGTGTATTGGACATGCCACTCACAGCCTGATGTGTGATGCCAGTGTTACCCAACATGCTGCAAATGTGTTGCATATCCATCTTGCTCTCCCCAGTGTCTGCCTTTTTGACTCCACTTCCAACTCTTTGACAGTGCATGCATGGCAGGGTTATAGTCATGTGGGACATGTGTAATTCATGTACTGGATCTCTGGCTTGTCACGGCCTATGTGTGTGCTATGGTGCTCATGCCGTTTCCATTTGTTGTCTTTCATGTTTTTGCAGGTGATGACGCATTTGGTGCTGTTGAGGTTGAGGAGATGGTGCAGACCCAGGAGGAATCTCAGGCACGACCAGGCACCAGTGGGGGACGTGGTGTGGTGGTGGGTGAAAACCCAATGTTACTGCAGACCATACTGTCCAGGGGTGCCTCTGGGTGCACCTCCCCAGACCTCTATTCAGGTGCTGAGTCGGATGATGAGACTTATGTGCAGTCGCAGGTAAGTGTTTCTTGCAGGGATTCTGTTCTGTTCAACCCACAAGGACCAGGGGTAGAATCCTCTATGGGGATGTCAGTGTTGGTAGGTCCGCCTTTTGTGGTTACAGATGCAGGGTCACACTCCACAGCATCTGATCCTGTTCCTGGGCCAGCAGATCAGAGGGGGAATGCAGTCCTGCAGCCTCAGGCAGTGCCAGCACAGCAAGGTGCAGATCGCCTTGCCCGAAACAGGTGTGGTGCCCGTCGACGCGGTGGCCATGTGCCACCAGGCAATACTGTATGGGAAAACTCCATGTACGGTATGGCAACCCAACAGGCAGCATCAGTAGAAATGATGGCTCAGGCAATGGAGAGGGTGGCCACTTGCATTATCCCCCCTGAAAGGCAGATGGAGCAACAACAGCAGGCAACAGACTCCATTTGCCAATCACACAGGGAGGACATGTTGGCGTCCAACAGGAACAGACGGGCGGCTCTGGAGACTCTGCGCAAATCCATATCAATAGAGTGCCAGGGCCACAGGGAAGCCCTGAGGGTAGAACTCCATAACCTCAGGCAGAGTCTGCTTGAACTTGAGGCATCCCGAAATGTTAGGGCAGAACAGCAGCTGGAGCAGCTCACACGTTCGCTCTCAGCTGAGCTGCTGCAACACGTGAGGAGATCCGGGCATCACACGAGGCCATGCGTGCAGAAATGCAGGCAACCCGTGATGTGCTGCATGGGGATCTACAAACTTTAATCCTTCAGAATCAGACCTTCCAGACCTGCATGCTTGCTGCCATGGAGGGCCATACCAGGGCTTTGCGTGGGCTGCCTCCCATAGTGCCACTGCCTCCTGATGCAGCAACAGAGGATGAGCAGAGCGACAGCAGTTCTCCCACAATGGCATAGCCATGCAGGCCATGAGCCCAAGGAGGTATTTCTTTTTCGCTACATCCACGCAGGCGGGTGTTGGTGTGCACCCTGTCCCTGAACCTCCTGGGTGGCCTCCCCCAAACCCCTGGCCCACACATGGCCATTTTTGATTTTTGATTTTTTTTTTACAGTGTGTTGCCTTGTGTGGCTCCCATGGGCATCTACTGTATTCTGGCTGGGCACATGCAGGCTTGTCCTGAGTTTGGGTTAGATGCTTGGGTTCGTGAGACACACACCCCTCCTGCTTCCCGTTTCCATGGGCTTGCAAAGGGTGTGACCAAGTGACAGTGAATTACACAGTGACGTTGGGCTCCCATGAGCTGTGTGGGCAGTCTGTAGTCAATACTGTGTAGACATCCCTAGTGGATATTGTTGTTGTATTGTATACTGCATGGTGTATTGATATGTGCTTGTGCATCCATGTCTTCCTCCTAATCTGCAGGTTCCGTCCTCATGTCTTCATAAGGCTGTCTACTTTGCAGATGCAGTTCATGTTGTATGCAGTACACTGAGACATTTGCGTGGCAGCAACACTATACAGTTGTAAGGGGTCGATGTGCTGGCGTATTCAGGTTGTAAGACTACCACTACTTGAACTTAGTACTGTCACGTTTTTGCATTTTTCCATGGTGTGTTGCAGCATTGTGTTGGTGGTAAGTATTTGGTAATGTGTGCTGTTAGTTATACATTACTGGGAGCATATTGTGTGTGGGCAGTTTCCATTACGGACAGTATACTTTGTGACACTTGTGTCAGGTCTTGTGCATTGCTTTGTTTGCTTTCGCATTGCATGACATGCCATGGTGTGTTTGGTGGTGGAGCTGGGGAGGGGTTGGGTGACATGGCGCTGTTCTCATGTTGTATTTAGCAAGGGGGTAATGAATTTCGCAGCATAGATGTATGTCTTTTGATGACACAGCATTGGTGGTGTTTGGGTAGGTAGGGATGCACACAATGTAACATTTCCAGGTGACCAATCTCAGGATGGTATGGTTGTGACAGTTGAGTGTCCTCTATGTCATCATCATTGATTGTCAGCTGGTATGTGCCAGGGCTGTGTGCACTCCACAGGGGTGTGATTTTATGTGAAGTAATTAGCCACCAGCTGTGTACGGGCTGCCTCACCACGTGCCCTTTCCCCTCCCATGCGCAGCGGGCGTGCAGGGGATGTGGGGGCACCACCATGTCCACCGGCAGGCCTTGGCGTGTTGCAACGTTGTGCAGGACACATGCTGCCACTATGATCCTGCACACTACTGGGGGAGCATATAAAAGCTGCCCACCAGAGCGGTCAAGGGAGCGAAAGCGTGACTTGAGCACTCCGAATGTGCCCTCCACTAGGCCCCGGGTTGCAATATGGGCTATGTTGTATCTTACCTCGGGTGGCGTGGTGGGGTTCCGAATTGGCGTCATCATGTGGGTGCTCAGAGGGTAGGCACTGTCCTCTGGGGAGGTGGTGATGAGTATCATTAGTGGGGTTGTGACATTACTCAGTATCTGACATGCATGCATGTGCAGTGGCATTTATACTCACCAAGCAGCCATGTATCGCCATGCCGCCCAGCTTCTAGGTCCCGGTTTAGGGTTGACATTCTGTAAATAAAACTGTCGTGGGTGGACCCTGGATAGTTGGCATATACTGAGGTGTTGATTCCCTTGGCATCACATACTACCTGCACGTTGATGGAATGCCAGTGCTTGCGGTTTCTATAGATGTGCTCAGATGCCCTGGGGGGACGTAGAGCCACATGGGTGCAATCAATGGCACCTAGCACTTTGGGGAATTGTGGCACCCCATAGAAAACCTGGACGGCAGCCTGCCTTTCTGCAGGTGTTCTGGGCAGGTATATGTGCCTGCGGACTGATGGGTGTGCAGTCATGATGGCCAACACCTGGTGTAGGCAGCGTGACTGCGTGGCCTGTGACACCTCCCCACTATAGCACTTGTCCACTGAAATGATCCAGTGGCCAAGAAGTGCAGTACATTGAGGACCTTCTCCAGGGGGCTGAGTGCTTGGGAGCACAGGGTGGGTGATGTGAGGTCATCCTCCCACTCACTCACCAGGTCGAGTATTATGTGAGGTGGAAACCTCTACCTCCCATACACCTGGTCATCAGGCATCCCAAAAAGGCTGGCTCTGGGTGTAAAAATTCTGGGCCTGACTATCCTCCTCCTCCTCCTGCGGTATCCCACGACCACTGCTGCTAGGAACGGTATATTCATCTTGGCGTCTGAGCTTGTTTGTTGTTTGCGCGCACTTTTAGGCTGCGCGGGTCCGCGTATGCCTGCTTCCTGCTGGCATACGTGTTTCCGGATTAGCGCGTCTTTTTTGGTGCACGCATTAGCCCCATTCGATTCCATGAATATGTGTTGTAGACGCGCGTGTGGCCGTTCCGAGCATTTGCCTCCTGTACTTCGCCCGTGACGCCCACATTTTCACACGTTGTTCCCCATTCCGCGTGTTACACCCCCTGTTCCACCTACTTTTGTTGTGTGCACTGCGCTATGTGCGCTTTCGCAGTGCACTTAGCGCACGCTGTTTGGAGATGTGTGCGCCAACGTGTGCCACGCAGAATTTTAGCGCACATCCAGGGATTTACACGCACATGGACTTCCATGAATCGCTGTGCGCGGGTTTCACTGCGATTTTCTTGCACTTGCACTGCGATTCACACGCTTTCGCCGAAAATTTCAGCGCAAATTAATTCCATGAATCGGCCTCAAAATGTCAGATGTAGCACGTGGTAAGGTTACTCAATGTTTTCTAAAAGACTTATTGGAGAGGGAAGGCTCCAAGACTTTTCATTTTTCGCTTTGGCTTCAGGTCTTTACCCGCATGATGGGAGTTCCACCTGAGAGGTTAGTCGTTGAGAACACTGTGTCATTAGTTGGAAATTATTGTTAATGAGGTTTTGGATGTTAATAATGGGTCATCGTGACTTTTAGGTATAAAGAATTTCAAAAAAGCCGCAAAACATCCTTGAAAGCGAACATTTGATCCAAAACATGTCGGCAATAGCGAAGTGTCAACATTTAACAGCATTAGGTCTGTATACTTCTGGTTTAACTGCTTGGTGTTTTAAGAATACCAATGGTTTTTTGACATTTCTGTCCCTAAAAGTGAATGACTGCAATTTACTTGAAGGTCTTTTTTTGTACATGAATATATACTGTAATCTATGAGAAAGATTTTCTGTAAAACTGTTTATTTTCACTT